>NC_083869.1:134220000-134520000 GCF_032452875.1 Bos javanicus | reverse complement strand
TCATACTGTTTATGGGGTTCTCAAGGCAGGAATACTGAAGTGGTTTGCCATTCCCTTCTCCAGTGGACCACATTCTGTCAGATCTCTCCACCATGACCCGCCCGTCTTGGGTGGCCCTACATGGCCTGGCTCATAGTTTCATTGAGTTAGACGAGGCTGTGGTCCACGTGATCAGATTGGTTTGTTTTCTTTGATTGTTGTTTTCAGTCTGTCTGCCCTCTGATGCCCTCTCCCAGTGCCTATCGTCTTACGGGGGTTTCTCTGACCTTGGATGTGGGGTAGCTCCTGTCAGCCAGTCACAGAGAGGTACTCTTATTATCTCTGTTTTACAGATGGGGACACTGAAACCCAGAGAAGTTAAGAAATCGCCCAAGGCCATACAGCTGGTTAGTGGTAAAACTGGGATTTGAACCCAGGCAGGCAACCCTCTGCAGTATTATTGCCTGGGAGATCCCACGGACAGAGAAGCCTGGCAGGCTCTACAGTCCATGGGGTTGCAAGAGTCGAAGACAACTCAGTGACTAAACCGCCACCAGACAGCTCTAGATCCAGGCCGCAGCAGCAAGCTATAAGCTGCAGCTGGACAGGGGCCAGGTCTGAACTGTCCCCACCGTGGCCCTGGCGCCTGGTGCTGCCTTGCTTCTGCGGGGCCCAAATTAAGTCAAAGGACCTGCCTTCCCTGGCCCTAGTCATTGAAATGTCTCCTTCCCCCGCTTTCTCTCTATTAGCACATATTAGCCATCCTTCAGGACACTTCTCAATATCCCCAAGAATTCCGGTCATTTCTCTGCTTGTTCATCATCTGATTCTCTGAGAGCACATATAATTATTACTATTGAAAAACGTGTACCTCTGTGTCTCTGGTTCAGAGAAGGAGCTCAGAGATGTTTATCGAGGGAAGGAATGCGCGTTATGGTGAGCAAGAGGTTGCACATTACAGCTGATTTCACTGCTCAGGAGTAAAGGGGAATAAAAATAAAACGTAGGAAAAAACCAAGCCTGTTCAGTTTTAAGAATGAATGTTTCATCCTTGAATGAGCGACGTTGTTTCTATTCAAGTACAGAGTACCTACCAGCCTTCCTAGCAAACAAGTTAATGTTTTATATCCACTTTAAAAGCCAGAGCATAATCCCTGTGCTTGAACTGCACATCCCCGCGTTCTTACAGCGTCAGCATGACATGCTTCCCAGTGTGTGTCTGCTGCAGTCTTGGGGACCTGTGATGGGCTAGAGGCACAGAGGGGGTTCCCGGTCACACTCCTGCGGCCCACCTTGCCTGCACCGACAGCCAGATCACATGTGTGTCTCCCCCAGGGGCTGCAGCTGTGGGTGACCCAGCCCCTGCTGCTGAGCACTGACAGACAGGGCCAGAGAGTCTTCGGGGGAAATGTGTGGTCCTCGTGGGGCAGCGTCTGGGGTTCAGGGGAGACCCTGGGGGCCAGGACGGTCCCCAAGGCTCCCAGGAGAGGGCCAGGCTTGAGTGGTCTTACGAGGCAAGGGTGACATGCACGGGGGCGGGGGCGGGCTGTCCGGCACGGTTCAGAGGCTCGGACTCATTGCTGTGCTAATCATTAGTGTCAATACTGTGAATGTTCTCGAATCACGGAGCTAATGTTGCTAGTCATCAGGGGTGATATATCCTGACTCCGCCGCTCTGGCTGGGTGCCCGACCTGCGGGATCTGCCTCTCCCACCGCTCAGCTCTCGGGGGCCGGCCAGTCCCACAATCGGTCCTAACAGACCTCTGTAACGTGGGCAGGTTCTGGAAACCTTGATGGCTTTTCCAAGGGCTCCTCCAGGGTAGGGCCCTGGCTTCATGTACCCGTCTCTCTGTTCTGGCTCCATCATTTCCAAGCTGTGTGACCTTGAGTGAGTCATTTCTCCCCTGTGCTCCTCATCTGTCAAGTGGGTACTGCAGGGCCTAGCATCAAAGGGAGCTCTGAGGAGTCTCTGAGATAGCGTGAATGCAGCGCTGGGCAGCACATCTGCTACAGGTTCCCTGTGTGCTAATGACTGTCATGGTTAAGTCATCTCTTCATTTACATAATAGCAGAAAGCAGGCTTTGGGACCAAGTTGTTCTGGGGTTCAAACTGCTGCCACTCATTCTGAACCTGGGTCTCTCTGGACCTCAGTTTCTTCATCTGAAAAGTGGGGATAAACTTCCCTATGGGGCTTCCCTGGTGGCTCAGCAGTAAAAAATCCACCTGCAGGGCAGGAGACACAGGAGACATGGGTTTGATCCCTGTGTTGGGAAGATCCCCTAGAGGAGGGCATGGCAACCCACTCCGGTATTCTTGCCTGGAGAATCCCAAGGACAGAGGAGCCTGGTGGGCTACAGTCCAGTGGGTCACTAGGAGTCGGACACAACTGAAGTGGTTGAGCACGCAAACTTCCTTCTGGGAGGCTGGGAAGATGAGAGATGGTCCATACACAACCCCTGGTCCAGGAGACTGATGGTGGCTTCAAGTGAGGTCCGGGCTGTGTCCCAACCACCGTGCTCCGCCCTCAGGGATGGGGGTCCCAGGATTCTGTTTCAGCTGCAGGTATCTGAAGATGGGTGCCCAGAGCCAGAAACACTGGCTTCCTGGAAGAGTTGCGTGTGGGGGTTGGGTGAGAACAGATTTGTAAATATCTGGTTCTGGGACCAGGTACTCCACAGACGTTCCGCCCTGCCCCCTCCCTGGGTGCTAAACCCCTTTCCCAGGTCCTCCCTTGGAACTGAGACCTCTGCATTCACAGCAGCACCTTCCAGGCACCCCTGTGATCTAGCTGCCCCATCAGGGCTGGGCACCCGACACCTCTCCATGGTCTCACCAAGTGCAGTCCCAGATGCCAGTGCCGTCTGGACTGTTCCAAGTGAAGAGTGTCTGGTCTGCCCCGGGCCTCTGAGCTGATAGCCCTTGTCCTTCTCTGTCACCACGCCAGCCTCCCCACCTCGGAGCCTTAAAGGAGGAAAGCTGGGCAGTTTGATTGGAGGAAATAGCATTTCAGGCAGGTTATGTGAACCTGAGCAGGGTGGCCAGGTGGTGAAGGATGTGACTCGGCCCCCATGAACCAGTGAGACTTCTGGGCCCCCGGGGCCTTTGCGCATGCCCTGCCCTCTGTATGGAGTGACACTTTCTCACTCCAGCTGGGTCTCTGTTCAAGTGTTCCTCCTCACACAGGCCTTCATTGACTACTTGTAACAGTCAGGGTGATTAACACTAGCTGCTGTAATGAACAACTCCAAACTCTTAGTGACAACACAATAAAAGTGAATTTCTTGCTCAGGCAAAATCAAAAGCATTTATTCTTCCCTTTATGCAGAGGCTCCCCTGGGTGGCTCACCTCCAAGCAGTGAGTCAGCGATCCCAGCCTTTTCTATCTCGTGTCCCTGTCATTCCTAGGACCCCCTTAGGGCTCCTCTGTATTTATTCTGCCAAAGAGGAACGAGAAAGAATACACAGAGCGTCTCAACTGGCATGCCCAGGGCGAGGATCAGATTGGCTCGCATCACTTCTGTCACATTCCAGTGGTCAAAGCAGGTCCCATGGTCATGCCCCACTTCAGTGGGACAGGAAGTGCACTCCCCAACAGTGTGTGGGGGACAGGGGTGAATACTGGCTGACCGATGATTCGCATGAGGGCAGGGGTCTCACAGGGTGTCTAGGGTGGAAGTGGTATCTGACACTTACGACCTCCTTTCATTGACCAGGCCCTGCTTAACCACAGGGAGCCTGGGAGATATTTCTAGCTGCATATTGGTGAAAAACAACAGTTTCTGCCCCACCACCTAATCAAAGGTAGCCCACTGGTGCCTCCCATCATAGATGACCAGAGAATTTGTCACCCATAGGGGACAATTTTAAACCAAAAAAAGACACTAATGATTCCACTGGACACAAGGCTTAAACCAGGGCTGCTCTGGGCCTTCCAGGACGTGTGGTCACCTGCTCTCCATCCCCGGGGCCTGGATCATTGTTCTTTTTCCCTCTCGTCTGTACGTGACATTTATCATCTATCTATGTGGCCACTGGTCCACTGTCTGTCTTCCCCACTAGGATGTGGAGTCCATGAGGGCATGGCTTTTCTTTGTACACTGATTGCTGTCTCCTTGGAGCCTGAACCGGACTTGGCATGTCACAGGGGCTCACTACCTGCTTGTCAAATGAATGAATGCAAATAGTCATCCACAGTCATTTTGCAAACCAGCTATGCATTAGCCCCAGTGTTCCTGCCCTCCGGGAGCTAAACTCTAGAGGGGAAATTAGACTTTGAATCAGGAAGAGTGAATTTCAGGGGCTCTGGGTGGGGTCAGAGAAGATCCTCCTTGGAGGCGATGTTTGAGCTGAGGGTGTTTAGAAAGCAGAGACTTAGTTCTGAATAGCTTTGAGCTCGTCCAGTTTGGCCTTTAGAGGCTGTGTGAGCCCACGTGAGTTGCTTGACCTCTCTGAACTTTAGTTTCCACACCTGGAAAGTGAGCTCAGGTGTCTGTACCTTTGCAGGGTGGAGGCACTGTCTGCCATCTTCCTGGTGATGGCAGGGACCCAGCAAGTGGTGTCGGTCGTCATCATTTCTCTTCTGTAAGTTTTAGACTGGAACTCCCATCCGGGTGGGTCTGGCCTCTGGCGGGGTAGGGGCACGAAGTTCCTGCCTCGCTTGTTATGTATTCACTGAAACTCACCAAGGACAGCTCCCAAGTCGCTCGTGATGGAGCCCTTGAGGACCCGAAGCTGCTTCCTGACGTGCAGCCCCTTGCTCTGGTTTCAGCGAGGCCAGTTGGTGATCCTGGAAGCTTACTCAGTCTCTCTGAACACTTTTCTTTGGAATAGGGATACAAAAAGCTATCTTATGGGGCTAAAGTGAGGATTAAAAGGATAATACAATTAAAGGGCCCAGCACAGCTCCTCCCCCACAGCTGGGATGTAAGAGCACGGAGGCTGACATTTACTGATGGCTCTCAGTGTGCCAGCCAACAGTGGGGACGTCCCCAGATTCAGGGGCTCCAGAGGTGAGCCCCCAAGGGCACCCAGGACCCACTCAACGGCAGCAGTCACGGGGCTTCCCGGCCCTGAAGGGAGGAGGGTGTCTCAAGTTTTGTTCATATTGTCCTCCGCTGGCTTAGAACAGGTGGCCGGTGGCAAGGAAGCTGGGAGAGTGATGGAGGCGTGCCCGGGCACTGCTTCAGCTTTGGTACAAACCGCGGAACAGTTATGGATGGCTTTGTCCTCTCGTCCCATTACCGTCCGCAGACGGCGGTAATTGGCTTCAGGAGGCTTATGCCAGCATCCTCGCCTCCACTCTGCAGAGGGGGCCCAGCCAGAGGGCTGGACTGGAGCTCAGAGCTGCTCGGGCATGCACAGCCCCAGGGGCATCAGAAGGCCCCAACCTGGCTGGTCACACCAGCCCTGCTCCGCCAAGCCCTGGCAACTTGGCTCACTAACAGGATGAAAGAGCAAGGTGTGGTCTCAGGGAGACCGTCACGGCGTGGGCCTGGGCCGGGAGTGGGACAGTGCTGACTCTGAGCCCATGGCCGATGGGCCACATCCTCCTGTAATGCTCATCGCCTGGGGATTGCCCGTGACGGTCCCCTCTACACAGATGTGGTTCCCGAGGGTCAGGTGGGGCAGCGATCTCCCGGGTGGGTCAGCCAGGGATGGCAAGGGGGTGGGGTGGGGGGGCAGGGCCAGGACCTAAGTTCCAGGTGGTCCGAGACCCAGACCTGCGTCACTCTCGCCGCCCCGCGTAGCGTCGGCGTAACCCGTCACCATCCACCCGGAAGCACCAGCGCTTCATCTCATTTCATTGGTTGCTGATGGAACAGGAAACCGCCTTAGTAACAAGCCCGTGTGTTCATTGGACACACTGAGGCCCGGAGCAGGGACGTGCCTTCCGCTGCCCCGTAGGGAGTTCATTGCAGGCCCCTGTCCACCCCTAGAGCTAACGTCGTCTAGGCCAGGTTCCTGTCACCTGTGTGTGCTGTGTCAGGGAATGCCGTGCCCTTAGGCAGGGCACACGCTCCCCTTTCACCCCGGTCCTCACCACTCCCTACTGCTTCCTCCTGGACGAAGTCGTTCCTATGTCCTGCCTGGTGCCCTCCACACGTGCCTCCCTGCCTGGGCTCCCCCCACGGGCACTTTGATAGAACCCGACCTTGGTGCTCTAGTCTCTTCTTTTGAGTACACCCTTGCCCCCTTCAAGGCCTGCCAGTCCCAACTCCCATTTTACACTTCCTTTCAAACTTCCCTCCTGCATGAAAACGTCTCCCCATTCAAAGCCCACTCCCGTTTCCTCTGATTCTGCTTGGTGTCGAAGGAAAGCCAAGGACAGGAGCATCAGCTGCTCAGCCATCTCTTCTCTGACCTTAATGCCTGGCTCAGGGAGGCTGGGGTCAGCCCTGTGCTCAGCACTGGGTCCTGCCTGGAGAAAACACGTGTGTGTTTCTGATCACAGTGCGTCTTGTGCTGAGAAAGCTTCCCTTTCATGAGCAGGGAGGCTCATGTCAGAGGTGAGAGAGGGGCTCCGTCCCCGGGAAGGATCCACTGTGAGAGGCTGGTGATGGGCAGGGGCTGGCAGGGGAGGTGTCACTCAGGCTTCCTGTGGGTCCCAGCGGAGGCAGATGGAGCCAGGAGGTCAGAACCACCAGTTTCACTCTTCCTCCAGGCAGCCCTCCAGGACCTCTCCTGATTCTAGCCAGTCTCAAGGGTCTCCAGGAAGTTCCTCCTCTAAGGAAAGGCGAGGAAAGAGAAGAAAGGAAGGGACAGGTGCGAAGGGAGAAAAGTGAGTGCGGGGGAGGGGAGAGGATGGACTTCGGCTACACAAGGCAGGTCCATTTTCTTTGACTCCAAATGGCTTAGCTTAGGCTGTTCCCGCCTGGAATGAACCCCATCCCCACCCCTTTTAACATCCTTCAACTTTTAGCCCAGAAAACACCTCTCTGCCTCCCTGCTTCCCTTCATCCCCCGCCCCCCGGCTCCTGTGTTGCGTGGCACTTTGCTTGAGCCTGGGTTTCCTCCCCTGCTTGGGTGTCTGCACCACCCCCCACACTGTGACCCTTGGCAGGGGTCCCTGTCACCCTGGCACCCAGCCCAGGGGGCTGCGCAGAGACCCTGACTAGTGTGTGGAGGTTGTCTGAGGGGTGATCCGAGTCTCCGCCTGGACTCTGCCACTCTGGGGCCCTGTGACCTTGGAAGAGCTGTCTGCCCCTCTGGGCCCCTGCTTGTCCGTCTGTGAAATGGAGGTAAAACTGCCTGCTCTGTGGGGATAAGAATCCAGCACCTGTGTATGCTTGGCATTTGTTAAGGGTTCATCAAACACAGCTATGGAGCAGGTAAAAGGGGGACCTGACTCAGGCCAGAGGCTTCCCTCATAGCTCAGTCAGTAAAGAATCTACCTGCAATGCAGGAGACCCCAGTTTGATTCCTGGGTCGGGAAGATCCGCTGGAAAAGGGACAGGCTACCCACTCCAGTGTTCTTGGGCTTCCCTTGTGGCTCAGCTGTTAAAGAATCCACCTGCAATGCAGGAGACCTGGGTTCAATCCGTGGGTTGGGAAGATCCCCCGGAGAAGGGCAAGGCTACCCACTCCAGTATTCTGACCTGGAGAATTCTACATGTATAGTCCATGGGGTGGCAAATAGTTGGACACGCATGAGTGACTTTCACTCCTAACCCAGGCCAGCTCACCCACTCCTCCAAGGGCAACTCTGCCGAGGCCCCAAATGGAAGGGCATGGGGGGCATGCAGGGTCTAGGGTCCCCAAAGAGCTGGGTGCCGGGCAGAGGGCCCCATCCATCCCTCTCCAAAACAAGTGTGGGGACAGAGACCAGCTAGGCAACCCTGAAATTGGGAAAGTGACCCACGCTTGGGGGCTGGCGAGGGGGCCGTGGAGCCCCTTGAGTGGGGCAGGTTCAGGCCAGAGGAGGGCGAGCCGGGTCCCTCTGTGGGTCCTGAAGGCCCAGCTCAGCCCGGCCAGGCCGCCCCTGAGGCCTGGGCCGTGACCTTGGTGCAGTCTGGCTCCCAGCCCCGCCCAGGGCGAGGAAAGAGAAGCTAATAGTGGCGGGCGGTCGGGAGGCTGGGCGTTTAATTGATGAACGTGGCTGCGTGTTTGACGGGCCCAGATGCAGTGCGGGCGGAAGGTGAAGCATTAATACGTGTAATAGGTATTACGGTGCATCTCCGGCCTGGCAGGCCGTGTTTACCCAGCTGGGAGCTGATCCGGGTCTCATGGACACGCAGACCAGCCCCTGCCCTCTTGGGAGGGGCCGGGCCCGGCCTGGCCTTGCCCACTCCCGGGGCCTGGCCTGCCTGGGTGGGAGGGGGTCGCTTCCGGGGCCTGCATGAGCCCTAGACCTTTAAGGGGTGGCAGAGGCTTCCCTGGTGGCTCCAATGGGAAAGAATTCACGTTCAGTGCAGGAGACTGGGGTTCCATCCCTGGGTCGGGAATATTCACTGGAGAACGAAATGGCAACCCGCTCCAGTATTCTTGCCTGGAGAATTCACTGGACAGAGGAACCTGTGGGCTGTGCAGTCCTTGGGGTCACAAGGGTTGGACACGACTCAGTGACTAAACCGCCACGGCCAGGGAGGGAAGGAGAGCGGGATGGGCCGAGTGGTGTGCGCACGCCCTCCCGCTTCATGCCCTCCCGCTTCACGCCCCTATTTGCATTTCATCCTTTCCTTTTCGTAGAAGAGGAAACAAGCTCAGAGAGGGTAAGCAAGTTGCTTATGGATGTACAGCAGATGGGTGGCAGAGCTGGGCTTCCACCCAGGCCCCCCTGGGTCCAAGCCTGAGTGCTGTTTCTTAGAAGGCAAGACCAAGGCCCCCAGGCCCACCCGTGACCCCCTATAGTGAGGGTCCTAGGGGCAGTCTTTAGCATCCTGGATTTTTTTCCTTAATGTCACTTGAATGTTTAGTAACCAGGTTTCATAAAGAGGGCTTGGGGAAGACCCCAAGCAACTCTAGGTTTCCCTAACAGCCAGCTCTGTGGCTTTTGTCTCTGAGTCTGTGTAATCTGGGAAGCAGAGCATGACAGGCGGTAACGGTGTGATGGGCAGTGGGGTGCGGCCAGGGGCAGGGCAGAGATGGGGCTGAGGGCTGGAGTCAAAAAGACATTCAGACTCGCAATGCCTTGCAACAGCCCTGGCTGCAGCTTCCCAGGCCAGGACCCAGACTCCCCACTGCCCCGCCCCTCTCTGCCCCAGAAGACTTTTTGAGGAGGGGGGTGGGGTTCTCGCGCCTTTCGGGGTGCTCTGATGCTGCCCCCGTCTGTCTCCAGGCTGGGCTGGAGCAGGGCCCCTTCACGGTCCCTCATCTGCAAGGTGGGCCCAGGCACGTCCTGGTTCTCACGTCCTTCCGGGACCTCAGACCCTGCACTGCAGCCCACGCGGGGGGCTCGCCAGGCAGGGCCCCTGTGGTCTCTCCATTCATGTCATCTTCTCAGCGCTCGCCCTGGCACCCTGCCTCCCTCTGGGGCTCCAGCAACACAGCAAACCTGCCCTTCCTCCTCCCAGGCTGCGGCGGTTAATGGGACGCTAAGTGCCTATTCTGCAGATGAGGAAATTGCAATTAAGGGAGGTTAAGTAACTTTCCCGGGGTCACATGTTTGGTTTGCCTGATTCCCAACACCAAGAATTTCCCACTTCATCAGCTAGCCTTTTTGATGGAGGGTACTTCCGGGGCAGGGGCCGACACCCCATCAGACTCAGGGCTCCCGCAGGAAAAGGGCTGGGTCTCCTCCGCCAGGGTAGGCATTTGCTCAGAGCGGGAACTCTGTCTCCCTCCCTGGACCATGAGCTTCCCAAGGGCACAGGCTGTACATCTCCCATCTGCCTGGGACCCTCCAAAGGTAGGACCTGAGTCTCCCCCATCAGACTGGGAATATCCTCTGGAGGCCCTTTCTCCCTCATCAGATTGGGATCTCCTTAAGGGCCAGCTCAGGGCCGCCCCCATCAGACTGGGAGCTCCCTGAGGGCAGGGGTGAGTCTGAGTGTCTCTGCCAGCCCTCCACCCCATGCCACCTCCAACTTGAGGACACCCAGCCCGTGGCATTCCTCAGCCTGACCATGCCCCGTGCAGGACTCACTCACAGCCCAAGCAGAAGCTGCCAACAGGCCGCTAAGCCACAGTGCACCCCGGGCATTAATTAGTGTTGCCTCTGTTAAGTGTTTCTTCCCGTTTATGCAAATCAGCGAGGTAAGAGGCATATAATGAAGTGTTTGTGGTTTAATACTGTGCGGTAGGAAGGAAGATGAATTTTAATTACTGGCTCCTAATTGGACGGACGGCTTGTTAATATCCTGCTGATGGGTTGTCTGAGCCGTTTGCCACCCACCCACCCAGGCCCAGGTGTCTGCTGACCCGCATTGCAGGGCTCCTCGAGGAGCCTTTCCGCCTGCCCTTGTCAGGGGTCATGCTGGGCATCCCTCTGCTGTAGCCTTTGGAATCCCCACAGAGACTTGCAGTTTCTCTCCTTCTCCCTCTCTGCCTTTTGCAGGGTCTGAGGGCTCATGTTCAAACCCTCACTGTGCCGCTTGCTTGCTGGGTGACCTCGGGCAAGTCTCTTGCCCTCTCTGAGCCTCGCGTTCTTCAGGTTAAGTGCTGAAGAGCATGAAGTGGGGGCAGTGGGAAGTTGTCAGAGCTGGGTGTTTAGGAGAGGGTGAGCCAGGGAGGTCCTTCAGGACCCTGATCACCCAGAGATGGCAGGAGAGAGGGAGCCCAGCGAGAGTCTGAGGGAGAGAGGCAAGCGGGATGTTTGGGCAAGCTGGAGGTGCGTGCCACCCCGGAGTCAGAGGACGCTGAGGACCATCCCCTCCCACGCATCCCTCAGGGCTCTGCTCGGGTGGCTCCCCTCCAGGACCTCTGCCCCCCGGGGCCCCTGGGTGGAGGGTCCCTACCTTGGGTTTGGTGCAGGACAGCTGGGTTAGGCGACTGCCCCTGTCACCCTGGCTGTCACCTGGAGCCATCACTGCACACTCATCATTCGTCCCTCCCCCGTCAGACTGCAGGCTTCATGGGGATAAGGTGTCTGTCTGTCTGTCCTGAAGCCTAGTGTCCAGCCCAGTTCTGGGACCCTCTGTTCATCCAAGACGAATTTGTGCAGTGAAAGAATGATCAGTAAGCAGGACCAAGTTCAGGCTGGACCTGTCTTCTGAAGACACTCTAAGCAGGGTGCAGTCTAGACTCTGGGGAAGATTGGCGATAGGGAGCCATGGAGGACTCTACACAGGGAGCTGGCGAAACGCTGTGATAAATGGCATCTTTGTGCATCCCCTCTGCCTCTCCTCTCATCCCCTCCCCTTTGAACATCTAAATCTTTACATGATCTCAGGTCACCAGATGACAAATTTAGAAGCACTTATGGATCTGCCGGCTTCCCTGGTGGCTCAGTGGTAAAGAATCCACCTGCCAGTGAAGGAGACCCAGCTTTGATCCCTGGGTCAGGAAGATCCCCCGGAGGAGGAAATGACAAGCCACTCAAAGAATCAGACATGACTTCACAACTAGTCCAAGAGTTAGTCCCTCATCTGTGTCCAACTCCTTGTGACCCCGTGGACTGCAGCACACCAGGCCTCCCTGTCCATCACCAACTCCCAGACTTTACCAGGGTCCTCTGTCCATGGGGTTTCCCAGGCAAGAATACTGCAGATGGTTGTCATTCTCTTCTCCAAGGGATCTTCCCAACCCGGGGATGGGACCTGGGTCTCCTGTGTTGCAGGCAGATTCTTTACCATTTGAGCCATCAGGGAAGCCTGTTCAGTTCAGTCGCTCAGTCGTGTCCGACTCTTTGCGACCCCGTGGACTGCAGCACACCAGGCCTCCCTGTCCATCACCAACTCCCAGAGTTTACTCAAACTCATGTCCATTCAGTCAGTGATGTCAACCAGCCATCTCATCCTCTGTCGTCCCCTTCTCTTCCTGCCTTCAATCTTTCTCAGCATCAGGGTATTTTCCAGTGAATCAGTTCTTTGCATCAGGTGGACAGAGTATTGGAGTTTCAGCTTTGGCATCAGTCCTTCCAATGAATATTCACGACTGATCTCCTTTAGGATGGACTGGTTGGATCTCCTTGCAGTCCAAGGGACTCTCAAGAGTCTTCTTCAACACCACAGTTCAAAATCATCAATTCTTTGGTGCTCAGCTTTCCTTATAGTTCAACTTTCACATCCATACATGACTACTGGAAAAACCATAGCCTTGACTAGACGGACCTTTGTTGGCAAAGTAACATCTCTGCTTTTGAATATGCTGTCTAGGTTGGTCATAACTTTTCTTCCAAGGAGCAAGTGTCTTATAATTTCATGGCTGCCGTCACCCTGTGCAGTGATTTTGAAGCCCCCCAAAATAAAGTCTGTCACTGTTTCCACTGTTTCCCCATCTATTTGCCATGAAGAGATGGGACCGGATGCCATGATCTTAGTTTTCTGAATGTTGAGTTTTAAGCCAACATTTTCACTCTCCTCTTTCACTTTCTTTAGTTCTTCACTTTCTGCCACAAGGTGTGTCATCTGCATATCTGAGGTTTTGATACTTCTTCCGGCAGTCTTGATTCCAACTTGTGCTTCCTCCAGCCCAGCATTTCTCATGATGTACTCTGCATATAAGTTAAATAAGCAGGGTGACAATATACAGCCTTTACGTACTCCTTTTCCTATTTGGAACCAGTCTGTTGTTCCATGTCCAGTTCTAACTGTCACTTCCTGACCTGCATACAGATTTCTCAAGAGGCAGGTCAGGTGGTCTGGTATTCCCGTCTCTTTGCCTGACAACAAACAGTGGATCTTCTAGGAGGGGCAGGGTCTGATCTGGAAAGGGCATGACTAGAGGGAGAGAAGAATTCCTTCGTACCAGGAATTTCACCAGACTGGCTCGAGGAGCATTATAAACAGGTAGAAACGCTATATCCTGAGTTTTTATTAATATGCAGAGCTGCCTCTTTGGAAAAGCACACTGGAGTTTGAACCTAGTTTTGAGACTTAACCATCTTTGAGCTCTTTCTGAGCCTCAATAGACTGATCTGTAAAATGGGCTCAATCTACTTTACAGGGTAGGTTGAGAGAACAGTCAGCAAAGTCCTCAGCATATAGTAGGTGTTCAACAAATGATAGATATATTTATTAAATCTGCCATGATGAGCGGGACAGAAGAGGTGAGTGCCAGCTTAATTCCCAGGCCACCCAGGCGGGGTGCAGGTCTCTGGGGCGCACAGCTGCCTCTGCCACTTTCCGGCTGGGTGACCTCGCCTCAGTGTCCTTCTCTAAGTCATAATTTCTTTATTGGCAAAATGGGAAACCTGCTCACGTGGCCTGGGCAGGTTTGAATGAGGAAACACACGGGAAGTGCCTGGTCTCAGAGCAGGGCCATTCAGAGAGCTGACAGCTGCTCCTGTCCTGGGCTTTTCACTCACTCAATGGAGGGAAGAGCAAGCCTTTTTCTCTCCCTACCAGGGATCTCGGTTTCCGCACAGACGCCCTCCCGGAATTGTTGCAACACCAGCCGAAGATGTCTAGGCGCAGCCTTCCTAAACTGTAATGTGCTGGGAGGGTTGGGGTCACAGAGGGGCTGGTGGGTGAGGTCAGAGGGGCGGAGGTAGCTGCCCACAGGCTGTCTGCACCGGGCCAGGTGGCAGCTGGCTGTGACCCCACGGACCGCCGTACCCGTGTGGACACTGAGAAATAGCCGTGGACTTGGGACCAGCTGCAAAGCCTTGGGTCTTCCCCGGGGCTGGGGGGTCTCCTGGGCTTGCCCCTCCACTCAGCTCTATTCCACCTGGGGGTCACAACAAGGCTAGGGCTCTGTCCTCCCCGATCTCAACCTGCTGCCTCCTTCTTCTCCACCCAGAGTGCTTGGGCGGCTCTCCTTCCCCACCGAGATGGGGGTGGGGGAAACAGCACTTATGGAATGCCTACTGAAGATGGCAGGGCCTCTCCTGAGTGCCGCTCTCATCCTCAGGCTGCCGGTGAGGAAGCCGAGGCAGCTTATGGGAGGTGGGGACATGAGTGAGCGTCCAAGCTGGGAGGGCGTCCGGGCCCGCGTGACTCCAGCCCTGTGCTCTCTCCCCGGGGCCTGCAGACACCTGCTCGCCTCCTAGAAGGGGACCCAGAGCACCAGAAAGCCTCCCTCACCTTCACCCACCTCATTTCTTGGGCTCATCAAACAGAGCCCAAGGTGGCTGCACAGAAGGTCAATGCTTCTTCCAAAGGCTGCGCCAGGGACAGGAGGACAGATAGGCCTGTGCCTGCAGGGACCCCCTGGCCATGAGGCCTGCCAGGGTTTCTAAAGAACAGAAAAGCAAGGAAGCAAAGTTAAAACAACAAAAAACATTTGTTTGAATGGAAAGCAGAGGCCAGACAGACGTGCTCCCGACTCACACTACAGCCCTCTAATGGGATAGAAGGAGGTTTGTCTTTGTGTTTAGAGGCCAAATATTTATTAAGTGCTTTGCAGAGTGATGGGGCCAAAGGCTCCAAGGCTTTGAAACCAAGCAGATGAGGGAGGCCTGGCTTTGAATCCCAGTGTCTCTTGAGTGCTGTGTGACCTCGGGCATGTCCTTCAACCTCCCTGAACCTCAGTTTTCTCAGCCGCAGAAGAGAATCATCATACCCACCTTATAGGGTTTATTACTATATGTTAGGGACATGGCATTAGTCCTGGCATATTTACTGGTGTTCAGTAAATGTTCATTCCATTCTACTTACTATAGAAGCTTTAGCAAGCTAAGGATATGAAATTTACCAGCACTTGCCCCATTGACTAAGTTCACAGGAGGTGGTATTTTCCAGGAAGGATGACAGAAAGTGAGGTCCTGAGTTCAGGAGGGCTCTACTCCAGAAGACTCGTTGGACTGGGGCAGGGGCGGGGAGTGGTGCAGACCAAGACGTGAAGTGTCAGGGGCTTGGGGATACCCGTGATGGTGTGACACTGTCGAGGGGGCCTTTCAGGGTGGTAAGTGGAGGGTGAATAAAAGTTGGTTGGCAGGATGTGGATTCTTGGAGGTTGAATTCAATCCCCAATCACTCTGGGGTGACTCTGCTAAACTGGAGAGGTCTTCGTGGGGGTTCAAGGCCCCGTGGGAGAGGCGAGTGCCACATTCTAGGGTCAGAAGTCCTGAGCACCAAGCTTGGCTCTGTTGGTTACTAGCTGCTGACCTTGGACAGGACTGCTCCACTTCTCCAAAGCTGTTTCCTAAACTATAAAATGAAGATCATCACACTTACCTTGGCTGTTGCCCAAAAAAAAAGGAAAAGAGAAAAAGCTAAGTGCCAGGCAGGTGGTAAGTACTCGGCAAACAGTGGTGATTATGCTGTTATTGCTGTTGCTGTCCCAGGGGGAGGTCCAGGACGAGTTGCAAAAGGAACTGATATGGATGAGAGGGCAGAGGGAAGAGCTGGTGCAGGATGCGAGGCTCAGTGGCTCTGACGCTAAACCTTCGTGTCCTGGGCCCTGGGGAGGTGGTTCATTGACGTGAGCCTGGCACGTTCACCCAGGGCTGGGGCAGCTCTCCACGTCTCTGGACAAGCCTGGTACTTTTCATGCACATTGGCTTCCGTTTCCCCAGCAGGAGGCAAGGCTCCTGAGACATACTGTCCATCCACTCAGCTTTATGTGGAAGACCTGTACTTTGCCATCTTCTCTTGGAAACACCATGGGAGCAGCCAGTTTTGATGGGTGGGGAAATCCATCTCCCTCTACTTTGGGGTGGGGGAGTGGAAGGGCTGGAGGTGATGGAAGTGTGTGTCCATCTGGGTCTTCTTTGTCTTTATGACCTGATGACAGCTTGGGGTGCTTCCTAAGTTAAGCATGAGCATAAGAGCTTTCAAACCCAGTATCAGGGCCCAGGATCCACCAAGAGATGTTTTCCAATTCCTGAGCATGTATTTAGTCCACAAAAAGGGAAATGCAGTGATAGCCATGAACTGATGCCTTCGAACTGTGGAGTTGGAGAAAATTCTTGAGAGTCCCTTGGACTGCAAGGAGATCAAACCAGTCAATCCTAAAGGAAATCAACCCTGAATATTCATTGGAAGGACTGATGCTGAAGCTGAAGCTCCAATACTTTGGTCACCTGATGTGAAGAGCCAACTCACTGGAAAAGACCCTGATGCTGGGAAAGATTGAAGGTGGGAGGAGAAGGGGGTGACAGAGGATGAGATGGTTGGCTGGCATCACCAACTCAGTGGACATGAGTTTGAGCAAGCTCCAGGAGTTGGTGATGGACAGGGAAGCCTGGCAGGCTGCAGTCCATGGAGTGGCAAAGAATCGGACAAGACTGAGTGACTGAACAATAACAGTAATATCAATCCAGTTTAGTAGCTGATTTAGCGAATTACTTAACTAAAAAGAAGTGAAGAATGTGAAGAGGACAGAATCCAGTGGCGTGGGAGCACCCTGCGGCCAGCGCACGGGAGGACAGACGATGGTAGCAGTAGGTGGTGCTGACCCCCCTCTACAGCTCCCTGTGGGATGTGCCGTCACCAGTCTCTCGAGAGGTGAGGAAACGGAGGCGCAGACAGTGAGTAACTGTCTCTCCCAAGGTTAAATGACTAAGCAGGGGCAGGGCTGGGATTTGTGCCCAGATTTGACCGACTCCAGAGCACATATATTTCCCTTTTCTGACCTCCCTCCTTTTCCTCATCCCTCTTTCTTCCCTTTCTTCATTTTCCTTTCAACTGAGTATTACCGAGTTGCCATGTACAGAGTTGTCCAATTTACATTACGCCCACCGTTGCCAGACAGCCCCTCCCTACTCCCCGCTGGTCTTGCCAACGTGGCATTAGCAGACCTTCGGGAATTTGGTCCATCTGATAAGCGAAAGATGATATCTCAGTGCAGTTTTATCATGAATGAGGTTGAGCATCTTTTCATGTGTTTATGAACCACTTGTATTTCCTCTTTTGGTGAATATCATGCTGACTATTTTTGATATTAGTTTGTTGGTCTTTCTTTCTTCTTGATTTCTAGGAGCTTTTTATATATTAAGGATATAATCAGTAATAGGAAACTGTATTGGTTTGCTAGAGCTGCCGTAATAAGATGATATACGCTAGGTGGGTTCAACAACAGAGCAGTGTTTGCCCCGTCCTGGAGGTCAGAAGTCCACAAGCAAGGCGTCCGCATGCTTGGCTTCTCCCGGAGCCTCCCTCCCCTTCCGAGCAGCTGCCTCCTCCTGCGTCCTCGAAGGCTCTTTCCTCTGTGCACGTTCAGCCCTGGTGTCTCCCGTGCGTCCACGTTTCCTCTTCTCTTAGGGGCCCCAGTTATGTTGGATTAGGACTCACCTTCAAGGCTCTATTTTAAACTTAATTACCTCTTTAAATATGCCCCGATACAGTCACATTTTAAGATGCTGGGGATCAGGGCTTCAATATAAAATATTGTGTGCATGCTCTGTCTTGCCTGACTCTTTGCGAATTAATGGACTATAGCCTGTCAGGTTCCTCTGTCCATGGGATTTTCCAGAAAAGAATATTGGAGTGGGTTGCCATTTCATCCTCCAGGGAATCTTTCCAACCCAGGAACTGAACCCATGTCTCTAGTGTCTCCTACATTGGCAGGCGAATCCCTTACCACTGAGCCACCTGGGAAGTCCTTCGGCATAAAATGTGAAGGGGACACAATTCAGTCCCTAACAGAGTCCTACATATTCTTTAAAGCCTTGCATGCATGCTAAGTCACTTCAGTTGTGTCCGACTCTTTGTGACGCTATGGACTGTAGCCCACAAGGCTCATCTGTCCGTGGGATTCTCCAGGCAAGAATACTGGAGTGGGTTGCTATGCCTTCCTCCAGGGGATCTTCCTGACCCAGGGATCGATTTGAAAGCCTTCTTTGTGTATTTTTTTCTGTGTCCTAAAGCCTCCTCAAATCTCTGAATTTGAGTATCTCCAGTCAGGTCTTATCTAGAAAACTGAGCCTTGTCTTTGCTGGCCCCCTAATCTGTCTCCTGAGATGCTGTGTCCTGGGGGAGGGCTGTGGCAGGCCCTGGGGTCACTTTGACCTGGCCTGAAGTTCTGACACTTTACAGGGCAGCAGGGTGACCTTGGGCCAGTCACTGTCTCCGAGTTTCAGTCTTGCTTCTATAAATGAAGCTAATACTTGTGAGCTGGCAGGGTGGCTCTGAGGATAAAATGAGATGATGTCTATGAAACGTCTGGCCCATATCAGGGCTCAGTATGCTGTAACTGTCATAATTTTCTGTATGAATAGCTGCTCATTTATCAAGCCTCTGGGATGCGCAGGCATCAAGGGAGGGGCTGCAGAGGTGAATGTGTCCGGGTCTGTTGCTCTCAGGGGCTCCTGGTCTGGGATGGGGGTGGCCGGAGAAGCTAGGCCAGGCCCCACGGTCCTCCAAAGCGCATGCGGGAAAGGGAGGCATTCACAGTTGCTGTAGCGCACATCTGAGTTGTGAAAGTGGACGAGAATTTCTGCAGGTGGTGGGGGCGAGGGGAGAGGACACTGCCAGGGGAAGGCTTGTTATACCAGGAGCAGAGGCAGGAAGTGCAGACCAGCCTCACTGACGGTGTCTCCTTCCGTCTGGGGGCATCTGGAAGGGATGGAGTGGTTGGAGGTGGGCAGCAGCCTGGAGCATCTGTTGGGGAAACAGAACTCCCTCACCTGAAACAAGCGAGCCGCACACGTGTTGAGGGCGTGTGGCCGCGAGGGTGTCGGTGCCTGTGGACGAACAGCCCTTGAGCAGACAGAGGCAGATCAGGCTCCACACCCGTGGCCGCGGGGCCAGTCACGGGCAGCCTGGCCAAGACCGAGCTTGCAGAAAGTGGGGGGCGCAGCCTGGCACAGACCTCTGAGGACCTGAGGGGGTGGGTCCTAAGCCGGAGTAGAGGATGACCAGAGATAGCACCAGATGATGAGGACTGGCCCAAGGGCCTCTGTCGGCTCCCAGGGCTCAGCAAGAGCTCCAGCACCTGGCACTCGGTCTCATCTAATTCTTGCTTCAAACCCGCACAGTGCGTATTTATTGGCCTCATTGTACTGGAGAGGAAACGGGACTCAAAAAGGCAGAAGAGTTTCCCTGGAGTGAATTAGAGACCAGGTGGTGTGAAGAACTGACTCATTGGAAAAGACCCTGATGCTGGGAAAGATTGAAGGCGGGAGGAGAAGGGGATGACAGAGGATGAGACAGTTGGATAGCATCACCGACTCAATGAACATGAGTTTGAGTAAGCTCCAGGAGTTGGTGATGGACAGGGAAGCCTGGCGTTCTGCAGTCCATGGGGTCGCAAAGAGTCAGACAGGACTTAATGACTGAACTGAACTGAAGTGAGGAGCCAGGCTTAGAACCTGGGGTGCTACATGCCCCTCGGTGCATCCTCATGCTGTACAGAAAGGGTCTCAGATGGGGACCTTTCCAGTGAAATCAGTTTCCACGTCAGGGGTCGTGGCACCCTGACACCCCAGCCATTGGCCTGGCCGAATCCCCTCTCGAGACTCCAGCGTGAGGTTAGGGTGTGCCTTCTCGGATTCTCGGGACACCAGCGTGGGGTTAGGGTGTGCCTTCTTGGATCCCTTTCTTAAAGGAAAAGGACGCCTGCCTTTCCGCCCAGTGCTGCAACCTCATTGTTCACTTTACCTTCTTGATCTGATGGAGGTGAATGTATACTGAGCTTCTCCTTTGAGCCCCATCCTTGCTGGTACAGAGGAGAGGAGGGGTCCCCCAGGGGATGCACTCAGTTCCCTGTAGCAAGCGGGGCTGGGTGGCCGGTGCACGGTCTCACCGCGGGGCTCCAAGTGCCTCTCAATTGTTTTGTCTGCTCGTGGGTCCCAGAGACAGGTCTCCTCCCATCCGGCCCTCACTCTCCCTGTTCTAGTTCAGCGAGACACCTTCATCTTATCTCTTGGAGGGACATGTGCTCTCCTTTTAAAGATCACGTTCATTGCTGGTTGGAAGAGACCAACAAGATTAGCTTCATGGTCCAAAATGTCTCCTGGGGGCCGGAGGAGACCTTGAGAGTTGAGCGGGTCCACCTGCCGCTTTTGGGGTGGGGGCTGGGTGAGGGAGCAGTGCGCCCTCTGAACTCCACCCAGGGTCTCCACCGCTGCCAGAGCCCCCCACCCCTCTGCCCGCCGCAGAAGAGCATCTGGCCGTTAACTTATATATAATAACCCTTAAACACTGCCATTAAGTCCCCTCTCATTCTTTTAAACTACCCAGGAAGGGAATTCAGGGTGATATATGGAGGCTTTTATGGCTGGTACTGGGCAGCTTAAGGACTTAGCAGCATGCTGAACACACACATTGTTGCATAAATAAGAATCGCTGTGATATCAAAGCATCACTCAGCTCAATGTCCGGGCATCCTTGTGGCCCTGAATCCCCTCTCTGCATCCGGAGTCGTAACCGCTCGCCAGGGACACTGAGGACAGATGCTGGCTCAGAGCTGGAGCCCTGGAGCCCTGTGATGTCACCACAGCTGGGTGCTCCAGAGATGCTGTCACTCTGTACCCCCACCCCCTCCTTCTTTCTTTAACGCAGTCTTTTCTCCAGTTATCCTTCCGTGTTGCATGAGGCGCAGAGGATGGCACTGCGTGGGTGCGTGCGTGCTCAGTCGCTTCAGTCGTGTCCGACTCTGTGTGACCTCGTGGACTGTAGGCCGCCAGTCTCCTCTGTCCAAGGGATTCCCCAGGCAAGGATGCTGGAGCGGGTGGCTGTGCCCTCCTCCAGGGGATCTTCCCAACCCAGGGATCGAGGCTGGCAGAGGAAAGGCACTGTCGTATTTGGGAATTAACCTACCACACGCTGGGCTCTCTACAGGTTTCGCACATCAGATCTTCGATTGTCCAGTGTCGTAAAGGTTCTCCCATTTATAGCTGAAGAAAACAGTAACAGGCCCCATGTCACCCAGCCCGTGACAAAGTTGGCCTTGAATCCTTCCTCTGTGCCTTTTGTGGAGGTCATCTGCAAGAAACTCGGGCTCTGGGGCAGGGACGGGGGTGGCTCCGGGGGGACTAGGAGCTCGCTGTTGGTGTCAGTCACTCAGTTAGTCACGCCAACTCTTTGAGACCCATGGACTGTAGCCCGCCAGGCTCCTCTGTCCATGGAATTCTCCAGGCAAGAACACTGGAGTGGGTAGCCATTCCCTTCTTCAGAGGAATTTCCCAATCCAGGGATCAAACCCAAGTCTCCCGCGTTGCAGGCAGATTCTTTACCAGCTGAGCCCCCAGAGGGGTGGGCAGGAGCCCTGAGGGGGCTGTAGACACAGCAGTGAGAGAGCAGGGAAGCAGGGCTCCTGAGCTTCTCTTTGGGTTTGCAGGCAAGGGCGCGGTGCTCGCCCGGGGGGTGCATTCTGCTGCTGCTGCTAAGTCGCTTCAGTCGTCTGACTCTGTGTGACCCCATAGACGGCCCACCAGACTCCTCTGTCCACGGGATTCTCCAGGCAAGAACACTGGAATTCGTTGCCATTTCCTTCTCCAGGCGGTGCATTCAGGAAGGAGCAACTGTGCAGTTACTGTCTAATGAGCAAGGTTGCTGAGGGGGAGTTGCTATGTCCTCAGTGGCCCTCCCTGCCTTCCCGTAGCAGGGGTCTCAGGACTCAGGCAGGGCCCTGAGGGCCCCAGCAGAGCCACCCTGCCGCCTCGGGCAGCGCTGCAGGACGGGCAGGGCTCACAGAAAGGCAAGTTCCCGGACATACATGAGCTCGCCTGGCCCAGTGTTAGGTCCCAGGGCGGGGAAGGGCAGAAAGCTCTACAGCCAGGTCGCCGAGCCTGGAGCATCCCACTTTTGCCCTGCAGCAGCTGAAACCAAAGCCCAGGAAAGGCTTCCTCCTCCTTCTTTTCCGCTGACCCTCCTCCTCCTCTCTGCAATGCTGGTTGAGATGCCGGCCACTACGGGAGGAGGGGGCGGTCCCCTGCTCCTTCCATTTTACAAAGGCAGCCCAAGCAGTCAAGAGCTCATTCCATTTTGTGTTGAGACCTCAGGGAAATCGTACATTTCCTCTACTACGCCCCCCAGCCCGAGGGCAGCATCTCAGTTGGCAGAGCTAGCAAGCGGTTTCACTTGTGGCTGGAGCCCATGCTTCCTGTTCTCAGGGTAGCGAGTTCTTCCTGGCAGTTAGCTATGCCTGAGTAACTGGAAGGTGAGCTTATGGCCAGGGAGCATATGCTGCTTGTTGGGTAGGGTGAGCGGGCTTTCAAATCACAGAGTCCTAGGGATGGGGAAGAGGATTGGAAGTGGGGTTCCTGGTACTAGAGAGTTTGGGTTCCACGGGTGGGTGCTTGGTGCTGCCAGTCTGGTGGGGGTGGCAGACAAGTTTGAAAATGTGTGGACTATAAGCCAGGGGTGGGTAGGGTCTTTATGAGTGAGGGCTGGAGGATGCATTATTCTGCAGGAGATGGGACCAGGAGGTGTTTGATGGAACAGCGTGCCAGTAAGGCATGGAGGTGATGGTTAAGGGCGCGGGCCAGCGGGCCAGATAGCTCTACGTTGAAACCCGAGTTCTGTTCCAACGCGCAGCACAGAGTAGACACCTGAGAAGGGTCACGCTGGTGTTGGAAGGGTGGGAAAAACGTTCTTGTTAGAAGGGACAGCACAGACACGGGCACAGCCAGACCTGATGCTGCATCTGTGGAGTCCTGCAGATGATTAACGCGTGCAGTGGCTGGGGACAGGGCGAGGCCGGGCGAGGAAAGGGGGCTGCGGACCAGACCTCGCGCTGTGAGTGGGGTCTTATTGTGGTTGGCAAAAGAGAGCCAAGGATTAGTTTTGAGTAGGGGTTCTGGAAGATGACTGATCCACGGCTCCCGAATCCTTGTTGGCTGGCTACAAAAGACCCATTTGGGATGATACATAAAAATACAGAATCCAGAGTCTCGCTGCTGAAGAGTCAGATTCAACAGGCAGGATAAAGCCTCGCATATATCAAACGCCTTTTACTTGCTTGGTTTTACTCTATGCGCTTCACTTTTACAAACCTCATACAATCATCACAGCAACCCTTCTGAAGTAGACACTGTTATTATCCCCATTTTACAGGTGGAGAAAGTGAGGGCTACGTAACTCGTTCAAGGTGGCACAGCAACAATCGCCAGGAATGGGATTTGGGCCCAGGCTGCCTGACTCCAGAGCCCATGCTTTTAACCACACTGCTATCCTGTCTCTGATGTAGCCGGGGGAAAGCTTATTTTATCGGGCACCGCCCACCCACAGTGGCTCTAACAGGCTGCAGACTTGGGTGGGTATGTGCTCAGTCGCTCAGTCATGTCTGACTCTTTGTGGCCTCATGGACTGTAGCCCACCAAGCTTTTCTGCCCATGGAGTTTTCCAGGCAAGAATACTGGAGTGGAGTGCAAGTTCCTACTCCAAGGATCAAACTCAAGTCTCTTGCATCTCTTGCACTGACAAGCCGTACTTTACCACTAGCGCTACCTGGGAAGCCCCACAGATTTGGGACCCACGGGCATTAACTATGAGTATCCTTGCATTCAGAGATGGGGAAGGACAGAGGTGGCTCCATCAGGGAGGGCTTCCTGGAAGAGGTGGACTTAAAGTTAGGCTGGGGTGGAGGTGGGGAATTAGGGAGGAGGGCATTTTGGGTAGATGCGGAGCTTGAAAAAAAACCCAGGCATCACTTCTTCTTAACCTCTTCACTAAAGGCCCATCAGTAGAATTAACGGGACCCCCTTTGAGTCCAGTGGCTGTGGGACAGGGCGGGAGAAGCCAAGGCTTCTACAGCAACCGGAGGGGGCTCGCTCTCCTCTCTGCCCTGGACCACGAAGCACCTGATGGTCCATGAATCCCCAGCAAGGATAAAAATAATGATGAATACTGTAATAGCCATGCGGAGGATGCGGTGTAGCAGACTGGTTGAGACCCAGTCCTCAGAGACTGGAAGTTCTCGTTCTGGCTCGGCCACTCACTAGCCATGTGACACGCTCCAGCGACTTTCCCCCTCTGAGCCTCAGCTTCCTCTGCTGCAAAATGGGAATTCGTAACCTGCTGGGGTTAAATGAGGCACAGTGCTTATCATAAACCAAAGCCGTTACTGTGACTTCTTGTCGCAGACTCTCTGGGTCACCCACCGAAGGATCCTCCTTAGTGAAAGTGAAGTGAAGTCGCTCAGTCGTGTCCGACTCTTAGCGACCCCATGGACTGCAGCCCACCAGGCTCCTCCATCCATGGGATTTGCCAGGCAAGAGTACTGGAGTCGTGCAGGGATGTGGACGCAGAAGGGGGCACCACCTCCAGCCCAAGCACTGAGCCAATCCCAACCCTCCCACACCCTTTGCAAGTGGTTGGTTAAGTCATAGGCACCTCACACAGTTCTGGCCAATGAGAGGGAGTCCTCAAGGGGGCTGTGGAAAACATTCATGCCAACTAATAAAAAGAAGCACATGGGGAGAAGGGATACTTTTTCTTCCCAAGTCAGAGCTGAGTCTGCAATTGATGGCTGGGTTCACTGCAGCCATTCTGCAGCCATCAGGGGCACTAGGCTAACAGGCTGAGGAGGGCAGCAAAGACAGATAAATAAGGCTTGAGAGAGATAGAAAGAAAGATGGACAAGGCCTGGGCAGCTGAACTAACCAGCCCTAGAATTCCCTTAGCTCAACTCTTCTTATGTGGAATAATAGATTTTTCCATATTGTCTTAGCCAACTTGAGGTTTCTTGTTACCAACTTGTGGGCTCCCCTGGTGGCTCAGACAGTAGAGAATCGGCCTGCAATGTAGGAGACATGGGTTCGATCCCTGATTTGGGAAGATACCCTGGAGAAGAAGAGCAACTCACTCCAGTATTCTTGCCTGGAGAACGCCGTGGACAGAGGAGCCTGGTGGGCAACAGTCCACGGGGTCACAAAGAGTCAGACACGACTGAGCGACACACACACACACTTAGCACCCTGTGTTAAATAATTAAAGTTTATTAAGCCCCTGAGTGGCCCGGAGCAAGACTTTACATACATGTCATCTTACACTATCCTCACAATAATATCAATAAAACGAAACACGTGACCCCTCTTGCCTGAGTCCGCTTGTTGTCATTGTTCAGTCGCTCAGTTGTGTCCGACTCTCTGCGACCCCATGGACCGCAGCGCACCAGGCCTCCCTGTCCATCACCAACTTCCCGAGTTCACTCAAATTCACATCCATCGAGTCAGTAATGCCATCCAGCCATCTCATCCTCTGTCGTCCCCTTCTCCTCCCGTCTTCAATCATTCCCAGCATCAGGGTCTTTTCCAATGAGTCAGCTCTTCACATCAGGTGGCCAAAGTATTGAAACTTCAGCATCAGTCCTTCCAATGAATATTCAGGGTTGATTTCCTTTGGATGGACTAGACTGCTTGGGCTGCCGTGAAATGCCACAGACTGGGTAACTTTAACAACAGACATTTATTTTCTCACAGTCTGGAGGCTTGAAGATCAGAGTGCCAGTGTGGTCAGTTTCTGCTGAGGACCCTCTTCCTGGCCGGTAGACAGCACCTTCTTGCTGTACGCTCACACGCTCTCTCCTCGGTATATATTTGTGGATGGAGAAAGAGAAAGAAATCTTCTTTTCTTTGTCTTCTAGTCCCATTGGTTTAGGACCCAATGACCTCATTTAACCTTACTTCCTTAATTACCTGCTAAAACCCTTGTCTCCAAATACAGTCACACTGGGTGTTAGGGCTTTAACGTATGAACTGCGGGGGACACAGTTCAGTCCGTAGTCCTATTCTCCCCGCAAGACCATTCAGACTGACTGAGTGGGGGTGGCTGGCCCAAAGCCACACAGCTGCAAGGGACGCAGCTCAGGTTTGAATGTAAAGCTGTCTGAATTCCAAGGTGTGTGTTGTCTGCGCCAGTCAAGTGCCTCTGAGGTGACTGTGTGCGTGTGTGTCTCTTGATCCATGAGTCATTCCACTCTGAGATACACTGGATTTATCTATCTTCCTCATTTGTAAAATCAGCTTCACTGGAGGTATAATTTACCCACCCCAAATTCACCAACTTGAACCATCCAGTTAGAACGATTTTGACAAGTGCGTGCAGTTGTGGAAATACCACCACAATCAAGACATAGAATAAATCCATCACACACCGCACCACCATCCCGTCATTCTCAGCCTTAGGCCCAGGCAATCGCTCACCCACTTTCAGCCACCATGATCTGGCCTTTTCCAGAATTTCATAGAAACAGGACCATAGTTTGTGTCTCCTGGGTCTGCTGTCCTTCACCCAGCGTTATGCTTTTGCGATTTATCCACGTGGTTCCGTGTATCAACAGCGCATTCCTTTTTATTGCTGAGTAGCATTTTATTATAAGGATCCACCAGCTCTGGGTTTATCTGAATATAGAAATAATGCCTTCCACCCGTGGACACTGCAGGAAGCTCAGCCCCGCTGGTCCTCGATGTCCGTCTCCACTGAGTTCCTGTGGGGAATACACAGCGCAGGCAGCGATGCCTGGGGCCGTGGGGTTTGAGCTGCTCTCCACCAGCCGGCTGACGCTCTGTCTAGGACACTCCAGGGAAGGGATCCCACACTTCCCCCGTCCCCAGTGCTCCTAGCCAGTGCCTGAGCATCTTCACAGATGGGCCCTTCTCCTTTTATCCAGTCCCAAGCCTTCCTGCTTCATTACCGAGCTTCCTGCTGCTGATGAAATGGAAGCTTTGAAGCGAGAGGGGTGTTCGGTTCTGAAGGCAGGAGGAGAAGTGATAAGAAGACCCAGGAGTCCCTCCCTGTGTTCCTGGTTGTACAAAAAGCAGTTTCACAGCATACAGATGCTGCTGGGAGCCGCTCATCCCGCTCGCCCAGGGTCTGCTCACATCAGACTGCACGCCCGCCTCTCGCCTGCCAGCGCCTGCGTTTCTTTGCCGAAGGGCTTTCTCTGCCCGTAGGACCTGTTTTGTCCACCCCAGCCCTGTCTGCTTCTCCCCTCGGGCACAGTCACCCTGAGGCTTCTGTTCACACCCACTCCACAGAGTTCTTGCCGGGGGCCTGAGCCTCAGTCCCGCCCCCGTGGTAAACGACCTGATAACACACTTGGGCTGGCTTCTCCAGGGTCCTGGCTGTGGTCCCTGGAATTGCTCCCCTCCCCACCCCACCCCTCAGATAAATTGCATGCATGCAAATCCTTAGCCAGGTTCTGCTTCTGGGGACCATGTACTGAGCACTTTGGGCCATGAGGCTCTGGGCTAGATTCTCTCTGCTCCGTTCTTATCACCAGGGTCCCCTGACGTGGGCCCCGGGCCACCGCTATCATCATCACTTGGCAGGTGGCATGACTGAGACCCCGAGAGGGTGACTGACTTGACCCGCGTCAAGTGGCCAACCCAGCTCTCCACCGCCCAGCACTCACCCCGCCCCTGCCCTTCACCCTCTGTGTGCGTTTGAGACACTCCCTCTGCCCTGGGCGTCCATAGACCAGGATGCTGTCCCAGCTCCGCCGCAGATGTCCTGTATGACTTTAGGCAAGTCACTTGCCCGCTCTGGGCTCTATCTTTCCATTAGGGTCAGGAGGGCCAGAATTGCTTGATGCAAACCAGCCCTTCTAGCCCTGACGCTCGGTAAAATCTAAGGTCGAAGAAGGTGATTTTTGGACGAAAGATGCCCACCCGTTTCACCCACTGGGAGTCAGTGTGTAGAGTCAGCCTTGACAGATGGTGAAGAGGGAAAGAGAAGGAGTCGGAAGGGTTCCGGGAAGTGGGGTGTGGGGTCACGTGCAGCCCGAGGGGGACAATGGGGCTGGGGCACTGGGAGGGCAAGGCAGACTTCCCAGATCAGGGGCAGGAGGGTCAGCCTGGACTTCTCTCTCCTGGCTGGAAGTGTCGTGGGGACAACCTGGGGAGGGTCCCTTGTGTGGGGTCCCCTGAGCAGAAGCTGCTCCACATCCTGTTTCTTGGAGGGCCCACTCTCCAGGGGTCACTTCCTCCCCTAAGGCTCAGAGCAGCACAGAGGGGAGAGGGGGGTGAACTACACCCGTGCCTGAACGATCGTGCTAACATGAATTCTCCAGCCCTCCCAGAGGAGAGGCGCAGGGCCCCTAGTGGAGGCCAGGGCTCGGGCCCCCTGGACCGGAGTGCTCCAGGGTGCTGGCTCTCTGCCAACCCCCTGACCACTGCCCCCCACCCCACCCCACCCCACCCCACTCCCCGCCCTGTGGAGGAGGGAAGACTTGGCAGCCGGCCTGCATTTCTGAACCTGAATAAAGAAGCTCAGAGACGTCAAAGGCCTTAACCATGGGCACACGGCGAGAGCCCGCTTAGAAATCAGGCTTCCTGCTCCCTGGGCTGCGGGCTGTGTCCCGAGGGTGGGGACAAGAAGGATTGGAAGGCAGTGCCATAGCCGGGAGCCGCTTTAAACAGCAGAGAGCTCTGCAACCCGGGGCTTTGTGACAACCTAGAGGGGTGTCAGGGGTGAAGGCTGGGAAGGAGTTTCAAAAGGGTGGGGACATTGTATACTTATGGCTGATTCACGTTGCCTTATGGCAGCAACCAGCACAACATCGTAAGGCAATTATCTTTGAATTAAAAATTTTTTAAAAAGGGCTCTTCATTTGGCCAAATAGAGGCCAGAGGGGATTGGGCGTATCCTCAGCTGACAAATACCAGAGCTGTGAACAGCCACGCAGCCAGGGCTTCCATTTTTAGACACCTAGAGACCTCCTGAAAGAGGAGAGTGAAAAAGTTGGCTTAAAGCTCAACATTCAGAAAACCAAGATCATGGCATCCAGTCCCATCACTTCATGGCAAATAGACGGGGAAACAGTGGCTGACTTTACTTTTTTTGGACTACAAAATCACTGCAGATGATGACTTCAGCCATGAAATTAAAAGATGCTTACTCCTTGGAAGAAAAGTTATGACCAACCTAGATAGCATATTGAAAAGCAGAGACATTACTTTGCCAACAAAGGTCCGTCTAGTCAAGTCTATAGTTTTTTCAGTGGTCATGTATGGATGTGAGAGTTGGACTGTGAAGAAAGCTGAGTGCCAAAGAATTGATGCTTTTGAACTGTGGTGTTGGAGAAGACTCTTGAGAGTCCCTCGGACTGCAAGGAGATACAACCAGTCCATTCTGAAGGAGATCAGCCCTGGGATTTCTTTGGAAGGAATGATGCTAAAGCTGAAACTCCAGTACTTTGGCCACCTCATGCGAAGAGCTGACTCATTTGAAAAGACCCTGATGCTGGGAAAGATTGAGGGCAGGAGGAGAAGGGGACGACAGAGGATGAGATGGCTGGATGGCATCACCGACTCGATGGACGTGAGTCTCAGTGAACTCTGGGAGTTGGTGATGCACAGGGAGGCCTGGCATGCTGTGGTTCATGGGGTCACAAAGAGTCGGACACGACTGAGCGGCTGAACTGGGAGACCTCACAGCAAAAGTAAGGAAGGGCATGGACTCTAGAGCCAAACGGAACTGATTCCAGCCTGACTTTGTCCAGGCTCTGGATGGGTGATCTTGAGAGTGACTGGCTAACCTCTCCAAGCCTTAGAGGCTGCATATAGAAAATGGAGCGGTGGTGCCCACTCCTCAGACCTGTTGTTGAGACTGAGGGATACCGGGTAAGTAGGGTGCCTCACGGTACCTGGTGGATGCTCCCAGGGATGAGTTTCTCAAGGAGAAATCCTTAATTCCATTGAGAGTTGTACAGCCTCTGATGTACACGGGCCCATCGCCTCCCCTCCTGCCATATAACCACACGAGCTCAGGAGGGCTTGCCTCCTATTCCCGGGCGAGGTGGGAGGAGCCCCTGAGTCCCAGCAGAGGACTTGGAACACGTGGCAGCTCCCCAGAGAAATAATTTCTGATCCTGGGCAGCCACAAATACAGGTAAAACTTTGGCAGCTACCCCCAGCATGCTTGGAGCAGGGCACGGCAACCCTCCCCAGTAGTCCTGCCTGGGGAATCCCATGGACAGAGGAGCCTGGCGGGGCTACAGTCCGTGGGGTGGGACATGACTGCCCAACTGCCATTTTTGCTTTCCCGGCATGCAGGGGGCTTTGGGGGCTACCCTGAGGCTCCAGTGACCACCAGCCACGAGAGTAATGCAGCTACAACATTAACCACGGAGACATCAAGGCCACGCCCACGGCATCCTGAGCTCTTGCTGGATGTGGACACTCGAAGTCCATTGCGTCCTCTAATTTTTCTAAACTCCTTTGAGGTTGGCAGGCATTTTTCTTCCTCCCTTTCAGAGATGAGGAAGCAGAGCGGGTCGATGACTTGTTGAAGTGTGTTAGCCTCACAGGCGGTTTTTCACCACGACTTTCTTTACTGAGCCCACTGACACTGCTTCTCTGGGAAGATGTATTGCTTGATCCGAGCAGCTGACTTGTAAGTGAAATTTCAGGACCAACCCTTCCATGAACTAAGGAGGCCATGGACTCTGGAGGCCTGGAGGATCGAAAGCCGGCAGAAATCCAATCGGCTGACACTGGCTCGAGGGTCCAAGCCACAGGGCAGGAGGGCCAGAGCTCAGGATGTTGCTTCTGCCCAGAAAAGTGCTTGCAGAGCTCTGAGCACATGCCCAGAGACAGTGGGCAAGAACTCTGTGTGTGCGTGCGTCTTGGATAGGTGTTTCGCCCCAGCTGATTACTGCCCTGCCCCACCCCCTCATCTCTGTTCACAAACTTACTGATGTGGTCTGCGCTTTGTTAGGGGCTTCCTGGGTGGCGCTCATGGTACAGATCCCACCTGCCAATGCAGTAGATGTAAGAGATGTGGGTTCGATCCCTGGGTTGGGAAGATTCCCTGGAGGAGGGCAACCCACTCCAGTGTTGTTGCCTGGAGAATCCCATGGACAGAGGAGCCTGGCAGGCTATAGTCCATGGGGTCTCAAAGAGTCAGACACGACTGAAGCGACTTAGCACGCACTCACACACTTTTTTCATCTGCTTGAATTTGCACAATGCCTGACATATGATTGAAAATCTTACCCCTCTCTCATCATCACTCAAGCTGAGAATTCCCTCCATTCGGAGCAATGACCCTGTGCATGGAAGGATGCCTGGGTCTTGGGCTGGGGGAGGGTGGCAGGTGTACTTTTCAAAGCAGTATCTAATATGCCTGTTGCCGTCAAAGGATATCCTATAGCAGACCAAGCTTCTTGGGGGGTGGGGAAGACATTAGCAGCCTGAGTTTGAACCTCCTGGGGGTTGGACGGAGAGGCTCTGAGGTCAGTGAGTTACCTAGAGAGGCAGGGGTTGGGGCCGGGGAGCCTCCCCTCCAGGACTGTGGGCTGGTGGGGCATGAAGGTACCACACCGGGATGCCTGTCTTCTGTCTCGGCAGCTCTCATTGGTCGGTACTTTCGTGATCACGGAGATTTCAATCAGCTGTGACAGACATAACCTTGAAGTGTGAGGTTGTTGGGAAAGAGAAGAAGGGGAGGCAGACAGGGAGAGAGGAGACACAGAGACAGGAAGGAGAGGGTCAGCAGGACACTTCCTGGCTGTCTGGTGTGCCAGCCGTCCGTCCATTTCTTGCTGACCTGCCATAGGTCAAAGACGCTGCAGTCAGGTCAAGCCTGACTTATGCCCAAGCCACCTTTGGGCATCCTTAATAACTCTTTGTGAGCAAGCTGTATTTCCTCCTCTTTATAGGCAAGGAAGTGGAACCTTACGGGGGTGTCTTGGCCCCTGAAGGAGCACTCGGGTTTCCGCCCCACCTCTGCCTTCGTGGGTTCAAATCCCCGCCCCGCCTCTTACTAGCATGTGGTATCAGGCAAGCTGTGTAACCCCGTATTGCCTCCACGCCCTCATCTGTGAAATGGGGACGAGACTACAGACCCACTGGGCGCTGTGTGAGCGTTAAATGGGTTAATGTATGCGAAGCCCATGGAAGCGTGCCAGGCGCGTATTAAATTCTGTACAAGCGTCAGCGGTTATTTGGTTATTGTTATTCTGTGTGTAGCTCATTCAGTGCCACTTGGAGTGTCCTTTTCCTCTCTCCTTCTCCCAGTTCCCCCTTCCTGACAGCTCCCTCTCCCTTTTAAAGTTAAGCCCTGGTGTCAGCTTCTCCAGCCAGCCAGAGACGCGGGCACCTCCCCGCCTCCCAGCCTAGGGGCTGGGCTCCTGGGGGGACAGACCTTTCTGTGGTACCCAGGCCCCTCAGAGCAGGCGGAGCAGTGTGGGTGATGGGGGCCGAGACATGGAGCCCCCCGCCCCCCGCCCTTCTCTCTGAGCATCTGAGGGCATAAGTTAGATAACCATGACACCTGTTTTAAATTAGCCTTCAGAAGCCTCCGACAGCTGAGAAATTATTTAACAGGGAAAGAATTGAGTACATGAATAAATATTAATATTAAATCACTGCTTCTCTAGATTTAAAGGGAAGGAAGAGAGACTCGCCAAGAAATGGAGACAGCAAGTCTCTAATAGATGCTCCCGAGTGTGGTTTGGAGAAGCGAGAGACGGGAGTCGGGAGCAGCAGGCCGTTGGGCCCCTCTTCCTGGCTGAGCAAGGCGGGGGCTCCACCCGTCGGGGGGCGGGCAGGGGGCAGGGGCTCAGGGCAACTCAACAGTAGCTCCTTTAACTCCAGCCTCCCCTGGCCAAGATCCTGAAGGGGCCAAGGGGCAGCCGGAGGGCAGCCAAGCATCTCATCACCCCTTGGGGCGGGGCTGGGGGGTGGAAGTCACACTGATTCGTGCGTCTGGCATGATCGCTTCTGGGAACTCATTCCTCCATGTGAAAATATTAAAAATCTCCTTTATGACCACACTGTATAAAAGCAAATACAAGTCAGGCTGGATTCAAGATTGTACATTCCTTATTGTTACATTCCCCACCCCCCAGCGATTATAAAAGGAACCCACATGAGAACAGTTTCTGCATCCCGGGCACCGTGCCCGCTGGTGCAGATGGGTGAATTGGTTTGCTCTGCCGGGGGTGGGGGTGCTGCTGCTTGACCTGGGGACGCTGGGACTGCTGGGGAGGGGCCGTCCTGGGGTGAGGGTCCCCCAGGGAAGGCACGTGAATCTTTGGGTTGTGCGAATTTGCAAGCTGGGACCTCATCTTTCAGGCCCAGATCAAATATCATATTAAGGAATAATAATAAATTAGTAGCAGTAATATGATGACAGTAACAAGTAGCTCACTCGGCTCCGGCTGCCCTGGAGTCCTGGGTGCCCCAGATCTGCCCGCGGCGCTGCAGGCTCAGGGGCCTGGTGTTCCTCTCCCTCCTCCTGGAGCCCTCTTCCCCAGCATCCCCTTGCCTCATTCCCTCTCCTCTTGGAGGGTCTCTGCTGTGAGGTCCTCCCCCCAGTGGGGCCCTTCCTGGCCTTTCTATCTAAACAGCCCCTCCCACCTCTTCACTCTTGTCTCCTTACCCTGCTTGACTCTCTCCATTGCTTAGCACTGATATCACATTATGTGATGAATGTAAATATATGAAACAACATACGTGTGCTCAGTCGCTCAGTCGTGTCCGAGTCTCTGCAGCCCCATGAACTGTAGCCCACCAGGCTCCTCTGTCCATGAAGTTCTCCAGGCAGGAGTACTGGAGTGGGTTGCCATTTCCTTCTCCAGGGGATCTTCCTGGCCCAGGGATGGAACCAGGGTCTCCTGCAGGGCAGGCAGATGCTCTACCGTCTGAGCTACTAGGGCAGCCCCACGATGGAATATGTACCACATACAATGTACGTTATCTGTATGTGCCTGGCTGTGGTCCTCTAGGCCAGGGGTCCCCAACCTCTGGGATCTGATGCCTAATGATCTGAGGTGGAGCTGATGTAACAACAGAAATAAAATGCACGATGAAGGTAATGCCCTTGAATGCCCTTGAATCATCCTGAAACCATTCCCCCCCACCCCCCACCCTCCACGGAAAAATTGTCTTCCACAGAACCAGCCCCTGTGCCAACTGTTGGGGACCGCTGCCGCCACGAGGGTGAAGTCTGCATCTACTCACCCTGTGTCCTCAGCGTTGAGGACAGTGCCTGGCATCCAGCGTGTGCCCACGAAGTATTTGCTGCACGCACAGACCAATGAGTGGATGGGACACTTGAGGCACACGGAAGGCACAGCCGTCATGGTACCCGGCATGCTGGCTTCAGTCCTCAAGACTCCGCACGAGGAGCTATCACCTCACCAGGGATGCAAGGTCTGGAAAGACAGACGCGCGCGCCCCAGAGTCACATAGCTGGTAGATCAACAGCAGCCCTCGATAGGACAAGGTGTGGAAAGGCCCCAGGTGTGAACCAAGGAGGGGTCTGGAAGGTGCAGGCAGGGAGGCTGTGAGGCACAGGGCTGGCTCCGTTTCCCTTCTGGGTCAAGTCCAATCCTCCGGCTCCTGTGTGCTCTGGAGCCGTCCAGGCTGTCCTGTGGGAGGTGACCAGGAGTCGGGGGCCCTGATGGACGCACCTGCCCCCCTACAACCTGTGTGGATGTCCCACCCTCCTGGCCTTAGTCTCCTGACCTGGGATTCGGGGGCTCAGGGTTCCCCTCTGTCGAAGCTCCTCACGAGGGAAGGGGAAGTACCTTCCTCATCTCTGGCCCCTCCTCCCGATCCCTGGCCCCGGGGCTGGTGGGCCCTCTGTCTTCAGCCAAGCATGTTTTGCACCGTCCAGCACCTCCTGGCGTCTCTGAAGCCCCATCCTACGTGACGGAGACTATGCTGCTCCAGTGAACACCAAGCAGAGGCCCAGCTCCGTGTCCGAATGTGGCGGCGACGTTGACGTGATGGAGCTTTTAATTAGAGGCCTGTGTGCACTCCCCCAAAGGCTGTTTTGGCCCAGGGTGTTCCGTCTGGAGCAGCCCAGACTCTGTGTGTGGTGATGACAAGGACCTTTGGGCTGTGCTTCGTACAGACGGGTGAGGCAGGAATCTCTCAGAAGGCAGGGGCAGCCATGACCCGGCCTCCATCTCCAGCCCCTCCCTGCTCCTGAGGTCCCGCCATGCCCTGGAAAGGCGCCCTCCACCCAGAGGGGACAGAATGTCAGCTTGTTCTCTCTTGAATTTGTCCTCCAAGTATTTGCAGGGGTTGGTGGGGCGGCGGGGGAGGCCTTCAGAATTCACTGACCACCTCCCACCCCCCCCAGGGGCACGTCTGGGCCAGCAGCGTGGTTGGGCCCCCTGGACTGGGTGCTTGGGCCCGGGCCACTTCTAGGCCAGTGCGAAGGCCTCTGGTAAGCACATCTTGAACCCAGTGCTGTCATGAGACCAGACAGAGTGGGGTGATGGCTTCCATTCATTTGGTGTCTGGTGAGCTCAGTTATAAGTAAGGAAAGTAGATTCAGAGAAGTTGAAAAACTCACCCAAACTCTCCCAGCTAGAAAGTTCCAGAACTGGACTGAGATGCAGATGTGTGGACATCTGCCCTACACCAGCAGCCCGTTTGACATCCTGTACGTCGGATCTGAACCCTTTCCCGATGGACAAAGCCCTGAGCTCCGGTAGGACACTCTTCTTTCCCACAGAAAGAAGAAGGCTCACCACAGTCTCCAGAAGGTATCTCTCAAGGGTAACTTGATGCTGCTTTTCTTGAAGCTGTGGCCTAGGTCCCATCTGCCTGCTGAAGGCCATCACGGAACCCCAGCCCTTTCCCTCAGAGCAGCTCTGAGCTGGAATTAGGTGACTCGTGAGATAAAAGGCTGTGTCTGTCTTGGTTGCCACTGTTGCGTGAATGGACGGACGCACGGATGGATGGATGGAAATGAGACTCGTTCCCGAATTCCATTCTCTCAGCCCCCACCCACCCGCCCAGCTGTGCCCTCGGTTACTGCCAGGGCGGGGTCAAGCAGCACACATGGGGGGACTGGGGCCAATGTGACAAATGGGGTGGAGGCCTCTGCAGCTGGCAAAACTGCCTGCGGGCTCCACCTCTGCGTCCTCGAGCTTGGCCTGCGCTCCGGGCTCCTGGGCCTCGTCTCTCGTTCCCCTGATGAGTCACTTCAGTCCCCATGATGGACCTGCCATCCCTGCCCTCATCCTGCAGACACGATGCCACCCTTTCTCACCCGCTGCAAACAGAAGGCCTGAGCGCTGCAGGAATCCACCCCTCCCTCCCAGCCGGGCTGCCCTCGCCGCCTTAATATCTTTTTCCTAATAGAATGCCCTGAACCCTGTGTGCTGGGCTAAAAGCAGCCTCAGAGGCCTCTCTGGGTAATTGCCCTGGCTGAGGCACGATCTCACCTTACGCTCGGGGTCGAAACCTGCTGGCTGGTCTGAGGATGCTGCTGGGGTGGGGGATGGAGAGCTGGGCCAGGAGCCACACAGCCCGGCTCTAGCACACTCTTCCACTCGGAGATTCCACTCCTCATTGATAATAAAAGAAAAGGGCTTCATTCCGTGAACTTTGCGGTGCCATCCATCACTGCAATTTGGGAATTCTCCCTACTCATTGAGAAAAACCCTGTGAGCACAGGCCACATCTGTGAACTGGTAAATTTCATGTTAAGTTATACCTCCATATAGCTGGCAAAAATGAATGCACTTGAGCAAGACATCTATCAGTCAAAAGAACATTCTATGGGCAATGAGAATCTTGTGCGTTTGGTACCCATGGGCAGGAGATCAGAGATAAGCCTGGAAAACCAGCACAAGCCCGATCATGCGGGGCCTTGGGCAGCATTCAGATCTCACAAGCTATGAAATAACTGTCGCTGTGTAATAACCAATTTCAAACTTAGTGGCTTAAAACAATTATTTACCCTCAAAACCATGGCCCTGTGGTTGGCTGAGATCGGCTGATCTGGGTTGGGCTCGGTGGGGCAGTTCTCTTTAAGCTGTGGGTCCGGCCGGCCTTGGCTCTGGGATTCTGGGCTGAGTTCAACTCTGTTTCACGTGTGTTCACTCTTGAGTCCCCGCTGAGGCAGCCGCAGCTCCAGAGGAAAGCCCTTCTCTTCTCTGCATGCAGAGTGCAACGCAGAAATCCAAGGGGCAAGTGCTGCTGGACAAGCCCCTCTCAATCTGCTGTTATCTGTCACCCCACTGGCCAAAACCAGTCACATGACCATAAACTGGGGGGTGGGGTGGGGAGGTAGGTTCTGCTCACAGGGAAAGGGAGAAAGGGTGGGTGTTTGCTGAACCCCAGTCCAAGTGATCACAGGCTACATTGGTGTAACGGTTAAGAGTCAGGCCAGCGTGGGTTCACCTTCTGTTACTCACCAACCACGTGACTTTGGGCGAGAAACTTTCCCTCTGTCTGTGTCTTAGATTTGTCATCTGAAAAGCAGGTACCAGCAGACACAGCCTGTTCAGTCACATTAGGTCGGGCTTGCACGGGGTGAGCACCACAGGATCAGTCTGTTTCCAAGGCGCTGAGGGGTACTCCAGTTTTCTCTTTGTCATCACCCCCGATTCCCTACCCCCATCTTCCCCTCCTCTGGACCGGACCACCCCCCTCTCTCCCTTCCTAGGGTTGCTGCTCTCTTCAAATATTTGGAAACATCCCTGAAGTCCCCAATCTTTGGTCATGGTTCAGCCAGGCTACACGGATTTAGTTTCTTTAATCTTTCCTTGTAAATTAATCCCTCTGAACCTTTAATCATTTTCCTCAAACGAGATTCAAATGAGACTCGTCTCTGGGCTCCCATCGTACCCAGGTGGCGGTCTAGTGACAGGCTGACATGACGACAGGGTTCTGGTCCTTTGGGGAGGGCACGGCAGGCCACCCCTGAGACAAGGAGATCGGGCGCCGGGAACTTGACCCTGAACCAGAAGCCAGCCCAAGGTGGTGTTGTTGCCCTGCCCACAGGAGGGAGGGCCGTCTGGACCTGAGCGGTTCTGCAGGGGAGGCGGTTGAACACACGCAAGCTCCCTCTCCCAGCCCCTTTCGTCCCCCCCTTATCCCTGACATGGACGTGCATCCTGCCTTGTTCGCAATGTGGATGATCCTCCATCTTAAATTCTTAGAGATTATAGCCCCTCCCTTTGTAGAATTCCAAAGCCTGGTGTGGTCCCGGATCTCTGGCTCACCCTTGCAGAAAAAAGCAAGGCATCTCCGCAGACCGGAAAATAGGTGGGGTGGACAGACCCGTCTGTGGGCTGCACCCGGACCCCGGACGCGCAGAATGCAGGGACGCTCCCGCCCACCCTCTGTCAACCTCCGGGATGCAGGTTTAGAGCTGGCTGCTCATTTCTACACACCTTCTAGGAAACGCTCCCCCCACTGAGCTCTGAAGTGGTTTCTAAATATTAAAGTCAATGATCGGGAGAAACACGGAAACCAAGCGTGCTCCAGGCCCGAGGTCCTCCAGGCAGCGGGATCTACGTGGATTTGTAATTCCTAATGGCATTTCTCAGGCATTTAACTCACAGGTGGTATCACCCACTGACAGCTGAAGTATTGTTTCCTGGACGCTGGGCAGAGCCGAACTGCATCCCTCCTTCCTCACTGAGGATGTATATCCTGGTGGCTAAAGACAGATTTTGGAGTGAGACTTCTTGGGTCGGGATCCCAGCTCCACCACTTACTAGCTACACGGCCTGGGGCAAGACGCATTGCCGCTCCGTACCTCTGTTTCCCCCTCTGAAAAATGGGTATAATAGTAACACCTATCGCATAGAGCCCGCTGTAAGAATGAGCGCATCACAGTGTCTGCAAGCGCCTCTGAGAGTATCAGGCTCAGGACACGGGCTTGGCGCACACTTCCCGCAGTTGTAGTTGCCGCTGCTCCCGCTAGGGGAACCATTTCCGGCCTCTGAGCCTCAGTTTCTCCGCCTGGGAGATGGGCGTGCTGCTGCGTGTCTGTGTGTCTCCCCAGGGCTGTTGTGAGAATCAGGCGAAATTAAGCGGGTGAAAGTGCTTTTTGCAAAACAGCGACGCGTTTCCCGTTTGGAAAGATGGTTAGAGAGACGGCAGGGTAAATGTGCTGGCGATGAGGTGAGTGATGAGCTGTGATATTTAAATGAGAGTTTCTGAGCTCCCCGGAAGCCTTTTATTCCCCGTCCCCAATACAATACTTATTGTATTGGAGCGTCTCGAAGCTTTCTGTGCTCTACCTGGGAGACTGATTTGCTCCAAATTGGCTTGGGGAAGGCAGAGCTATTAGGGGCAGGGCATGAAAGGAGTGGGGCTTACAAATCTTCCCTCAACAGAGAGTTCCCAAAGGATTGGGAAACGGATTGCCGGGTCTCAGTCTCTCTCTGGCTTTCTCTCTCTGCATCATTCCGCCCCACCTTAGAACTGTTGGGGAATAAGATGGATACCATCTGTCTCAAAACCGAGTACTTGGAAGTCATCCTCCATGCCTGTCTGCTCGTTCTCTGAGGCCTTGTAAAGATCCCTCCCCAGGAGCACTGGGAGCGGCCCCTGCCGTCCCCCCTCCTTGGGTGTGAAGTCCAACATCTCTCCCCCTGAATGTCTTCAGTAGCATCCTAGCCAGACCCCTTTCTCCCTTCTCGTCTTCTTAGAATCCGTTCTCAGAGTAGCAACTGCTAGGGTATTTAAAAAATACTAACCCAGGGAACTCCCTGGCCACCCGGTAGTTAAGATTCCACAGTGTCAATGCAGGGAGCGTGGGTTCGATTGATGGGTGGGGAACTAAGATCCCGCTTGCTGCACAGAGCAGCCAAAAGATAAAAAATATCCCTCGTGACTCAGACGGTGAAGAATCTGCCTGCAATACAGGAGACCTGGGTTCGATCCCTGGGTTGAGAAGATCCCCTGGAGGAGGGCGTGGCAGCCCACTCCAGTATTCTTGCCTAGAGAATTCCCTGGGCAGAGGAGCCCGGCAGGCTACAGTCCATGGGGTCACAAAGAGTCGGACGCGACTGAGCGACTAACACTCAGTACTTTCATATATATATTAATCTAATCCTTCCTCAAATCTCCTGGTAGCTTTCTTTTGCTTACAGAAAAAAGGCAACATCCCCTGAAGTAGCTACTGTTATTATTCCCATTTAAGAATTGAAGTGTAGCTGATTTATAGTAGTGTATTAGTTTCAGATATCAATGTTTTTATAGATTATGTGCTATTATTCCATGCTACAGATGAGGACACTGAGGCTCAGTCCAGGTAGGTACTCTGGCCCTAGGTTCCCCAGCTCAGAAGTGTCAGGATTGGGATCCCGACCCCAGCAGCCTGGGCTCACCCCCCTCTCCAGCCTCCTCCTGGGCCACTGGTCTCCCTGTCCCTCTGATTGAGCAGGTTCCTTATAATCTCAGGGTCTTTGCATATGCCCTTCCCACCACCTAGAATGCTCTTCCCTCCTCTCCCTGCCTTCCAGCCTCCACCTAAGGCCGTCTGGGCAGCTCCTGCCCCTCCTCCAGATCTCTATTTTCTCAAGGCAGGCCTCCTCAGCTGCGTCTAGGGTCTGTACACTTGCAGCCCCCTGCCTTTCTTCACTGCATGGATCCTAATTGCAACCATCTTCTCTCTAATGACTCTTTGCTGAATGTCTGTCTCTCCCAAAAGAGCAACATCAAGATGGCAAGGGCCGTGTCTCAGCGCAAGGTGTTATAACAAATACCACAGCCACTCATTTCTCACAGTTCTGGAGGCTTGACGTCCAAGACCAAGGTGCCAGCAGGTGTGGTGCCCAGTGAGGCCCCTCTTCCTGCTCTCATTCAGGCACTTTCTCGCCATATGCCCACACAGCAGTGAGAGAGAGAGAGGGAGAGAGGGAAAGCTGGTCGGGTCTGGGAGGCCCCACCCTCACGTGTGTCTGCTGAGTCGCTTCAGTCGTGTCTGACTCTTTATGACCCCATGGACTGTAGCCTGCCAGGCTCCTCTGTCCGTGGGATTTTCCAGGCAAGAATACTGGAGTGGGTTGCCATTCCCTTCTCCAGGGGATCTTCCTGACCCAGGGATTGAACCTGCATCTGCTGTGGCTCCTGCATTGCAGGCGAGTTCTTTAGCGCTCAGCCACCAGGGCAGCCACCCACCCTCATGACCTCATCTAACCTAATGACTTTCCAAAGACCTCCAAATATGATACATTAGGGGGTTAGAGCTTCAACATATTAATTTGGGGGTTCACAAGCATTTAATTCAGAATAGGGGATATATATCTTGCTCTGCTCTGGATCAGTGATTCCAAGCACAGTTCTTGGCACTAAGCAGGCACTTAGAACACTTGAGGAAGGAAGGAATGGAGGAAGGAAGGTGGGGGAGGAGACAGGGCGGGAGGGGAGGAAGGAAGAATAAGGAATCACAGTGCTCCTCGGACGTTGAATCTGGAGGTCCCACATGGATTTGAGGGCACCCCACTCCAGTCCTCTCGCCTGGAAAATCCCATGGACGGAGGAGCCTGGTGGGCTGCAGCCCATGGGGTTGCTAGAGTCTGACACGACTGAGCGACTTCACTTTCACTTTCACTTTCATGCCTTGGAGAAGGAAATGGCAACCCACTCCAGTGTTTTTGCCTGGAGAATCCCAGGAATGGGGGAGCCTGGTGGGCTGCCATCTATGGGGTCGCACAGAGTTGGACACGACTGAAGCGACTTAGCTGCAGCAGCAGCAGCAGCTACAAACCCAGTCATGTCTCGAAAACTTTCTGTGACATCAGAGAGAACTGGATGAATCACCATTTAGTAAAGACTACTTTTTATTAAGAGTGACCTAACCGTTGGCAAAGTTGTGATTGGCTACGATACTTTCAACTTTTCTCGAAACATAAAAATAAATTTAAAAGAAAGAGGAAGCAAAAGTCATGTTGAACTGCTCTGATCTCCCAAGCAAGAAATATTCCCTTGGGATTAGATCCCTGCTATGAAATATTGCCCCATGATTAGATCTCAAGCCATGAAATATACCCATGAATTTAGATCCCCACCTTGGAAATGCAGTTTGCTGATTAGATCGCCCCCATGAAATATGGTCTTTGGGTTAGCGCATGCCCGTAAAATATGGCCTTTGATTAGATCACTGCGGAGAAGGCTGAGTTGCTGGCTGGGAGTGGGGACTTTCAAGACGTCCTCACGGGGTAGAATATAAATATGGGCAGAGGAAGTGGAAGCAGCAGAGGTAAATTCATAGCGGTGACGTTTTGGAGCCTGGACTTCCTTGGAGGTTGTCAGCGGGAGGGGCGGGGACGGGGACAGGGCCAGGCTTGGAGACTCACCTCTGAGCCGGCCGCACCCCCAGGTGGCGACGGGGGTGGAGGGGACAGTTGGTGAGCGGGGCTTCCTGTGTGCCGGGCGCCAGGCTCAGTCCTCAATGCCAATCAGCTCCCCCAGTTCCCAGGAGGAAGGTGACATTATTACCGTTCCTGTTTACCACTGGGGATGAAGGCACAGAAAAGTGAACTCACAAGCCCAAGGACACAGAGCTGGAACCTGTTAGAGCTGGGGTTTGAGCCTGGGGCATCTCCCCCTCGAGACTGACCCTGGCCTTTGGTTGGGCAAACCGCTGCCAGTCCTGGACTCGCCTGTAAGTGAGGGGCCGTGTGACCCCCATGGGCTAGTCCTGCTGCAGAGTTGAGGGGAGAGGACCCTGCAAGACGCAGAGGTGAGCTGGGTCACCCCGGCTCGCTCTAGGTGAAGACCAGAACCAGAGTGTGAGGTCAGAGTCCAGAGAGACATGGGGTCCAGCTGGGTTCATCCCCCAGTTTAACCAGAGCTGGGCAGTGCCAGGGCCAGGCCTAACAGCAAGGCCTTCTAACTTTGAGGCAACCATCTCCTACTAAAGGACTTCCCTGGTGGCTCAGACGGTCAAGTGTCTGCCTACAATGCAGGAGACCCAGGTTCGATACCTGGGTTGGGAAGATCCTCTGGAAAAGAAAATAGCACTAACTCTGTAAGTCTCTCTCTCTGTCTCTCTCTGAAAGGAGTAGAAAGCTAAGTTTGGAGGCTGAGATCATTCAGCAAGGTGGTCTAGAGTCACCCTTCAGAGGTTGGGGAGGGCAGGCAGACCTGGGTTGCCACCCGGCTCAGAGCTGGTAACTCTGTGACTGAGCACTCTCACCCCCAGACCTCTCACAGCCCAGCCTCTGTGGGGCATTGCCCTTGAAGGCCACCAACTAACCCCAGGCCATGCCTCCCCAAAGGCTGGCCTATCTGATGGCCCCTCGATGGATGCAAGGGCCTTGTGCTCAGGCCTCAATTCAGAGCAATGCTGAAGGCTCGTTTCTGCTCCCGAGACCCAGCGGGGTCTGGCCAAGGCACAGGGCTCGGCTGCCCTCTGCCTGCCCCTCCTGCCTCCCTCCGCGGGTGCCAGCTCTGACACCCAAAGAAATCGCCCTGTGCGTTATTTTCTGTCTCCTGGTCCGGTCCCCAGAGCCCAGCCTACCACAGACCCCAGTCTTCACCTCTGCTCCTAGCTTCTTCTTTACAGCATGGGGATGTGAGCGATCGACCCCTGGGCTGCTGGAGGCAGGCGTGGGGGGATGCGTGTGTGCTTGCCCAGGTCCTGGGGCACAGGCAGTGTCTGGTTAGCATTCATCAGAATTCCGGAGGGGCATTGCCCAGCTGAGGGCTTTCCCAAGGAGCAGTTCTCTTGGCCTTCCTCCATCTGCCTGCTCTGTGGTGCCGGTAAGCCTGTCCTGTGGGTTGTGGTGATGTCCGTCTGTCCCGGGCGATGAGGGGTCCCTGCAGGTCAGAGCGGTTCTCATCAGATGTGAGTTTGGGCCCGTCTTTCTTCCCTGGCACGAGTGAGGGCCGAGGGAGGGAGCTGAGGGCATGTCCTTATCTCGCTGGAGCCAGCTGAGCCGCCAGCTCTTATCGGGGATTTGTGAGCTTGTAAAACATGGCCAGCTATCACGCCATCTCCCTGGGGTGAGGGTGCTCCAGCTGGGCCTTATCATGGGGTGACCTCTGCCTGTGATGGAGGGGAGAGCGGGATCATCCTGGGCGGATGGCAGCCAAGTCCAGTGGGAAGCTGGGGTGGGGGCATCAGAGTGGACCAGAAGAGTGCACAATGTCCCTTCTCTCCTCTCTTCCCTGCGGAGGGATTTCAGACTGGGATGGCCTTCAGAGGTTCCAGGAGCCCACAGGGAGGAAATTCTGGGGGTAGGGGGAGAAAAGGAAGGCTGCACCTACCTCAGGAACCTGCTTGATTCATTCATTCCCTGTTACGCGCTCACTGGGTCCCAGGCTCTGGCCAGTGTGCTGAGTTCAGAGCGAAGTCTCAGACTTCCGGTTCTGCCTCTCGTGGTTTCTAGCTGTGTGACCTCAGACCAGTCACCTGTCCTCTCTGAGCCTCGTGTGTCCAATGGGAAAACAGTTCCCATTCCCCCAGGCTGTTCTTGGGATCCCTGGAGACAGCGAAAGAACTGCCTTACAAACCATGAGGTTCCATGCCCACAGGAAGAGGGGCTCGAGCAGTCAGCTTGGGGGCAGATGGCACCCCTGGAAGAACAGAAAAGAGGGCTGAGGGGAGTCCCAGAGTCAGAGCAGGGCTCGGGAGGTGGAGCGGATTCTGCTAGCGCCTCCTGAGGACTCTGGGGAGGGTCTGGGGTAGAGACGGTGTTCCAGGCGAGGGGAGTGGCGTCCGCAGTCGGGGTGGACCCTGCAGGTCTGCAGGAGCGGGCGGCCTGAGCCGAGCAGGCCTGAGGCAGCCTGGCTGGACGGGGAGGCCGGTCCATCTGGTTCTGTTTTTCTCCTGTCATTTGGATGCTTTTGTGCTGAGTCCCGCATTTGTCACTGTGTCCCTGAGATTCTCTTTTGAACTTGGCATCTGCGTGGGGCTCCATCAGCTCCCCGCCTCCCATGTCCTGAGGCTCGGATCTGTTTGTGACCTGGGCAGCTGGTATAGGGCTGTAGGTGGTTCCAGCTCCCTCAGTGGGTCTTGGAGATGGAGCGGGAGCTGGTGGGGCGAGGACAGAAGGCCTGTGCGGCAGGCGATGGCCCAACCTGGATCGGGCACGTGGCATCCACCTCTCTGAGAGGCAGGAAACAGCTCCCCTTCCTCCCCTGGCCCCCAGGGCGCCCCCTTCTCCCTCTGCTGTGTCTCTCCCCTCCACCAGGTTTCATGGCAGAAGAGCCCAGCCATTCCCAGCACTTGCTTTGGAACCAAACACTCCTGACCTTGCCCCTTGGCTCGCTCACTTACAGGCTGAGAATGCTTAGCTGGGACTCCGGGAGCCCATTCCCCACCTCCGTGGGATGAGGATAGCCCCGCTTGCCTGGGGCTTCCGCCAGTGCAGAGGAGCTGGGCGCCTGCCCGCCCTGCCAGGGGTGAACACACACGGCCTGAGCACAGCTCTGGGCTGGGCCTCGGGAGGCTGCATCCTGAGTTTCCCAGGGCGTGTGAGTTCACCTCTGTCTGTGCCTCAGTTTTCACATCCGCATGATGGGAGCAAGGCCTGCCTCATAGAGCTGACGGGAGGAATCAGCGAGTGTGTGCGTCTGTACAGCGCGTGGACCCCTCCCTGACGCAGGCAGCACTGCGACGCCAGCTCATCACCATCGTCGCTGTCACCAGCATGCTTGGTATCCAGGTGTCTTGCCGCGCAGCTGCCCTGGGACCACAGGTAGAGGCCACCACCTGACCAGGGAGTCCAGCACCCAGCCAGGACCGTGCCTCTCGGTCAGGGTTTGAATCAGCGTGTGTGGCGGGGGGTGGGGATGACAGCTGGGGATCAGAAGAGCTGGGTTTGAGTTTCTCCCCTTGCTACTGTCTGGGTAGACTCTGGCTGGTTACTTTGGTGCCAGATTCCAGTAAAACTTCAATTTTTGCCTACTTTTGCCAGAAAATGGAAATAATCTCCTTCCTAAAGCATTTGTGAAAATGAAGTGGGAAGATAAACTTGATTATTTTTTGAAAAATGAAACGCAGATGGATTCAACTCATTCATTTAATACTAATCTGTCTATGGAGCGTCTCCTGAGGGGGAAGTGCTGTCCTGGAGCCGGGGACCCCAGTCCTCACAGAACCTTCACTCTGCAGCCGTCCCCAACTTTTCTGGCACCAGGGACGATTTTCATGGAAGACAGTTTTTCCAGGGACCGGAGGGGAGGGGATGGTTTGGGGCTGATTCAAGTGCGTGACATTTATCGTGCACTTTATTTCTATTATTATTATATCAGCGTTATCTCAGATCATCAGGCATTATTAGATCCCAGAGGTTGGGGACCCTTGCCCTAGGGGAACAAACTCCCCAAGTTCATGGGGTTGAGATAAGTGTTCATCACAGGAGGGGCAGAGGGCTGTGTCTGTGAGGAGGTGACATTTGACCTGGCAGCTGAACAAGGTGGTGACAAGCCTGCAGACGTGGGCAGGGGGATGACAGGCAGAAGGAAAGTGAAGGAGAAGTCGCTCAGTCGTGTCCGATTCTGTGACCCCATGTTCTGTAGCCCGCCAGGCTCCTCCATCCATGGGGTTTTTCAGGCAAGAATACTGGAGTGGGGTGCCGTTTCCTTCTCCAGGGGGTCATCCTGACCCAGGGATGGAACCTGGGTCTCCCACCCTGCAGGCAGACTCTAGGTGGGGGAGCGGGGGTCTGCTTGAGTGGGGTGCAGAATGTAGAGGGAACCGTGATCAGAGAGCAGCCACTGTGGGCCTTGTGGGCCAGCCTCGGGGTCTGGAATCTGCTCCAAGGGTGGTGGGAACCATGGTGGGGTCTGGATAGGGGAAGGGTTTGATCTGGCAGGATGTTTGTCTACTTTGCTCATGCGGTATAGAAATATTCATTAGCCTACAGTGGGACGAGCTGAAGGAAAAGGAATTTTCCTGTGTGTGTGTGTGTGTGTGTGTGTGTGTAGGTTATTTGTGGGGTTATATGTGTGTAGGTTATAAGTGCTGTGCTTTAGAAGATGATCAGGAATCAGAAATGGATTGGAGAAGTGGCCTCTGAGATTTCTTTTGACCCACAGACTCTAGTTTTATGAACGAACAGTCATGTGGCTTGTTTTCCCAGTCCCCAGACCATAGGCGAATTTAAGGTAATAGGAGGAATTTAGGATGACGCTGGATGTGAAAGATGCTGTACCAAATAGGGCACAGGGCAAGCCATAGGAATTTCTGCAGAACGAGAGGTCTGTTTCAGGTGGACGGAGGAGAAAGCAGACACACATACTGAATTAATAAAGAGCAATGGGCGCTAACGTGTTCTGAACGCCTACTATGCACAGGCTCCTTGCTAACCCATCTTTTGGCTGTTACACTCCCTGTATTAGTTTTCCGGGGCTGCCCTAACAAATTACCACCACCTGGGTGGCTAAAAACAACAGGAATTTATTCTCTCACACCTTTGAAAGCGAGAAGTCTGAAATCAAGGTGTCAGTGGGGCCAGGCTCCCTCCAAAGCCTCCAGAGAAGAATCTTTCTTTGCCTCTTATAACTTCTGGTCAGCAACTGGATTGCTGTCAGCAATCCTCAGTGTTCCTTGGCTTATAGACCCGTCACTCCAACCTCCACCATCATCATGGCAGCGTGGCATTCCCCATGTGGGCATCTGTCTCCAGCTCTCCTCTCCTTACGAGGACATCTCATCTTAACTAATTGCATTGTCCTATTTCCAAATAGGGAGAGGGCAATGGCACCCCACTCCAGTGCTCTTGCCTGGAAAATCCCAAGTACGGGGGAGCCTGGTGGGCTGCAGTCCATGGGGTTGCGAAGAGTTGGACATGACTGAGCGACTTCACTTTCACTTTTCACTTTCCTGCATTGGAGAAGGAAATGGCAACCCACTCCACTGTTCTTGCCTGGAGAGTCCCAAGGACGGTGGAGCCTGGCGGGCTGCCATGTCTGGGGTCGCACAGAGTCGGACACGACTGAAATGACTTAGCAGCAGCAGCAGCATTTCCAAATAAGATCTCATGCCCTGATGTTCCAGGTGGCCATGAATGTGGAGGGCTTTCTTAAATCCAGTATGCCCACTCTTCTGAGAGTAGACAGCTGGAAAGGGAGGAGCCTGAGTTCCAACCCAAGAGCGTCTTCTGGAGGTTCGCTCCCGTTCTGCACCGCCCGACTGCCTCCCGTGGCGCGCCTGGAGCGTTAGCCGGCAAAGAGGTGCAAGGCGGCCTGGGGCGCCGGCCTCCTCGGGTGGATGGGCGAGGCTGGACTAAGCCCTGGTGGGAGATCAGACGAGATGGAGTTGGAATGAGGGTCCATGAGCCGCGCTTCTCCATCGTGAACTTGCCGTGAAGCCCTTTCCTCTAAGTCCTCCGGGTGCTCATCCTATTACGCCGTCAGCCCTTGCTCCGAGCCGCCTCAGCCCTGGTGCTGTCTCTCCCTGGAACCGATGCCATTCTCTCTGCACCTTCTCTTCTTTGACAATAAGTCTTATTCTCCTTGGCACTTAGCTTTGACTTCCTACAGGCCAGGCATCCTGCTTCGCTCTTCTGTGTTCCCAGCGCCTAACACGGGACATCGTGGGTGTGCTGTAAATGCATTCACTCCACAAATAGCTGTCCTACCCGATTCTGCGCTGGAAACTGGAAACGTAGCCTGGAATGAGACCGTCATGGGGGAAGGGTCATGGGGGAAGGGCAGGGGATCGTGGCAGCCCAGAGGCAGAGAGGGCTCTCCCCACAGGGCGTGATGGGTGAGGGGGTGCAGTGATGGAAAGGAGGCGGAAGGTCCCTGCGCCTGGATCAAGCAGCAGGTGCAAAGCCCTGGGGGCAGGAGCAAGACCTTGGAGGTCTGCAGAGCTGCAGGCAGCTGGGTGGAGCCGGGGCCTCGTCCAGAGAGCAGCGGGAAGGGGCAGGGTTGATGGAGGGATCCCGGTGAGGGAGCTGGGATACCCCCCCCCGCCCCCGCCTCCCTGAAACAGACACATCAGGGTGGGAGGAGGCACATGAGAGTTTTAAACAAGGGACTGAGTGTAGTAGAAACCTATTCCTGGTAGCAGGATGGAGTGAGGCTGGAGGCAGGGAAGCAGGAAGGAGGCCAGGCTGTGATCCACTGGGCTGAATGGATTTGCTGGTGGCAAAGGGGGAAAGGGGGGACATGTGAATATCGCTAAATGCTCGATGAACTGAATTCCATACTGACCTGCAGGACTTAAGGCAACCTCAGTGCAAGCAGGAAGAGCTGTGTCGTGGGGAACTTCTGAGTCCTTGCTGAGTGTGAAAGAGGGTCCTTCCTGCGGGGGGCAGGGACGTGAGGTGCAGGGGGACGGAGGAGAAGCAGACTCTGTCTCCCACCGCTTAGTGAGGGAGCGGGACTGCCCGTTCCTCCGTGCAGTAGGTTCCCGCCTGAGGTCAGAAGCCCCCAGCCGACAGGGGCTGGCGTGTCTGCAGGACACACACACACTGCGTGACCAAGAGGTTACCAGCCGATACACGCAGATGCCAGCAAGAGAGCCCAGGCTCTGCCTTTGCAGCCAAACCTCGGCAGGGGGCTCCAGGAGGCCTGCAGGCGCCACCCGAAACCCCCCATGGCCGGCATGTATTTTCACTATGTGGCTGTGTCAGGCCTTGAGTAGAGGCACGCGGATCTTTGTTGGGTCACGCGGGATCTTTTGTTGTGGCATAGAGACGCCCTGGTTGGGGCGTGCAGGCTCCAGAGTGTGCAGGCTTGGGTGGCTGCTGCGTGCAGACATGGTTGCTCCTGGACATGTGGGATCTTCCCCGACCAGGACTGAACCCACATCCCCTGAATTGCAAGGCAGGTTTTTAACCACTGGACCACCAGAGAAGTCCCGGGGCTGACATATGTTGCCATCTCACTGTTTACTCGATTCTGTGGCTCTATGCATCATCTTATCTGAATCGCATCACGGCCCCTTGAGGGGGGCAGTCATACCCATTTGTCAGATGCAGAAACTGAGGCTCCAGCAGGTGAAGTGACCTGCCCAAGGTCACACATCTAGGAAGCGGCAGAGCTGGGACTCGAATACTTGTTCTCCCGACTCCCAAGCCCAGACCTGTGCCTCCAACCCCTGGAAGATGCCCTTTACCCAGACTGCTGATCTCTCCAGAAGATAACCTTCTCCTTGAGCAGCAGAACCAGGTGGAAAGCACCCCACGCCCCCGTCCAAATGAGTGAGAGAAGGAAGACTGACGGGCTGGCTTCCTCTCTTTCCCTGGCTTCCCGTTACCAAGTATATATTTTTTCTAATCGGCCTCTCTGCTGATGGTTATCTGGCTTCGCGAGAGAGCGAAAGAGACTTTGTGTCAAATGCTGAAAAATGACTTTTCAGGCAGCCTCTCTGTCTCCCGAAAGAAGGTGACGTGCTTGGAGCATACAAATCACTCAGCGCTCGGGCTTCTCGAGGCGAGGAACAAGTGTGTTTAGATTGCTAAAACCACTTCCGTCCCTTCCCAAGGTCACAGGTAGGCAACCCCGCCTTGTCAGCACCTGGGGGGCAGCAGGGCCCACAGGGGAGAGCTGAGATGGCCTTGGACAGTGGGTCTAGGGGGTGGGGGCCCCGGGAGGGGCCCCTGGATGCAAAGGTGTGAAACTCTAGAAGGAAGGCTGGCCTGGATTCCAGATCTCCATCTGCCCATAGCGAGCTGTGTGACTTTGGAGAAGTTACTTAGCCTTTCTAGACCTTCGGATCCCCCACTGTATATACTCCCACAAACTCTGTGGTCAGCTTTGCCATTCATCCAGGCGGACCTTCTAATAACTGGTACTCAGTTCAGCTCAGTTGACTTCAGTTGCTCAGTCGTGTCTGACTCTTTGTGACCCCATGGACTGCAGCACTCCAGGCTTCCCTGTCCATCACCAACTCCTGGAGCTTGCTCAAACTCACGGCCATTGAGTCGATGATGCCATCCAACCATCTTATCCTCTGTCGTGCCCTTCTCCTCCTGCCCTCAATCTTCCCCAGCATCAGAGTCTTTTTCTATGAGTCAGTTCTTCACATCAGGTGGCCAAAGGATTGGAATTTCAGCTTCAGCATCACTCCTTCCAGTGAATATTCAGGACTGATTTCCTTTAGGATGGACTGGTGGGATCTCCCTGTTGTCCAAGGGGCTCTCAAGAGTCTTCTCCAACACCACAGTTCAAAAGCATCAATTCTTCGGCGCTCAGCTTTCTTTATCGTCCAACTCTCACATCCATACATGACTACTGGAAAAACCGTAGCTTTTACTGGACGGACCTTAGTTGGTAAAGTAATGTCTCTGTTTTTTAATTTGCTGTCTAGGTTGGTCAGAGCTTTTCTTCCAAGGAGCAAGCATCTTTTAATTTCGTGGCTACAATCAACATCTGCAGTGATTTTGGAGCCCCCCAAAATAAAGTCTCCGTCTGTTTCCACTGTTTCCCCATTTCCCATGAAGTGATGGGACCAGATGCCATAATCTTAGTTTTCTGAATGTTGAGCTTTAAGCCAACTTTTTCACTCTCCTCTTTCACTTTCATCAAGACACTCTTTAGTTCTTCTTCACTTTCTGCCATGAGGGTGGTATCATCTGCGTATCTGAGGTTATTGATGTTTCTCCTAGCAACCTTGATTCCAGCTTGTGCTTCTTCCAGTCCAGCGTTTCTCATGATGTACTCTGCATAGAAGTTAAATAAGCAGGATGACAATATACAGCCTTGACATACTCCTTTTCCTATTTGGAACCAGTCTGTTGTTCCATTTCCAGTTCTAACTGTTGTTTCTTGACCTGCATGCAGAGTTCTCAGGAGGCAGGTCAGATGCTCTGGTATTCCATCTATTTCAGAGTTTTCCACGGTTTGTTTCCACAGTTTACACACAGTCAAAGGCATTGGCATAGTCAATAAAGCAGAAGTAGATGTTTTTCTGGAACTCTCTTGCTTTTTCTATGACCCAACGGATGTTGGCAATTTGATCTCTGGTTCCTCTTCTTTTTCTAAATCCAGCTTGAACATCTGCAAGTTCATGGTTCACGTACTGTTGAATTCTGGCTTGGAGAATTTTGAGCATTACTTTACTAGCGTGTGAAATGAGTGCAATTGTGCGGTAGTTTGAGCATTCTTTGGCATTGCCTTTCTTTGGGATTGGAATGAAAACTGACCTTTTCCAGTCCTGTGGCCACTGCTGAGTTTTCCAGATTTGCTGGCATATTAGGTGCAGCAGTTTCACAGCATCATCTTTCAGGATTTGAAATAGCTCCACTGGAATTCCATCACCTCCACTAGCTTTGTTTGTAGTGATGCTTCTTAAGGCCCACTTGACTTCACATTCCAGGATGTCTGGCCCTAGGTGAGTGATCACACCATCATGATTATCTTGGTCATGCAGATCTTTTTTATACAGTTCTTCTGTGTATTCTTGCCACCTCTTCTTAATATCCTCTGCTTCTGTTAGGTCCATACCATTTCTGTCCTTTATCGAGACCATCTGCATGAAATGCTCCCTTGGTATCTCTGATTTTCTTGAAGAGCTCACTAGTCTTTCCCATTCTACTGTTTGCCTCTGTTTCTTTGCCCTGATCACTGGTACTGGTGCTCAGCAATTCCCAGGGGGCAGAATTTACTGAGTGTCCACTGGGTGTAGGGAAGAGAATGGATTCCGGGACACGCCAGAGGGGGCTTGGATTCAGGCTCTGGACCGGGTTCCAGTCCTGGTCCTAGCACTCAAGTGGTGTGACCCTGGGTTTTTGTCTGTCCCACTCTGAACCTGTTTCCTTATCTGCCAACTGGGGAATAATCAAGACAGCCTCACCAAGGGGCTGAGGCGAAGCAGAGGGTTCGGGATGCCACCTGGCACGTTCTCAGGACTGACACTGTCATGGTGGCTGCTTCTCAGCTGTGCTGACCGTGCGGGTCTCCTAACCTCTCCAAGCCTTGGTTTCTTCATCTGCGAAAAAGGGGATAAGGATTTAAAAATGCAAAGTACTTAAAAAGCTTGACACATATTAGGATCTTTGTTGTTGTTCAGTCACTACATCCTGTCTGACTCTTTTCAACCCCATGGGCTGCAGCACATGAGGCTTCCCTGTGCTTCACCATCTCCCAGAGTTTACTCAAACTCATGTCCATTGAGTTGGTGATGCCATCCAACCATCTCATCGCTCTGTCGTCCCTTCTCCTCCTGCCCTCAGTCTTTCCCAGCATCAGGGCCTTTTCCATTGAGTTGGCTCTTCACATCAGGTGGCCAAAGTATTGAAGCTTCAGCATCAGTCCTTCCAATGAGTATTCAGGATTAATTTCCTTTAGGATTGACTGGTTCAATCTCCTTGCAGTCCAAGGGACTCTCAAGAGTCTTCCAGCACCACAGTTCGAACGCATCAATTCCTCAGCACTCAGCCTTCTTTATAGTCTCACATCCATACATGACTACTGGAAAAACCATAACTGTGATTAGACGGACCTTTGTTGACAAAGTGACGTTTCTGTTTTTTAATACTCTGTCTAGGTTTGTCATAGCATTTTTCCAAGGAGCAAGTGTCTTTTAAATTCATGGCTGCAGTCACCATCTGCAGTGATTTTGAAGCCCAAGAAAATAAAGTCTGTCACTGTTCCCATTAGGGTCTTAATCACGCATAGATGTTATTTTGGCTCTTTACAGAAAATAGTTTGTTTTTACAATTATTTTTTATTGAAGTAGAGTTGATTTGCAATGCTGTGTTAATTTCTGCTATCCATCAACACAATTCAGAGATATATTTTGTTGTTGTTGTTTAGTCACTAAGTCCTGTCCGATGCTTTGCGACCCCATGGACTGCAGCACACCAGGCTTCCCTGTCCTTCACTGTCTCCTGGGGTTTGCTCAGGTTCATGTCCATTGAGTCAATGATGCCATCTAACATATATACATCCTTTTAAAAAGAACTGGGAGTTGGGATTGACATACATACACTATTCATACTGTGTGTGAAATAGATAACTGATGAGAACCTAGTGTAGAGCACAGGGAGCTCTACTCAGCGCTTCTGAGCTGTGGCTGGAGGAGACTCTTGAGTGTCCCTTGGACTGCAAGGAGATCCAACCTTGCAACCAGTCCATCCTAAATGAGATCAGTCCGGGGTGTTCATTGGAAGGACTGATGTTGAAGCTGAAACTCCAATACTTTGGCCACCTCATGCAAAGAGCTGACTCACTGGAAAAGACCCTGATGCTGGAAAAGATTGAAGGCAGGGGGAGATGGGAACAACAGAGGATGAGATGGTTGGATGGCATCACTGACTCAATGGACATAAGTTTGAGCAAGCTCTAGGAGATGGTGAAGGACAGGGAGGTCTGGCTTGCTGCAGTCCATGGGGTCACAAAGAGTTGGATGTCACTGAGCAACTGAACAACAACAAAAAATAAATACATAAGTAAAGAAAACAAATTCTTTTCCATTGTGGTTCATCGCAGGATTAAAACGTCAGTTTTTATGTGTAGGTGATACTTGGCGACCCTTCAAACACTTACTATGAGGAAATGTCTCGTGGATCTGTCTCGGTATCAACAATGGATTGATGAGAAATTCCTATTTTCCAAGTGCCCGTGATGAGGGTCCACTCGGTGGCAGAGGCTCCACGAGAACAAGGGCGCTGTGGAGCTCAGGGCTCCGGGAGAATGCCCAGAGCAGGCCCTAGGAGACAGCACATGCCCTGGGCCCAGATGCCAGTTTCCTGGAATGCCAGTGGGTGGGCAGTGCCACCCCATGCAGAGGGGAGTGGCCTCCAGGGCAACAGGCGAGAGAGCAGTAGCCAGGCTCTCAGCTGTGGAGGGTGTTCCTCACTGGTCACCCCCATTTTTACTTTCGTGGCTAAAACGTCACAGAGAAACCACATAGCTGGGCCTTAAAAAATACAGGTGGATTTGTGATGCTGGATGAGGCCTGCTAGGCCTGTCTTCATGCAGTAGCAAAACAAACAGCCGTCCTGAGCCAGGAAACACTCTAAAATTAGGGAGCAGGCGGGCAGAACAAGGTGCCTGGGATCAGAAGAGAGAGCAGAGTATTAAAGTATGAGTCCAAGAATGGGCGCCAGGCAGGACAGGGTCTGGGCGTCACTTGGCAGCTGGGTGGCCCTGGGTCTGCTACCTCTCGCCTGGCCCCACTTAACTCCTTGAGTGCTGCGAGGATCTACTGAAATCACGGAGGGAGAAGATTTGCCATTTGCCAAGAAGCAGCATGAAGTGGTGACAGGAAGGCGTCTCCCCGCCCCCTCTGCCCAGATGCCCGCTGCAGCAGGAGCCTGGGATGGCGACGGGGGCGGGGCAGGGGGGCAGTGAGGGAGCGGCTCTCGATCGGTCCCCCCCCCCACTCCATCAGCCTCATGCCCTCCCCAGTGGGCCCAGGACTGAGGCCGGGATGCCCTGTGGAATGTGGGCCAGGTGCAGGGCCGGCGGCCTATGTAGCGGGAGGACTCAGAGAGGAGCACCTTGGAGAGAAGAGAAGCCTGATCCAGGTGGAGGGTCCTGGGGGCTGAGCAGAGACGGAGGCGTCGGGCGTGAGCTGACAGCTCGGGGGGCAGAGGGGCAGACGGTCGATACGAGTGGAAGATGGGGGTCCCGGCATTGAGGAGGGGGCCTGGCAGCAGCTCTCTTGGGGCACATGTCGCCTCAGCTGCGGGAAGGAGGGACGCCAGGCCCCGCGTGGATGCTCTGTGTCTCCAAGCTTGTAAATGAAGTAAAACAAGATATAGACCCATGTCCCGCTGCAGCAAACATTTTTATACACAGCTGAAGATGCACACTAATGTGTGTGCTGAGTCGCTTCCGTCGTGTCCGCCTCTTTGCAACCCTGTGGAGCATAGCCCACCAGGCTCCTCTGTCCCTGGGGTCCTCCAGGCAAGGACACTGGAGTGGGTCTCCACGCCCTCCTCAGGGGATCTTCCCGACCCCAGGGCTGAACCTGTGTCTCTTCCATCCCCTGCATTGGCAGGCCGGTTCTTTAACCGTAGTGCCGCCTGGGAAGCCCACACTGATGTATCAAACAGATAAAAGGGAGCCTCTCTGGTTAAAGAGTGGGTTCGAGACCCACACCCCACTTGTGAGAGGCCCCCAAGTCTGCTCCTGCCACTTACCTGCCAGGTGATGGATTCGAATTATTTGACCTCTCTGAGCCTCAGTTTCATCATCTTTAAAATGGGGATAACGCTAGAACTTGGTGAAGATCAAGACAAAAGATGTGCCTGACGCAGAGTAAAACCCACATATGTCCCCATTACAACGGTGCTTATTATGGGACTCCCTCATGCTCAGGGACCCCCCCTTAGATCCCTTGGGTACCACCCCTGGAGACATCTGCCAGAGGGCTCATCACGCAGAGCATCCTCTGACTCTGAAGTTCTCACCTCCTGGACCCGGTAAGTCCCTGGGTCACTTGCTTGGCGATGCTGCCTTTGCGTGATGGGAGCGGCACCCCGTGCCACCGTCTCCGTGGTTGTGGAGACAGACCCCAGAGGAAGTGGGCGGCAGCCCCCTACTCCTCTCCCCTGCGCCCCAGGTCCCCCCCTCCACTATCTCTCACCACAGGCGGTCACAGCCACAATGCTCCCAACTTTATTTGTCTCCATTGTCTGCGCCACACCGGGTAATCTCGGCTAGGAACACGTGTTAACAGACAGGCAAAGTTTTATCAGGAGCCGGCCTCCCTCCCTGCTCAGTCAGATAAGATGCTTACACTTCCTGGGCTCAGCTTGAACAGCGGATCCCGTGGGAATTGATCCCCGGTAACTGCGTCATCAGCTGCAGGAGGACAGGCCGGGCAGGTGAGGACAGTCCTGGGGAGCTCCCCAGGCCCGGGTGAGGCCACTCAGGGCCTCTGCTGCTTCTCCTCCTGCCCAGGGGCCCCTTGCGACCCCATCAGGTATAGGGCAGGGGGAAGGCTTGCCTTGGTTCTAGATTCAAATCCCATCTCCGCCTCTTCCTAATCGTGGGTTTGTGCAGAGTCATGTCCCTTTTCTGGGTCTTGGTCAGCTCGTTATAAAGTAAAAGAGCCATCTGATTCCCAGACAAAGTGAGGTTAAATGGGATTATGAGCATGAATTATCTGGAACCTAGTAAGTAAACAGTTTTCCCCCTTTTCTTCTTACCTGTATTAATTTTCTAGAGCTGGTCTATCCAAGTGGCTTAAAACAGCAGATGTTTGTTCTCTGCGGTTCTGAAGGCGGGAAGTCCAGGATCAAAGTGTTGTCGGGGCTGTGCTCCCTCTGAGGACTCTAGGGAAGTGTCCCCCCAGCCTCCTCCAGCTTCTGGCGCTCCTCAGCCACCCTGAGCATCCTCGGCTTGCCGAGGCCTCCCTCCCGCCCCTGCCTCCATCCTCACAGGGCTTCCTTCCTCTGTGTCTCCGCGTCCCTGTTTCCCTCTCCTTCTGAGAACACCACCATGTTGCGTCCAGACCCATCCTCATCTTGACTTGATTGCGCCTGCAGAGAGCCTCTTTCTAAATAAGGTCACAGGTCCCAGGGATGAGGACTTTAGCATGTCTTCTGGGGAGAAGCGGTTCACCCCACAGCACCACCCCTTGGCCAAGCCCTGTCAGGTGGTGAAAACTCTCCTTGTCCTCGGAAGCAGCCTTTGTCACTAAGCTCACCTGCTCAGAGTTGCACGTGCCTCGATCTCATACCTCATCGTGGCCTCCAAGAGGGGTGTGCAGTCAGTAGGTAACCCTTTTTCTCCTCTGCTGCTTCAGCCTGTTCTAAGCCGAGGACAGGTGTGTAAATAGGTAATGGTGTTTACATGAGATGGAGGGCCACATCAGAGAGATGTGCCTTATGGACGGGAAGACGCAGTGTCCTTTCCACACTGGGGAGAAGCAAAATCAGGCGTGCTCTCAAGGGACGAGTTGCCGAGCCTGGAAGGATGCAGAGGATGAGAAGGGCCTTCTGGGCAGAGGGGGCGGACGGGGCAGTGGGCTGGAGGAAGAGGTGCTCTTAGCTGTCCTGGGTGGGTGGGCAGCCCTGGGAGGCGGGGTCGAGCCTGAGTGTGTGCTGGAGGGATGAAGCCCTTAGGAGACGTGGCTCAAAGGGCAGCTGGACTGACCCCTGGAAGGACTGGATAAGGAGCACAGATGATCTTCAGGGACTGGGGAGCTAGAGAAGGTTGTTTGGTTCATTTCAGTTGCTCAGTCATGTTTGACTCTTTGTGACCCCAGGGACTGCAGCCTGCCAGGCTTCCCTGTCCATCACCAAGCCCCGGAGCCTACTCAAACTCGTGTCCATGGGGTTGGTGATGCCATCTAACCATCTCATCCTGTTATCCCCTTCTCCTCCTGCCTTCAATCTTTCCCAGCATCAGGGTCTTTTCAAATGAGTCAGTTCTTCATATTCAATATTCCAAAGTATTGGAGTTTCAGCTTCAGCATCAGTCCTTCCAGTGAATATTCAGGACTGATTTCCTTTAGAATGGACTAGTTGGATATCCTTGCAGTCCAAGGAACTCTCAAGAGTCTTCTCCAACACCACAGTTCAAAAGCATCAGTTCTTCTGCATTCAACTTTCTTTGTAGTCCAACTCTCACATCCATACATGACCACTGGAAAAACCATAGCCTTGACTAGACGGACTTTTGCTGACAAAGTAATGTCTCTGCTATTTAATATGCTGTCTAGGTTGGTCATAGCTTTTCTTCCAAGGAGCAAGCGTCTTTTAATTTCATGGCTGCAGTCACCATCTGCAGTGATTGTGGAGCCCAAGAAAATAAAGTCTGTCACTGTTTCCATTGTTTCCCCATCTATTTCCCATGAAGTGATGGCACCAGATGCCGTGATCTTAGTTTTCTGAATGTTGAGCTTTAAGCCAAGTTTTTCACTCTCCTCTTTCACTTTCATCAAGAGGCCCTTTAGTTCTTCTTCACTTTCTGCCATAAGGGTGGTGGCATCTGGATATCTGAGGTTATTGATGTTTCTCCCAGCAATCTTGATTCCAGCTTGTGCTTCTTCCAGCCCAGCGTTTCTCATGATGTACTCTGCATGTAAGTCAAATAAGCAGGGTGACAATATACAGCCTCGACGGACTCCTTTTCCTATTTGGAACCAGTCTGTTGGTCCATGTCCAGTTGTAACTGTTGCTTCTTGACCTGCACACAGGTTTCTCAGGAGGCAGGTCAGGTGGTCTGGTATTCCCATCTCTTTAAGAATGTTCCACAGTTTGTTGTAATCCACACAGTCAAAGGCTTTGGTGTAGTTAAAAAAGCAGAAGTAGAGGTTTTTCTGGAACTCGTGTGGAGCAGAGGAAATGGTAGAATGAGAACTGCAGCTCAGAGGGCTAATTCAGCAACAAGGACATTTTAAGGATTTTGCTGAAGGGAAGAGAAGGCATTTCCATGGTTGCACACAATTGTTGCAGGAATTGTCGAGAGCTAGAGAAGTTTGTCAATTAGATATTTCCTCGTGGGGCCTTCAGCCTAGCTGGGTGGACAGCAGCCATTTTGACTCAGCCTTCCGATCCCGATTCCTTCTTCGTGTTAACAGTGGACCTGAGACGTGGCCCAGGATATCCAGGGTCTAGGCCTCAGATGCGCTCCCTCAAGGACATAGCAAGGCCGCTCCTATCCCTGGGGCCTGGCCCCCTTCTCCTCTGATCAAGGCCCGAGAATCTGCCTGCTTCCACTCACAGCTGCTCCCCAACCCCACTCCCAAGATTTTAACTTTTAAAAGTTAAAAGCTTCCTGTTAGAAGCTCCTAGAAATCAGCAGCAAGAGGGCTCCAAAAGGCCCAGGCATCCACTTCTGTGAACCGTAAGTAAGTGGAATCGTTTATTTCTGTCCTCCAGTTTTGATTAAACCCACCTGCAAATGAGCCAGATATTAAATCCATGACCTTAAATCTCCGTCCCTCCGTGACCCCTCCCTCCCTCCTCTTACCCCAAGAGTGGTCAATTTAGTCCAGGAGAGCACCGACCGACTGGAAAATTCCATTCCGGACCTGCCCAGCTCATTTCCCACTGCTGAGTGCCCTGCTGCCTCTTGACAATTTCCCTTTTAACTCTATTTACATTCTGGAAAGTACATAAGATTTCTATCATGTACTTTCCTAATGTCAATTTTCCGATGATGAGAATAAGGCTGTGAGCACCCATGTCTTCATAATCCTATTATAGTTCTCCAGGTATTCCCAGGAGCTGAGTGGTACCATGTCACTCCCCAGGGTGGGTGGGCTGGCGGGGGAGGAAGGCCCAAGGCCAGTGCGAGGAGCCAGAGCTCATGGGTGTTGCCTTTACTGTTCGTTGAATGACTGCTTTCATTGCCGTTAGGTGGCCCTTCTCCTTGCCTGAATGACTTTATCATGTCTGATCGGAGCCGTCACACCTGCTAGGCTACTGTGAAGCCAAAGAAACAGATAAACACCAATCATGGCCCCCAGGGAGGGTGGAGAGCGTGGATCCCCAAGCCCTCATCTTCCCAGGGAGAGGCCCCTCGGGCCTGATCTGCTGGGCCTCCTGGGCTGGACCCTGGACGAGGGACATGTTTCCTGGTGCTCTAAGGGATTCCAGAGAACTTCAGAAGGAACAGGATTCGCATGTCCAGGGGTGTGGCAGTGGGACTCGGAAGCCCATGAGCTTCTGGGTGGGTCAGCGGTAGGCTTCCTCTGGACGACGTCGGATGCCAGTCACTGGAGGAGTTTTGTGATCAATCCAGTTTAACTAGGAGGCCTCCAGCAGTGAGCTGGCCTGGGTCTCTTCCTCTGCCTCTCAGCCTCAATAAGTAGCTGCTGGGTGAATGAGTGAGTGAACGAATGCGCAGTATTTGAATACCCTTCAGTCTGACCCGAAGATGTCTTCACTCAAAGTGAAGCCGCAGAGTCTATATGAAAGGGGACAAGTTTGGGGTCACAGTCCCATCTCTCCCGCTTTTAACCCTTCCTAAGCCTGGGGTTGGCAGAGTTTCTCTAAGGGGCCTGATAGTTTTGCAGGCCAAAAGGTAAAATCAAAGATATTCTCTGGATGCTTATATGGCCATTTAAAATGCAATCCTTTCAAAATATAAAAATGCTTCTTAGCGGGTGGCCCATACAGGAACAGATGGGCAGGATTTAACCCTGGGGCCACTCTTTCGCAAGTACTGCTCCTTGTTTCTTTAACTGCCGATCGTGACCAACACTCGTCTTGGTGGTGACTGGAGTCAGTCCATGCACCAGAGGTAAGGCATCTGGCACCAATTAGCACATGGTAACAACCCAGTCCTAAAAGCCATGTGGTATGGAAGGCTTCTAGGTGTCAGACACCGCTCTGTGAATATGGACTCCTCTGGCCCTATGGAGTCAGTGACCAATTAGCACATGGTAACAACCCAGTCCTAAAAGCCATGTGGTATGGAAGGCTTCTCAGGCGTCAGACACTGCTCTGTGAATATGGACTCCTCTGGCCCTATGGAGTCAGTGGGCTCTATTAGGATCTCCGTCTTACAGAAGAGGAAACTGAGGCTCAGAGTGGTACTTTCACTTGCCCAGGGCACAGCTGGAATCTGAACCCAGGCAGTGGAGTTCCAGAGCATGTGCACTTGACTGCTATAGGCAACCCCTCTAGGAGTCCTTGTTGCTGCTGTTGAATCATTCTCCAGCTTCCTAGAGACATCGCAAGTGAGCCAGCGCGTGAATCCTCCTCAGACAGTGAATGATACTCAAGTTCCCCTGCTTGTCTCTGGCGTGTAGTGTTTCTCTTGCTTGACCACTGATCGACTGCCTGAGTCACAACTGCTCGGGTCTGTTGGTTTGACATCTCTGAGCACAGGCTCAGGGAAGGAGAGGCTGGGAAGGGAAGGAGGCCTGGGGATGGTTGAGTCAAGGAGGAGAGGCATCCAGCATATAACGCGTGTGCACGCGTGCCAAGCCTCGTCAGCTGTGTCCAACTCTTTGTGACCCTACGGACCATGGCCTGCCAGGCTCCTCTGTCCATGGGATTCTCCATGCGTGAATATTGGAGTGGGTTCCCGTGCCCTCCTCCAAGGGATCTTCCTGACTCAGGAATGGAATCCGTGTCTCTTATGTCTTCTGCATTAGCAAGCGGGTTCTTTACCACTGGTACCGCCCCAGAAGCCCTCCGGTATATAGACATGCAGGGAAAGCAGGCCGTGTCTGATTGCCTGTGGAGCCGGAACTGGTTTCTCAAGTCCTGAAAAGAAAAACGATGGGATATGGGGGTGAGGTGGGGGCAAGGACAGAAACTAGAGGGAAATCTTTTAAAAACTAGAATTCCCATCTGATTCGTGGCCTGGTTTCATCTTGGAAGCAGGAGAATGGACAGAGTGACCTCTCAGGGCTGCGTGCTGCCTCCCCGTTGGGCTGGGGCATGTACGACCCACCGAGGGAACTACTTCTTAGGCGCAAATGTTCTCTTTACAGTTCGGGTGTTCAAAACCCACTTTTAAATATTTTTTAAAAATAGACTGAGGTTGGAGATAGAGGATCTGAGAGGATTTACAAAAGTTCTCATTCTCTGGGCTAGTCTGAAAAAGGTTTAGCTTATCATGATGTTGGTGCTATGGAATGAATGTTTCTGTCTTCCCCAAAATTCAAATGTCGCCATTTAACCTACAGTGTGATGGTGTTAGAGCGTGGCACTTTGGGGAGGTCATTAGTTCATGAGGATGGAGCCCCCATGAATTGGAGTAACACCCTAATAAAAGAGACCCAGGAGAGCTCCCTCACCCTTTCAAGGACAAAGAGAGAAGATTTCTGTTTATGAAGCTGGATGAGGGCCCTCCCTAGTCACTGAATGTGTCAGTACCTTGATCTTGAGCCTCCCAGGCTCCAGAACCATGAAAAATAAATCTCTGTTGCTTGTAAGCCACTCAGTCTGTGATGTTCTTTTATAGCAGCCTGAACTGACTGGGACAGAAATAGAGTCATTAACATCTTTAAATCTAATCAGATTGGAGAGTCAATTCCAAAACCCCAGAATGAATTCAGAAATGTCGCCTTAAAATCCTCTTCCCCTAGAACCATTCTTGGTACCAAAATCTGTATTAGTCAGGGTTCCCCAGAGAAACAGAAGTGTGTGTGTGTGTGTGTGTGTGCACACATATGCACGTGTGTGTGTGTGTGCTCAGTCACTCAGCTGTGTCACACTGTAGCCTGCCAGGCTCCTCTGCCCATGGAATTTTCAGGCAAGAATACTGGAGTGGGGTGCCATTTCCTACTCCAGGGAATCTTCCTGACCGAGGGATCAAACCCGAGTCTCTCTTGCATTTCCTGCATTGTGAGGCAGATTCTTTACCATTAGTGCCACCTGGGGAGCCCATGTATATATGTATGACTTTGTTCTTATGGAAACTGAGAGGTCCCATGATCTGCCATCTGCAAGCTGGAGACCCAGGAAAGCCCGTGGTCTAATTCAGTCCAAGTCCAAAGGCCTGAGAACCAGGAGAGCTGATGACACAAATCCCAAGCTCAGGACAGAAGATAAGGTTAGATGTCCCAGGTTGAGCAGGGAGGTGGGAGGAAAAGGGTCAGATTCCTCCTCCCTCTGCCGTTTGTTCTGTTCAGGCCCTTCATGGACCAGAGGATGCCCACACCCTTGGGGAGGGTGGGCAGCTTTACCAAGTCCACTGATTCAAACGCTAATCTCATCGGGAAACACCTTCACAGACACAACGGAGATAATGTTCAGTCGGGACACCCCATGACCCATTCTAGGTGACAGATAAAATTAGCCCTCACAGTTGGGCGTGAGAGGATTTGCATTTTCATGTCAAGCGGTACAAGTTTCCCAGAGTCATGTTAAAGAGAGAGAAAATTTCAAAATAGTAACAATGTCTTTCTCTGTGTGGTGGTTTACAAGAGGGGATTTTTTTTTCTGTACAATTTCTAGTATTATTTATTTTCTACAGTAAGCAAATGTTACTTCTGAAATCACCAAAGGAGAAGTCATTAAAGATAAAAATATTAATAAGAACAGGGCTGTGTCTCTTCTTCCAGAACCCGGTGGGAAGTTACCTTCTCAGTGGAAAAACCGTCCAGTTTATGCAGAGGACATTTGTCATCCAGGTCTTTGTCCGACTCCCTCTTATCTAACTGACAAAGAGAAGGATGGAGACGCGGACCCTGAGCAAGTGAAGCCTATGGGGGCATGACTCAAGCAGCCCATGCTGAAGGGAAGCAATCAAGAAGCAGTTTGAAAATAAAATACAACTCCAGCTTTTCTAGCCAGGAGATGCTGCTCAAGCATTTTGATTCCAAGCTCTGCTGAAACCCTACAGTCCAATTGGAACCAGGGGACAAGTGAATCAAGGTGACCCATATGCAAGCTTCTAGTCAAAGTGTAGCCCAGAATCAGAGTTAGGGAAAGCTATAAGTGCTAACTGTTGAGGATGAGTGAGAAAGATACCAGATCCCACCTCAGGGAGTTCTTAAACATCTTGTTCCATAAGACAGTCTGTCTTAATGTTGAAGAATGGGCGTGTTGATTTGTTGTTTTCATTAAGGCAGTAGATGATACCTACCGCAATGCCTAGCTCGTCGTAAACACTGTAAAATTTTGATGATTCCCAGATGCTGTCCTTGGGACTGGAGACACTGCAGTGAATAAAGCAGAGGAAGTCCATCCCCTCATAGAGCTGACATTCTATTCGGCAGGGTAGGAGGGTCTATATAATGGGTAATAGACAAAGGAATAAATTAAAATATAATGTTAGGCAGGAACATAGTGTTATAAAAAATAAAGCAATTTTAGGGATCGACAGGAAAGATAAGTGGGAATTTTAGGGAATTTTAGACTGGATGGTCAAGGAAGGCTTCTGTGGGGATAGGACAGTGAGTAGAGATCCAAGTGAGATGAGTAGGTAAGCTTTGTGCATAGCAGGGATGCGAGTATTCCAGGAAGAGGAAGTGGTGAGTGCAAAGGTCTTGAGGCAGGAATGAGCTTGTGATGTTTATGGAGAACCAAGGAGGGCAGTGTGGCTGAAATGGAGTGAGTGAGAGGAGGCGGTGAGAAGTAAGGTAGTGAGAGTCCGGCCAGACTTCTCTGGACAGCAGCAAAGCTCTGGCCTGACTGTCCAGAGGGATGGGAGCTACTCGCCTGCTTGGAGTAGGGGAGTGACATGATTTGACTGATGCTTCAAAAGGATCTCTGGTTATTGCAACCTCAGATAAACATGTTATGTGCTCAGTCACTTCAGTCGTGTCCTACTCTTTGCCACCCTATGAAATGTAGCCCGCCAGGCTTCTCTGTCCATGAGATTCTCCAGGCAAGAATACTGGAGTGGATTGTCATGCCCTCCTCCAGGGATCTTCCAACCCAGGGATCTTCCAACCCAGGGATCAAACCAGTGTGACCTACATTGCAGGTGGATTCTTTGCTGCTGAGCCACCCAGAAAGCCCCAAACATATTATGTTAGCTTTTATTGCTACCTAACAAATTGGACAAACTCAGCAGCTTATAACAACACATTTCTGTAGGTCAGAAGTCCCTGTCGCCCAGGCTTAGTTCTCTGCACAAGTCAAAACCAAGGGGTTGGCTGACCGGGCTCTCATCTGGAAGCTCTGCGGGAGAACCCATTTCTGACCTGTTAGTGTCATTGCAGAATTCAGTTCCTTGTGGGTGTGGGACTGAGGTCCATGCTTGCTTCCTGGCTGTGAGTAGGGGTCATTATCTGCTCCTAAAGGCTGCCAGACTGTTTTCTTCACACCCAGCAGGGTATAATGAGTCTTTCCTGGACTTTGAATCCCCTTTGACCTATACACACGTGATGTATGATTTAGCTATGCTTGCCAGAAAGCTGGGTTTCCCAGGTGGCACAGTGGCAAAGAGTCCACCTGCCAATGCAGGAGAGTCAGTTTCAAACCCTGGGAAGATCCCCTGGAATAGGAAATGGCAACCCTTTCCAGTATTCTGGCCTGGAAAAGTCCATGGACTGAGGAGCTGAGTGAACTGCAGTCCATTGGGGCCACAAAGGGTTAAACACTATGGAACAACTTAGCACAGATGCACAGCAGGAGCGATCTGAGTGCGTACAGCCCCTCTAACGTGGACCTGGGAACTCCGGAGCAAAATCAAGCAAACAATACTAGCCTCTACTGCACTCTTGAAGCATTTATTAAGCACTTCTGTATTCCTAACTTCTGGCTTCCCTGGTGGCTCAGAGGGTAAAGCGTCTGCCTGCAGTGCAGGAGACCTTGTGTTCAATTCCTGGGTCAGGAAGATCCCCTGGAGAAGAAAATGGCAACCCACTCCAGTATTCTTGCCTGGAAATTTTCACGAATGGAGGAACCTGGTAGGCTACAGTCCATGGGATTGCTAAGAGTTGCACACGACTGAGTAACGTGTGTATTATGGAAGGATTTAAAAAAAAAAAAAAAGACCGAGTAACTTGTGTATTATGGAAGGATTAAAAAAAAAAAACAACTAACAGAAAATTTCATCCCACCAGGGAGCTGAGACTAATAATGCAGAAAGCAAGCTGTGGATCTGATAAAATACAAGGGTGCTCAATGCTAGAGGGTGAAAAAGCGGGATGAGTCTAGGAGGGCGTGTGAGCCTGTTTATGCATCTCCAGCTGGACCGATTCACAGCTCTTTTCAGGTCTCTGGCCCAGTAACTAGCAGGGGTTTTACCCAAAAGAGCACATACTTTTCCAGTGAGTGAACAAGTGGATGAATCGATATTCTTCTGTGTTTCTACCTAAAAAATAGGGATATTGGCTTTCCCACCAGGTCAGAACGATGTGTACATTTGTAAAAAGCAAAGAAGGGTCAAATTCATGTCCTTTATTTATTTTGAGGGGGTGTCATAGTTTGGCTTCGTATGCCTGTAGGAGAACCATGGGGGAAGAGCATGCACATCAAAGGCATGTGAGTGGTCAAGATTCTTAAGGGCTGCCCCCAGTGCCCTTGGGAGGAAGGGCAAGGGTACAGAGGGTTGGGTGGGCATGCTGAAGGCAAACTCACCTTCGTAACTCAGCAGAGGGCCTCTCTGCCTGGGAGCTGGCCAAGGGCAGGCATCAGTTCCCTAGGGAAGAAAGGGGTTGACCAGTTGTCCCTTGGGTCTAGGCCTAATATTTTAATGACAACTATAGGTTTTATTTATAATATCCCCAAACTGGAAACCACCTAAATGTCCCTCGATGATCAAATGGATAAACGGATTGTGGCATTTCATACAACAGAATACCACCCAGGAAACATTTTTTAAAAGCACAAACTCAGGGTAAATGCAACACGTAGATGAATGTCAAAAGCATTGTGCTGAGGAAAAGTAGCCAGACACCAAAGGGCACCTCTTGCATGATTCTATTTATATAGGAGGGTCGGGAGGAAGCAAAGCTAATCTAGGATGGAGAAGCCAGAATAGAGGTCATCCTTGGGGCTGGTGAGTGGGAATGCCTGGAGAGCATGAGAGATCGTGATGGGGTCCTGGGAATGGTTTATATTTTCATTTAGGTGGTGGTTCATCTGGGTGTGTAAGTGAGATTTTACTACATCTTATTACAGCATTTTACTGTAAATTATACCTATAAAAAGAAATAGAGTCGTTCTAACAGTGGTAACATCAATCACATATTCAGACGCACGTTAGCTCTGTACCTCTATTATCTCCAGCCCTGGGAGGTCCACATCAGATTCCTGCTTAATAGATAAGAAGACTGATGCGCCATATTCCAAGGGCATAGAGTTAGGAAGTGGTAGAGCAAGATTCTGGTCTGTTTTTACGGACTGCCTCAAGCCCTTTCCTACTGGAAAGGCTGGCTGGTTGGGCAGGACTTACCTAATACTTGCCCACGATAGATTCAGCATTCTTTCGTAAGTTGAGCTAAAACTATCCAGTTGTTGGAGAGTTCCCTGTCTTGTTCTTGATTCTTGTCCTGATGATAAATTGGCCCATGGTCCACGCATCTCTTGCTTAGGGACCCCATGCCTTTCCACCCCCTCTAGGAAGCAGGACACTTGAGCCCTGGAGAATGGGAATCAAATGTCTCCAGCTCATCCCCCACCCCCCGCAACCCCTTGTTCCTCGCCTAACCCTCCACTCAGTGACATGTCTACAATCTGTTCCTCAGTGTCCAGAAGGAAGAAGTGAGATGGTGAACAAATAAGGCCCAAATGGCCTTCAGGTGACAAGCAGGCGCTCTATAACCAAACAGATGTAATAGGCTGATGCTTATCTTGCAAGATGTGTGCATCTAGTAAAGTATTAATATGAAGACCAGATTGCTTCTCCTGCCAAGCAGGCAGAGCCAGATTAGCAAGGAGGGAGGCGCTGAATGCTCCCCTGGGAGGAGGGAGCCCTGAGAATGTCTCCTCTGTGAGCCTGGATTCTCACTATGCAGAATAAATCCTTTTTTGCCAAGGGTGACCGTGAAAGGACTTTCTCCTAGGAGTCTCCTATCACAGAATCAAAATAGGTTCCGGGGGCAAGAGAGACGCTCTGAAGGAGTGAGCTGATCCATTTCAGGGGGAAGAAGTTTGGGTGGAGGTCAGGCGTTAGACACAGCTGTGCTGGGGTCACGCCGAGGGAGAATTTCCCAGCAGCCTACACTCCCAGCCTCAGGTGGCTGGTCCTGCCGTCTGGAGACGCTCCTTGTCTCCTGGGCTGGGAAGTCCTGAGTGCACAGCATTTTGCTTTTCTTCCTCCATTGCAGGGCTTCTCAGCCTCGGCACTGCTGACATCTGGGGGTGGACAATTCTTGGCTGTGGGGGCATGTCCTGAACACTGCTGGATGTTCGGCAGCATCCCTGGCCTGTACCAAATAGACGCCCGTAGCAACCCCCCCTCCACTAGCTGTGACAACCGAAAATACCTCTCTAGACACTGCCACGTGTCTCCCTGGCCGGGGGGACTCCCCCCGGATGAGACCACTCTGCTTTATTGGATTGTTTCTAACCGCAGCTGTAAACGAGATGCGAGCTCTCGCTGGGCCAGGAAAGCTGCTGCTCTGATAGCTGAGCCGCTCGGCCTGAAGGCTCTGAACGCAGGGGCTTTGATTCTGCAAAATGAGTCCATTCCCTGATTCAACAGAGAGAAAACTGTCACATGTGTTTATTTAAAACTGATGCAGATCCAGAGAGAAAAGCCACACTTCATTCAGACCGTGCCTTAAAATAATAGGTTGAAGGAAACAGAATTGTTGCTGAGCAAATTCCCTCTGCAAAGTTCCAGACCCTCTGGTGCCAAAGCGAGGAAATCTAGTCTAACCCAGGTTGCCTTTCGGAAGAGAAAAATGAAAGACCAAAAAATTGAGGATTCCTTTATTGTGCCTTTAGCTCCTGAGCGCAGCAATTAATTCTCATGTGCTAAAGGACTTCTGTGTTTATGAAGCATTATTATTTAATGTAGGCCTATTTTAAATTGTAATTTTTTTCATTAAGTTGCCTCGTTTTACTGATTAAGACCAGTTTATAACCTAGCTTAGACTGTGTTCCTTGAGTAATAACTATTTTTCTTTTAAAATATTCCTTAATAACCTCTCATCCATATTTTAAATTTTATTTTAAGTCAGAGGAGCTTCCCCGTTGCTCACGAATCTGGCCTCGTGATGCTGAGTGATGTCGGAGGATGAAGGGCCCTCTGTGTGCTTTGCTTCAAAAACCTCCGTAAAGGAAGTAAAACAGCATCGACCAGGAGACGGTGACTTCTCGGCCACTACGCTCCTGGGGCTAATCCGGCCAGTCCAAAAAAAAAGTGGGGGAAGGTCATTGGCCCAAAAGCTTTCTAGCAAACTTTTTAAAGCAGCCTTGCTGATGAAAGAGGACGGGGGGCATGGAAAAGCGGGGTGGCTCAGGCAGGGCATGCTGCCCGGGTCTCCAGGTCAGCGCTGCCCTGGAGGGCCAGTTGCTGCACTTGGCCCTTGGCCTGGACCATCTCTCTGCGTCTGCCTTTCCCCTACCCCTCCCACTCCTAAGAAGTGCGGATGATCATCCCCCCCTGGCAGAAGTGGAAACTGAGTCTCAGGGCAGTGAAACAGCTCACTCAGAGCTGGCCTGGGGCAGAGTCAGTAGCTGTCCCAGATTTGTCTGGTTGCCAAGGCCGCTGTTATAACCTCTTGGCACCAATGTCTGCGTGCTTAGTCACTCAGTCGTGTCCGACTCTGCGACCCCATGGACTGTAGCCCGCCAGGCTCTTCTGTCCACGGGATTTTTCAGACAAGAATACTGGAGTGGGTTGCCATTTCTTCCTCCAGGGGATCTTCCCAATCCAGGGATCGAACCCACATCTCCTGTGTCTCCTGCATTATAGGCAGATTCTTTACCCGTTGCGCCATCAGGGAAGCCCCCGGGCACTGGTGGTCCCTGACAATATCCACAGCTTCCCATTCGCGCTCTTCAGATCACTTTGACCTCTCCTGCCCCATCTTAGCGTCACCATTGCCCTGAGAAATAAGCACCATAAACCCCCTTTTCAGATGAGATGACTGAGGCCCTCTGTGTCAGTGGGAGAATGAGGACTGAACCTGGGTTTGTGGGTTCAGAGTCTGGAGCTGTTTCCTATTATTGTGGCACCTCCTCTGGGTTCCCCATGGTTGGCTACGGAGTCAGCCCTGACCTGGTGGCCCTGGCCCAGAGAGGCCACCACAGAGATGGGCATGGCTGGGCGGGCGTCTCATGGGCATCCTGCAGCCCATCAGTCTCTCATCTGTCTTTCCTCTCAGCTTTTCTTTGGATGCTGGACAGACCCAGGGATAAAGACTCGATGATTCCCCTCACCCACCCCTCAGGACACTGAGAAAGTGCTAGAGGGTGAACAGCAGGCTATCAGTTGAAAGGCCTTTGGAGAAAAGACAATGGGAGGCCGGAGGTCTGTTCTTTCCTCACTTGCTGATTGTCCGTGTGACCTCTGCCAAGGCCCTTCCCTTCTCTGTGCCTCAGTTTATCATCTATACAACAAAAAGCTTTCAACTCAAGATCATAAAAACCTCTTCCCTGTGCTACTCTGTGATGAAGAACTAAGGTCTGGGTATCCAACCCAGTGCAGCTGAACCCACTGATTAATTCTGTTACTTGTTCATTTGTCTGCCTGTTCACTTCTTTTTTTTTTTCATGAAGAACCTACTGAGTACATACTTTGTGCAACAGAGCAGCGGGTGTGTTAGCAGGATAACTGTCGGGACAAAGCACTTCAAAACCTCAGTGACTGTTGGCTGTAATAATTCTGTGTTTATTACGTTGTTGTCATTGTTCAGTCGCCCAGTTGTGTCCGACTCTTTGCAGCCCCATGGACTGCAGCGTGCCAGGCCTGCCTGTCCTTCACCATCTCCCGAAGTGTGCCCAAGTCCATGCCCATTGCATCAGTGATGCCAGCCAGCCATCTCATTCTCTGATGCCCTCTTCTCCTTCTGCCCTCAATCTTTCCCAGCATCAGGGACTTTTCCAATGAGTCAGCTCTTTGCATCAGATGACCAAAAAACTGGAGATTCAGCTTCAGATTCAGTCCTTCCAATGAGTATTCAGGGTTAATTTCCCTTACGATTGACTGGTTTGATCTCCTTGATGTCTGAGGGACTCTCAGCAGACTTCTCCAGCACCACAGTTCAAAGGCATCAATTCTTTGGCGGTCTGCCTTCTTTACAGTCCAGTTTTCACAACCATATATGACCACTGGGAAGACCATATCCTTGAGTATACGGACCTGTGTCCGCAGAGTAACGTCTCTGCTTTTCAACAAACTCTCTTTGTCGTAGGTTTGTTTTTATTACATACAATATATTTATTATAAAGTTATCTTTATAATTAGTGGGCTTTTCTCATAGTTCAGCTGTTAAAGAATCCACCTGCAATGCAGGAGACCCCAATTTGATTCCTGGGTCAGGAAGATCCTCTGGAGAAGGGATAGGCTACCCACTCCAGTATTCTTGGGCTTCCCTGGTGGCTCAGCTAGTAAAGAATCTGCCTGCAGTACGGGAGACCCGGGTTCAATCCCTGGGTTGGGAAGATCCCCTGGAGAAGGGAATGGCAACCCACTCCAGTGTTCTGGTCATTTATAATGAACACAATAGCATTTTATTTCTCACGCATATCACTGTTGGGGCTGTAGAAGGACATTCCATACCATCTTGTCATTCAGATAGCCAGATTTTTTCCATCTTCGGGTTTCATCCTCCTCTGTATCCATCAGGCAGCTGATACAGAGAGAGGATGTGGAGGATGGCACAGATTTCTAGAGGCCCGTCCTGGAAGCCATATTCCTCTGCCAGGTTTTAGTCACATGACCCTACCAAACTGCAAGGGAGGCTGGGAAATGTAGTCTGGCTGAGTCTCTGGGAGGAAAAGGAAACGTGATTTGGGGAGCACATAACACAGAGCAGGCAGGCACTCTGTGCAAGCGAGGCACGGACGACTTCAGGGTGAACCTGGGCGACGGAGCCTGGGGCGAGCTGGTGCAGATGGAGGCTTGATTGGCAGGTCCAGCATCAGCTTCCTGCCGCAGCCCATGCACTTGGCCCCGCCGTCAGCCCAGGGCATGCTGCCTGATGGACCGTTCCCCTGGTCGCGTCACCTTGCCTTGCCTGCATCTCCGAGGCAAGAGGAATGAATGAGCAAGCTCTGCCCTTCTCTGGCCTCAGTGTCTCCTATCCACAAACTGGGAAGAAAAATGACCCACCCTGGCTCTCCAGACCCTCCAGAGAATCCATCAGAGAAGCATCAGGTGTCTTCAAAGCGCCACAGAACAGCTTTCCCAAGCCTTCTTATTAATAGTAGAACCACATCATTATCAATAATGAAACACAAATTAATAATAAATAAACAAACTAATGATAAATAATACATATGTCATGAATAAAACATTAATACTACAAGGCTTTTGAGCATCTATTGCCTCTGACAGAGGGGAATTTGATTAGCTGGCTGGAAATCACAGAGGGGGAGTGTTTCAGAAGAGTCTGGGAGGTTTGGGAAGCCGTTGGACACCTGGAAGTGGCAGGCACATCTCCCTGCAAAGATGTAAAATGTTTAAGGCCCCTGGTGGCCCAGAACCGAGCTGACTTTCTGCTGGGGGAGGTGAGAACCAGGAGCCTGAGGGTGGGGCCTTCCCATCTAGATGTCTTTCCAGGGTTCAAATTCAGAGTGTAAATCCATAATCAAGTAAGACAAAAAAAAAAAAAATCTTGCTGCCTCAACAGAACTGGATGTTGTGGCCAAGGGGAGGCTAACTGAAGATGTCTGTAGACTTTATTTCTTCATCCATGGATTCATTCATTCATCCAGTGTCTTCAGCGCCAACAGCCCGGCCAGCGAGAAGTTACTACGTCATGCTTTTGGAGCTCATCCTCCAGGAGCTCATAGTTCACAGTGGCGGCAGACAGACTGGCGAAAAAAAAAAAGGTGACCCCATGTAACACGCTAGGGTTATTTTTGATGCCATGAGAAGGGCACTTACCCAGGATTTGGGGGTTCAGAGTGCAGGGTAGGTGAAGTTAGGGTGTATGTCGGGCAGCCTCTAGGGAAAATGGTGTCTAAACTAAGATGTGAAGGGTTTATCAACGTGATGGAGGTAAAGTGATGGTAGGTATTCCACGCAAAAGGGACGGTGGGTGCCAGGACCCAGTAGCCAGACAAAGCATATTTCAGAAGCTCTAAGTAGTTCAGAATGACTGAGACTCAGCTTGAAAAGAGGCAGAGGGGCAAGAGATGAGCTGGAGGGAACAGGCTCTGAGTGTGGGGGAGGGGCTTTGGACTAAATTCTAAAGGCAACGTGCAGACAAAGAAGGATTTGGGTCATAAATGTGGCATCAGCTCGCTGGGCAGCAGCCCGGTCCGCAGGGCTCCAGGGCTCTGCCACTCACCATGCCCTGTGCTGTGCACTGCACATGTGTTAGTTCATTCATTACTTCATGTGTGCAGCCGCCGGGCCGAACACTCATCACACGCCAGATATCCTACAGGGATGCACGCCAGGCCGCTGACCTTAAGAAACTGCCGGCCTGATGGCAGAGACATACACAAAGAAGCCTGTGTTATACTACAGCGTGATGTGGACCGGCTGTGACTGAACTGTTCACAGGGGGCTGTGTTCTTAGACGAGGGCTCCCCCCATGTTCTTAGACCAGGGAGTGTCAGACCCCTGGAAATCAAGGATGGGGTGACTGTGGCATCGAACCTGGAAGGATGTGTACAAACTTCCCCGGTACGCTGAGAGCAAAAGGGCAGCCCAGGAAGAGGAAATGGCACGGGCTAAAAGAAGAGCCTGAGAACGTCTGGGAGGGCTGGGGCGTGGATGGCGCAAGCACAGGGAGAGACTGATTGAGTTGGAGAGGCTGAGAGAGGCCAGATCATTAGGGGCCCGGTTGGCCATGACAGAAGCAGAACTTGATCCTGAATTGGAAGGCAGTGGGGTGGGGAAATTGCATGACATTAACCAGAGAGGTGGCGTCGCCACATATGCATTTGAGAAATGTCGTGGAGACTCCAGTGTGGTGGAGGCATCGGAGGGACGGGGCTGGAGGCTGGGGACCAGCAAGGGGCCTGTGCAGGCCCTGGGCGGACGTCTGAGGGCCCACACCAAGGCAGGATCGGGGAGGGCAGACAACTTCTGAGAGCCATTGGAGAGGAAGAATTGATCCGTCTCGGAGACAATTGAGCTATGAACCTCTGCTCTTCATTCAGAAGCTTTCTTTCCTTAAAAGGCCCCCTCCACCCTCTGTCCCACCTTTGTGTCTGCTGCCAAGGAGGTGAGGGCTGACGGCACCTGTTAGCCCAGCAGGGGAGGGTGTATTTCACACAACCCCCAGCACCTGCCTGAAAGATGTGGGCTGCAGTAATTGGTCTGTTGTAATATTTATTACGGCAGTAACTACACGACTGCAGCATCCCGGGAGGCTGTCGTCGGTGCCACGCTCTGGTGTTTGTCTTCATGAGGTGGGGTGACCTCTTTTCTTCATGGGTGGTGGCGCATGGAGCTCCTGTTACCACGTGGAGATAAACCCCAGCCCCACGGAAAGGGGAGGGTGGTGTGAGGAATCCTGTGGCCCTGACTTCCACGGTCCTCTCTGAAGGTGGAGCGGCTGCCACCACCCGACTGTCTGCCTACCCCGGGTCAAGTCTCGATGTGGTCCAAGCTGGTTCTCCAGGGAAGAAGGGTCCTCAGAGTTCTCTGCACCACATCTGCGATCCCAGACACAGAAGAGGGTGGAACACTGCCTCTGTCCTCAGGGGACGTCTAGTCTGATGGCAGAACCAGCCCCTGCCCTCTGAGAGAAAGACGGTGTTCCCTTGCTTTTGACTCTTCTCTAGTTACTGTGAATCAACGAGTGTGACTTCGGTGACACAAGGTAGGCACTTCTGGGCCGCGGGAACTCTCCAGAGCTGGGTTCAGAGGACGGTGTGTCACGAACGGGAAGGGACAAATGCACCCATCCAGCCTCAGGTCGCTCACAGTCCCAGAAGAGGTCTCAGATCCATCATCCGGCCTTCCTGGAACCTGCCGCTGGCTTTGAACTTGAAAATGGCCTGGACGGTCAGTCATCTGCCTGCTCCGATGTGGAAGTGCTGCGTCCTGCAGTGGTGTATGACCCCCCTGCACTGCAAGAAAGATTTCTTGAGTGCTTCTGGGCACCTCATCCCTCTACCCACTCCTGTTCTCAGCTTCTCCACTTGGAAGAAAGGGACAGGGCCTCCTGTGGGATGGTGGAAGAGTGGTGGATTCAGATCAAAGGACCTTCTTGCCAAGCCTGGTTCTGTGAGATCACGAGAAAGTCATTCCGTATCTCTGAGCCTCAGTCTCCTTAACTCCAAACTGGGGATGTTATTCCCCAGGGTTGCAATGGTAATCAATGAGCTAATAATTATAGATATCCTTTGAAAGCAGCCAGATACCACATGTTCATTTGCTTATTTTTTTTCATTCATTTAATGCATATTTATTGAGCTACTATTAATACTTATACTATTAAGTGCCAGGAACTGTTCTAATTTCTTTACTCCTTGGAAGGAAAGTTATGACCAACCTAGATAGCATATTCAAAAGCAGAGACATTACTTTGCCAACAAAGGTTCGTCTAGTCAAGGCCATGGTTTTTCCTGTGGTCAATGTATGGATGTGAGAGTTGGACTGTGAAGAAGGCTGAGCGCCGAAGAATTGATGCTTTTGAACTGTGGTGCTGGAGAAGACTCTTGAGAGTCCCTTGGACTGCAAGGAGATCCAACCAGTCCATTCTGAAAGAGATCAGCCCTGGGATTTCTTTGGAAGGAATGATGCTAAAGCTGAAACTCCAGTACTTTGGCCACCTCATGCGAAGAGTTGACTCATTGGAAAAGACTCTGATGCTGGGAGTGATTGGGGGCAAGAGGAGAAGGGGACAACAGAGGATGAGATGGCTGGATGGCATCACTGACTCGATGGATGTGAGTCTGAGTGAACTCCAGGAGTTGGTGATGGACAGGGAGGCCTGCGTGCTGCGATTCATAGGATCGCAAAGAGTTGGACATGACTGAGCGACTGATCTGATCTGATCTGAAGTAGTGATTAAAAGCCACAAACCCAAGGATTTCTGGTTATGGTGAAATGGAGTCAAGACCAGAATCTTTTTATTTTTCATTAATTCAGCTATGAGACCTGGACAGAATGTGTGGACATCTATTTGAAAAATCTGAAACATAGATAGTAGCAGGCAGTTTGGGGAAGAACACCAGAATTCAAAGCATATAATAAACAAATAAATATATATCTGGTAGTCATAAATATTTTAAAAAGAGAAGCACAGAGTAGAGAGTTAGAGAATAACAAGGATACAATTTTATATAGACAGGATGATTAGAAAAGGATTCTCCACGGCAGGGGCATTTGGGCAGAGGAAGCACTGAGGTCTTGAGCCACGTGAGTGTCTGGGGAGAGACTGTTCTGAGAGGTGGGGGCAGCAGGTGCGAAGGCCCTGAGGCAGGGATGCGCTCGGAGGAGTCAGGGACCAGCAGGATTCACTGTGTGTGGAGTGAAGGAGGCAGAGGGCAAGGGGAAATGAAATCTGAGGGATGGGCGGGGTGAAGGTGGGCACGGAGGACCAGCTGGGATGCAGGGAAATAGACCAGTAGCTTCCCCAGTGGCTCAGCAGTAAAGAACCCTCTAGCAACGCAGGAGCCGTGGAAGACACGGATTTGATCCTTGGGGTGGGAAGATCCCCTGGAGGAGGGCACGGCAACCCACTCCAGTATTCTTGCCTGGAGAATCCCATGGACAGAGGAGCCTGGTGGGCTCCATGGGGTTGCAAAGAGTCAGGCACGACTGAAGTGGCTTAGCATGTATGCACACAACCCATCTGCAGCAAGGTACCTGGTTACCTCTGCTGACGGTAGGCAACAGGAGAAGAGAGGGAGGCAGGACCCCAGCTCAGCACAGTGTTCCAGGAGAGACAGGACACTGTTCAGATGCAGCAGCAGCTCTGGCCCCAGCCCTGAGCCTGCCAGCTCTCGCAGTCGCCTTGCCTAGATGGTGCCCACTTTCCTGCTCCAGGGCCCTGTGGGTCCAGCAAGTGCTGCTGGGCCTGGATTCTGCAGCCTCTACCCGTGGCTCCCGCTGCCTGTGGTCTCTGCTCTACCCTCTGGGCTGTCTGTTGACTCCTTTGTTATGTCTCATATCCTACCATCCCCGATGGGGCAGCCACTCACCAAGAGGGGCTTCCTGCCTGACCTCTCTGAGGAGCCCTAGAGGATGCTCTCAGATGACGTCAACATCAATCCAAGCAGGTGTGGTCAAAGAGGCAGGTTCAGAAGGCATCTGGGGTCATGGCCCCTCTGGCTGGGGCTGCCTCGGACCACAGGGATGAGGTGCTTCTGAGAAGGCCCTCCTGGGAACAGCACCTGCTCTCATTACGGAACAGTCTAGAGGGTGGGCAGAATTAATTCATTTCTTCTTTCAACACATATGCAAATCTGGGCACTGTTCTAGCCATACAGGTGACACAGAGACAGTTGGCCCTGCGTACGGAGAACATATCATCACAGGAGCTTCAAGTGTCCTAAGTGGTCAGAAGGGAGGGGTGGTCAGGGGGACTGTGATAACCTGAGGAGTCAAGGAGAGCTTTCTTGTGGAAGTGAGACCTCTGTGACTCCTTGAAGGATGAGCAGAGTGAGGCCTTGGGACAGAGGGGATGCCTGTGCTGGGCCTGGAGAGGAGTCAGCGTCTGCACATGATGAAGAGCAGACTCAGTAGGGCCTGGCTGGGCCGTGAGACCCAGGCCTGGGCCAGCTCACCTCCCTTTCTGTGGAGCAATGGGAAGCTCTGGAGGCCCTTTCCGAGGCCAGGGAGCACATTTTAAAGAAAGCACACTGGCTGCTGCTGGTGGAGGAGGATTGGAGGGCATCCATGGATGCAGGAAGCCCAGGACAAATCTCACAAGTTACATCTTAAATAGCGCCAACATCTAGCAAGCATTCACAAGGAAGCGAGGGCTGGGAGGAGTCAGCGTTTCTGCTCGCTAGTGCCTACAGCGGGGAGGGATGGGTCGCCTTATGACTGAAGCAGGTGGAGAGCTTTAGTGATTTAGCCCTCGCCATGGCCATGGTAGGCTTGTAACTATGGTGACCAACTTGTCTTGGTTTGCTGGGGACTTTTTAGTTTTAGCATTGAAAGCACGTGTCCCAGGAAACCCCTCGGTCCTGGGCAGACTGATAAAATCACCCTGATATAATTCATGCCTCTTTCCACTAAACCACGGTGGGCCTCTGCCCCTCCCACGGAAGCCCTCCCTGATTGCCCTCTACCCTTGGGGCCAGACATGAGCCGGCCCTCTGGACACATCCCCCACCCCGAGTTGGGAAAAGGGAGGGGCGCAACGCTGGGATGTCTCGAGGCAAGTTTCTGGATAGAGGAGCCGTTTGTCACCACCTCATTGGGAGGGTGCCTGATTCCTAAATATTGCCTGCGATTTTGCTAAATGTGTCTTAACGGGAGCAGCGTAAATGCTGTCAGAGATAGAGGGTGAGAGTGATGGTCCCGTTCGGGATAATGAACTGCTTAGTTAAGATGAATCCGTTTCCACTCCTGGGGTGGGGGGCTCATGCATCAGGGCTGATTGGTGGCAAGTTTAATGCCGAGGAAGACAGAGCTCCATCTTCAGCTGGTGGCTGATTCATGGACGAGTTCACGTCTCAGAGAAATGGAGCCGCGTCATATATGCGATGACGGTGTCAGGATTTGAGCTCAGTGAACATCTGACATGGGCTGATCAGAGCTGGAAGACCCCAAAAATGCAGTTCACCCCTCATTTTGCAGATGAGAAAAAACAGGCCCAGAGAGAGGGGCGGCTCACCTGAGGTCCCAGAGCCGGCGGGCCTCCCAGCTGAGCCCACAATTCATCTCTTGTGCTTGTTCCCCCGGACCCGCTGCCTCCTGGCGGCTGCGTGGGCCCATCTCTCCCATCCCTGCCCTTCCCACCCATCCGGGGGCTTGCTTCAGCGATCCTGGCGGAAGGGGGCTCTTTTTTCACCTATGCATGATTTTATTTATTTTTTAGTTTAAAAAAATTATTGAAGTATAGTTGGTTTACAACTATGTGTTTATTTTCTGCTGTACAGCAAAGTGACTCAGTGACACACACACACACACACACACACACACACACACATACACACTCTTCTTCATGTTCTTTTCCATTCTGGTCACAGAGTGCTGAATGTAGTTCCCTGGGCTGCACGGTAGGTCCTTCTTGCTTATCCATCCCGTCTGTAACAGTTCGCCTCTGCTAATCCCAGATTCCCTCCCCTCCCCACCCCCGCCCCCCGCAGCCACAAGTCTGTTCTCTGCACAGAGCGGGGCTCTTGGGGGCTCCTCTCTACAGCCTGTCCTCTGCTTCGTGTGGAGGGCTCCTCGTGGGTCTCCTGGCTCTGACCGCAGTCCGGATGGGACACCTGGCTGAGAGGGTCAGCCCTGAACCTTCTCCCACTCTCTCACTAGCTTCCACGTGTCAGATCCCACTCTTCCCACTTCCATCCAGGGACCGCCCTTCCTGGACGGTGGGGACCGGGAGGGAACACGGATCTGGCGGAGGCTCAGGGGTGCCCCGCTGTGGGCAGGGCTCATGATGAGCAAATTCCTAAAACATGCTTCACCATGGGGGACGTCAGCATTACACACGGGGAACTGAGTCCTTAGCAGCCACACAACCTGCCTGGCGATGACTGAGTCGGGGGGTGAGTAACTTGAACCAGATAACTGACTTCAAACTTGCAGAAAGTCTGTGGGTAGGAGAAGCAAAGGAATTGGGGGAGGGTATTTTCAGAAAAAGAACCAAGGCAGGGTCTTCAGAAGGTGATGAAAACCTGTGAAACAGGAGCTGAAGGAACGCTCGCTGGACCTAGAGGAGAACTTTCGCTGTGTTTTTCTTTTGCAAAAATACTCCTTGGCCATGAACCGTCGCTCTTCCCTCTCCAGCGTGTGTCTGTTTGGGAAGGTGATTCTCACCCGTGACCCAGGTGACGGGTAATGCAATCCTCGCCTGGTTCATAGGTTAGAAAGTCACCCTGCCACCTGCTCTTCCCTCCCTTCCCAGCCACTGATCCTGCCTCCAGACCCAACAGTTAGAGCCCACGCATTGCCTGCGGCTTGTCCTGGCCTTGGCTAGGAAAGCCCCAGAGAGCCCAGCTTCGTGGTAAGGCTCTCAAGCCTGGAGGGAACGGGCCTCCATCCGGCGCTGCGGTCCGCCCCCACCCAGACCACTGTGTCTGCAGTCTCTGTCTCTCCCCGGCCATCTTCCCCCCGAGACCCAGGCCTCTGCTGAAGATGCAGTTGACACAACGGCCAGTCACAGGCGAGCCCCAGAATCCTCTTGTGACCTTCAAGTTTCACGACTGCTCTGAGCGGTAGCAAAGGGAAGACTGGCCTCAGTCAGACAGATCTGGGTCCAAATCCCAGCTCTGCTGCTTACCTGGCAGCAGCCCGGCCCTTCATCCCTCTGACCTGCCGTTCTTCCTTTGAGGCAGAGAAGTAGTATTCACGGGGTGGTGTGAGGACCGAGATTGCCTGCCCAGAAGGAAACTCAAAGAGCAGCACTCACACACTTATTTCAATACTCCACTGATATTAATGAAACTCACTTTCCAGAAGGAGAGGCAGATGTGCAAACAGACACACGCCCTCTCCGGTGTGACACACGCGGGAATCGCGGCATCCTACAAGGAAGGCCCAGGCAGGCTGCCGCAGGAGCGGTGGGAAAGTGGGAGGGGCATTTCTGGGAAATCCAGAAAGCGCCATGTGCCCAGGGAAGGAGGTTTTAATCCTTAGAACTGAGACCTCCTGCCTCTTCTGTGGCCTGGCCCTACCCCTCCTCTGCCCCAGCCGCTCCCAGGGGCTCCAATGAGAGGAGGGTCCTCAGCTGGGAGCGATTCACCCCCATCCCCCACCCTCTGTGACTTCAAGGAAGGAAACTTCAGGAGTGGGAGCCATGGTCACTTCCTGAGGGCAGCGTTTGCCAGTGTTTGCTCCAGTGACTCCGGCAGGGCAGGGACTCGGGGTCCTGCAGGGGGAGTAAACGCCTCCTTAAATCCAGCATGCTAGGCACCTCACCGGAGAAGGCAATGGCACTCCACTCCAGTACTCTTGCCTGGAAAATCCCATGGATGGAGGAGCCTGGTAGGCTGCAGTCCATGGGGTTGCTAAGAGTCAGACATGACTGAGCGACTTCAATTTCACTTTTCACTTTCCTGCATTGGAGAAGGAAATGGCAACCCACTCTACTGTTCTTGCCTGGAGAATCCCAGGGACGGGGGAGCCTGGTGGGCTGCCGTCTATGGGGTCGCACAGAGTCGGACACGACTGAAGCGACTTAGCAGCAGCAGCAGCAGGCACCTCACCTGCCCCACCCTCATCCTGGTCCTCAGTCACGGATGGGCTTCAGAGGACACGTGGTGCACAAAGGTTCCCACCACTGCCTGTTTGGAGAATCAAAAGCACACTCCAGTCTCAGGGCCTTTGCACGTGTGACGTCTTCCATCTGCAGTGCTTGCTCCCTAGAATCACACATGGCTCACACTTTGCTTTCAGTTCAGTTCAGTTCAGGCGCTCAGTCATGTCCGACTCCTTACGACCCCATGAATCGCAGCATGCCAGGCCTCCCTGTCCATCACCAACTCCCAGAGTTCACTCAGACTCACGTCCATCGAGTCGGTGATGCCATCCAGCCATCTCATCCTCTGTCGTCCCCTTCTCCTCCTGCCCCCAATCCCTCCCAGCATCAGAGTCTTTTCCAATGAGTCAACTCTTCGCATGAGGTGGCCAAAGTACTGGAGTTTCAGCTTCAGCATCATTTCCTCCAAAGAAATCCCAGGGCTGATCTCCTTAAGAATGGACTGGTTGGATCTCCTTGCAGTCCAAGGAACTCTCAAGAGTCTTCTGCAACACCACAGTTTAAAAGCATCAATTCTTTGGCGCTCAGCTTTCTTCACAGTCCAACTCTCGCATCCATACATGACCACTGGAAAAACCATAGCCTTGACTAGATGGACCTTTGTTGGCAAAGTAATGTCCCTGCTTTTCAACATGCTATCTAGGTTGGTCATAACTTTCCTTCCAAGGAGTAAGCGTCTTTTAATTTCATGGCTGCAGTCACCATCTGCAGTGATTTTGGAGCCCAGAAAAATAGTCTGACACTGTTTCCACTGTTTCCCCATCTATTTCCCATGAAATGATGGGACCAGATGCTATGATCTTCGTTTTCTGAATGTTGAGTTTTAAGCCAATCTTTTCACTCTCCACTTTCACTTTCATCAAGAGGCTTTTGAGTTCCTCTTCACTTTCTGCCATAAGGGTGGTATCATCTGCATATCTGAGGTTATTGATATTTCTCCCGGCGATCTTGATTCCAGCTTGTGCTTACTCCAGCCCAGCGTTTCTCATGATGTACTCTGTATATAAGTTAAATAAACAGGGTGACAATATGCAGCCTTGACGTACCCCTTTTCCTATTTGGAACCAGTCTGTTGTTCCATGTCCAGTTGTAACTGTTGCTTCCTGACCTGCATACAGATTTCTCAGGAGGCAGGTCAGGTGGTCTGGTATTCTTATCTCTTTCAGAATGTTCCACAGTTTGTGGTGACCCACACAGTCAAAGGCTTTGATGTAGTCAATAAAGCAGAAATAGATATTTTTCTGGAACTCTCTTGCTTTTTCCATGATCCAGCGGATGTTGGCAATTTGGTCTCTGGTTCCTTTTCTAAAACCAGCTTGAACATCTGGAAGTTCACAGTTCACGTATTGCCGAAGCCTGGCTTGGAGAATTTTGAGCATTATTTTACTATCGTGTGAGATGAGTGCAATTGTGTGGTAGTTTGAGCATTCTTTGGCATTGCCTACACTTTGCTTTACTCTGGCTCTTTCAAAAGGCCTCCTGGGTTGCACCCTGTCCAGATCAACCCTTCTCCCATTACTCGCTTTTGCTTTACCCTGGTTCTCTTTTCTTCATTACGCTTATTACGTGTTAGATCACATTATGCTGGGCACATTTCCCATCATTTGTTCCTTTGGCTATTATCTCTTCTGCTGGGCCGTCAGCAGGATGTGCCTGTTCTCATTAGTGTATCCCTAGTGTCTGGCATAGTACCAGGAAGTGAATGTTGTTCAGTCGCTAAGTCGTGTCCAACTCTTGGCAACCCCATGGACTGCAGCACTCCAGGCTTCCCTGTCTTTCACTATTTCCCAGAGTTTGCTCTAATGTCCCTTGAGTCAGTGATGCCATCCAACCATCTCATCCCCATCTCACCTCATTCTCTCCTGGGATCAGAGCCAGGAGACCCATGAGGAGTCCTCCCCACGAAGCAGAGGACAGGCTGAAGAGAGGAGCCCCCAAGAGCCCCACTCTGTGCAGAGAACAGACTTGTGGCTGCAAGGGGGGCTGGGGCCCGGAGGGGAGGGAATCTGGGATTAGCAGAGGCGAGCTATTACGGACGGGATGGGTAAGCAAGGATTTACCGTACAGCCCAGGGAACTACATTCAACACGCTGTGACAGCCAGAATGGAAAAGAACATGAAGACGAAGAAGTGTGTTTGTGTGTGTGTGTGTGTGTGTGTGTGTGTGTGTGCGTGTGTCACTGAGTCACTTTGCTGTACAGCAAAAATGAGAGGAAAGAGTCGCCTTCTTCTCCCGCCTTCAGTCTTTCCCAGCATCAGGGTCTTTTCCAATGAGTCAGCTCTTTGCATCAGGTGGCCAAAGTATTGGAGCTTCAGCTTCAGCGTCAGTCCTTCCCATGAATATTCAAGGTTGATCTCCTTTAGGATTGACTGGAGGGAATAGATTCTCAATAAAAACCAGAACTCCCACCATTTCCTCCAATGCCCGCTGGACTCACACCTGTGGTTCCCTCGGGGCTTGCCAGGAAACGGTGACCCTGCAAGTGGGCGTCCCCCGCCCCCCGGCCAGCCTCACACACACACACCATCCGTACCCACCTTGGGCTGGCTGGAGATTTATGCATCTGAGAATCTGTCCTTTCTGTCCCCTTCCATTGGGAGGGACCATTCTCTTGTCTTGAGCTCCTCAGCCATCTGGACAAATGATGCTCATCTCAATTGTAGTTCCAAAAGTGAGGGTTAAGGCAGCCCTACTGGAAAGGTGGGCCTTGGGTCAGGCTGGGTCAGAAGGGATCAGGCCCTGGTCTCCTGTCGCGCGCCCTCCCCCCAGCGACACACCCTTGTTGTTGTGTTGGATGGGACACGTTGCTGGCCCGCCCTCACTGCGTCCCTCGTTAGCTGTGTGTAGCATGGCAGAATGGCAGTCATAGTAGAATCGGAAGGTCTGGGTCTGAATCCCAGCTCTGCCACTTATAGCTACGTGATCTCGGCAGGTTACTGAGCCTCTGTTTCCGTGTGGGAAGTCGGACTAATCCTAGCTCCTGTCTCCTAGGACTGTCTTGACAATTAAGTGAGTGAGTGTGTGTTGTGTGTGGAGTCCAGTGGCTGGCACAGACGGGTGCCATGGAAATGGGAGCCACTGTTACTGCATCACACTTGGCTCGCCCCAGGGTCCTCCCTCCCCTCGGGGTTCCTCCTCCGGCAGGCGGCCTCCTTGTTTGTCACGGTCTGGCGCCCACTGGGCTTGGGGACATCGCTGACCATCCAGGCTGGGCCAGGTTTCCCCTCTTCCCTCCCCTACGCCCTCATGGTCACCTGTCATCACCCTGGTCCAGTGGGGTCGTGTTGTGAATCTGCCCCTCCACTGTCCATTCCCAGAGAGCAAGGCAATGCTCAAGCCTCTCTGCTTCCTGGATATAGCCCAGGGCCTGCTCAGAGCAGGTGGGAGCACAATCTGGGGCAGAATAAATGAGGAGAGAAGGGGACAGAAGACGGTCCCTCCTTCCAGTTAGCTCGGCACTGCTCTCATGGGTCAGGTGTTCTCTGGGGCTCCCTGCGAGCCTGACCTTTGGTCTAAGTTAGAGGCCACCTGGGGTGAGCCCCAACTTCACTCCCTTTCCCTGGGCATTGGGAACTGAAGTTTTGGACTATACCGGTCGAGTCTGCCTCCAGCTTCCAAATTGATCCCCTCGAGGTCGATTATTTTTTTTTTCTACAGAATGTTGTAACCATTAACTTCCAGGCAGGGGTCAGACCCCTGGGCCCCATCTGCTCAGGTTGCCTGCACAACTGAAATCCCTGAGCCCATTCTGGCTACTTTTCTCATTAAGACAATCAGACTGGATTGATCCATTAGATCAATGGTTGGATATCAATCTGCAGGAAGCCAATCCCATGAGCCTGGATGATCAGCCCAAGAATGCGATCCTCCGCCAAGCTGAAGCGGGTTATTTGCCCTCAGGATGGGGCTCTGGGAGGCAGAGGGGTGGGTCAGAGGACTCAGCAGGCTGGACTTTGGTGAGGAGGCATCAGTGTGGCCTGGCTGTGTCTATCAGGAGAAGAGCTCTGGCTCCTGGGAGCTGGGCAGGGATTCCGGAGACAGCTGGTGTGTGAGAAACACCGTCTGTGCTTGCGGACGATCGAGACTCCTTCCCAGGTCGTCAGCCCGTCACACTCCCACCACCCCCACCCCGGCCCAGGGTTGCAAGGTGTGTGTGATGGGGGTTGGGGGTTCAGGAAGCAAAACAGCAGCTTCCCGAGTCTCTGTTCCTCTCTCACCAGGAGAAATTTTCTGAGGCTGGAAATGCAGAAGTACCTAGAATACCAAATTGGCATTCCAGGGTCTGGGTGCGTGGAATGCTGATGGAGTTTAAGGGTTGGCTAAAGGACACCTATGCAAATAGGTTTGGAAACACTAGTGTTAGCCGCTCAGTCTTGTCTGACCCACTGCAACCCCGTGGACTGCAGCCCGCCAGGCTCCTCTGTCCATGGGATTCTCCAGGCAAGAATATTGGAGTGGGTAGCCATTCCCTTCTCCAGGGGATCTTCCCAACCCAGAAGTCGAACCTGGGTCTCCTGAATTGCAGGCAGATTCTTTACCACTGAAGCCTCCATGGAAGCCCTTGGAAATGTATTTCAGCCTGTTCATTTCCTACAGAGCTGACGCACGTTACAGCTTTCTAAAAGAAGGGGGAGGAGTAGTGTTGGATGGAAGGTCTGGGACATCTTACAGAAATACACTGAAGCGTAGTCAGCAGGGCCTGCTTTCACGGACAGTTCATCCCAAGGAGTGTCTGCAGGGTTGACGGGATCCCTGAGGGCCAGGGAGGTTCTCGGAAAGGGAGGCACCAGTGAGGAGGAAGTGAGGTGGGCGAGCGCCACTCACGTCCCCTCTCACGTGGACGCCAGTGCAGACAGCGCCACCTGCAGCCGGGGAGGCCCCCTCACCCCACCCATGCACCAGCCCTCCGGGTCAGCCCACACCCTCACCACCCTCTCCCCTTTCCTCCACAGGCTACTTGACTGTCAACATTGAGCCTCTCCCGCCCGTGGTGGCTGGTGATGCTGTGACTTTGAAGTGTAACTTCAAGACCGATGGCCGCATGCGTGAGATCGTGTGGTACCGGGTAAGTCCCCTCCGCGGTCCGCCCCGCCCCGTGCCTCTGACCAGAACGGGGGGTGGAGTACCCGGAGCCTCTCTGGAGACCCTCGTGGGATCGGCGATGCCCTCAGCCCTGAGCTATCCTGCGCCCTCTGCTTGACCCCCGTCCTTTGCTGAATCCCTTTGCAAAGATCCCTCTGCCCAGGCTTCCCTTCTGACCTCAGAGTTTATCTTGTCCTGGCATCTTTGATGTTCCTGACATGCTCTTATGCTCAGGAGACCCCCTGCGAGCCCAGCATTAGTTACGAGCATGGAACGCACTGACTGCAGTGTAATGAAAGAATGCTGAAGGGTGAAGTTTGGGGCATGAGGGTTTGGGTAATGCTTTTGGCAGAGGAGAGAGAACAGGACAGCTTCCTGCCTTCTTAAAAATCAAATTACAGATGTAGTCTGCCTTCTAATCTGATTACACATAGGAGTGGTGTCTGGCATCCTGAGGTCTAAGGAGATCTGAGAAGGGATGTTGATAAAGATGAGCAGATGCCCATCTGCCCAGGGCCCTGATGTTGGCAACAGGAGAACCAGCTTGGGGTCTTAGGAGCAAGTGTTGGCCTTTGTAACCACCGAGACACATATCTGTGTGTCTAGACTGGGCATCCCAGCCTGGTCTCACTTTGCCACGAGTAAGTCGAGGCTGGCTGGGCACCGGAGAAGCTCGAGTTGGCATTGACTTTCTTGCCATGTGGCACCCAGCTGTACATAGAACAGGGTACTGCCATCTTGGGTTGGGTGGAGAGCTCCGCCTCTATGAGCTACAACAGGGGTTGGCAAACACTCCTCTGAAGCCCAGATAGTAAACATTTTCCTCTCTGGGGCCCTACGGTTTCTGTTGCAACTACCCACTTCTTGCTCCAGTGCAGAAGCAGCCACAGACAGCATGTCGATGGAACGGCATGCCAGCGTTCCCGTAGAATTTTACTTACAGACACTTGAATTTCGTGTACTTTTCACATGTCACACCGTCTTCCCCTTTTTTATTTTTTCAACCATTGAAAAAGGTAAAACACCACCCTGGGCTCATGGGTCACACAAAAGTGGGCTGGAGGCTGCCTTGGTCCACTGGCCATAGCCAGCCGCGGATCAAAACCCGACCCTTCCCCAACCTCTGCTAAGTTGTATTGCCCTTTCTTCAAAGTGAAGCCAGTGGGTGATACAGTCAAGTGGAATTGCTCTGGAGGTAGGGGGTGTGGAGTGGAGAGGGGGTGGGAGGTGGGGGTTGGGTGGGCACTGCTTGGTGATCAGGCATCTGGAAACGGTTCCTGAGCTCCTTCAAGCTACAGCCACACCCGTGGTGCGGTGCAAGGAAACCCAGCGGCAGAGGATCCTGCTGGGGAGTCCTCACCATCCGAGCCATCACTCAGAACTGGGCGCTTCAGCCTCCTTGCTGTCGGTCCAGCCTTGCTTTGAACCATCCTCTCCTTACTGTGCCTTCTTGCTTTGTCTGCCTTTGAGTCATCGTTTTCTAATCACTGTGGTTATGCTGGGCGCTGTGACCTGGGTTCCTTTTAACCAACATCATTGTTCTCCATCTTAGCGTTGTAGCCCTCTCCCATTTAGAATCACTCCAAGGACTCTCCACCCAAGCTCACAGCCTCCCAGAACCCACAGATGTGAATCTGACATTTGATTCCCCGAGGGCACCAGCTTCAGGTGAGGTTTCCTTCCTGGAGAGATCACTTGGGCCTAGAGCAAGTCAAGGCATATGTTAAAAAGCGCTGCGAACCTCATCACTAAGAGGCATATTTACATGATACGGGAACCGCTTGGCTGACTCACGCTGTGAGCGTCTCATTAGCACCTGGCAGAGGGCTTCGATAAATTAACTCCGCTCGCTGCCGACGATGGCACTGCGTCTCTGCCCCGACCCTCCGTGGAGTGAAGGGCAGTGAGAGGCCTGCCCAGCTGGCAGAGAGAAACGCGGAGACCCAATGGGAACCATAGGGGTGAAGACGGGAGGCGTCTTGGAAACAGGAAAATACCAGCAGGCATCTCATCACTCCCCCATCCCTTGGAGCAGCTATCTTCGCTCTTGTTTGAAATCGAATGTCCCTGCATCAGTGGTGAAAGTCTCCCTGCAGAGGTGGCTGCCAGGGTGCGGCCAACGGCAGTGCCAGGCCCGGGTGTGGGGAACCACAAGCAGCCTCCCTCGTGGCTCACCTCTGCGTGCTCTGAAAACCGGGATGCCCAGGTCCCAGTGCAGACAGAGACCCCCGCTTCCTCCTTCCCGCTCTCTACCCCAATGCTGAGCACCCCCAACTCCGTTCACCACACCACCCCCACCTCCATCTCTGCTTGTGATCCCATCGACTGCTTTAAAAATCAGTTATGTCTCTTATGGGTGTCGGGCCCTGCCTGTCAGGCTACGGGAGGCTGCACTGACTAATTTATTTCGTTTCACATCCTTTGACTTAAAAGCGTCTGGAATTGGGGTGGGGTGGGGGTGGGGTGGTTGCAGATGTATGCAAATCACATGCAAATAGCGCACTGAAGCCAAGTGCCCGGGCCCTTCTGATTCTGTGGCTGGAGTGCGGAAGTGGGGTCCCCGATGGGGTACTGTCCCTGGGACCCGGGGAGCCCTGCACGTCTGTCTGTGGTGGTGGGCATGGGGCAGAGGACGGGACAGGAGCAGACGGGGGGAGCAGCTCCATGCGATCAGTCCTCTCCTTCCTGCTGCCACTCTGGCCTCCCCTCACCTGTCACCTCCTTTCCCAAGGAGCCGGCCGAATGGCCAGAGATGAGAGCCGACCAAGATGGGGGCTCCAGGAGCCGAGACCAAGGCGGGGCTGCTGGAGGGACTGGGAGAAGCCTCAGTGGAAGCCCCTCTCGTCCCGGATCCCCCCAGGCAAGCCCCAGAGCTTCATTCCCCCGCCCCTGTCTTCCCCGCCCCCGCTCCCGCCCGAAGCAGGGGCTGCCCAGCCTTGTTTTTTTGTTTGCTTTCTGTACGTGTGTTTGCTCCCCTCCCCAGCTTCCTCTGCCCGTCCTCCATGAATGAGCTCACAGAGCCCGCCTTGGAAGGAGATGAATAGATTACACAGGCCTGGCCAGTGCTGTGTCTCCAAGCCCTTTAGCCGGGAAAAGCAGGTCATTGTGATGAGGCTGCCTCTGCACGCTCGGCCCAGTGGGTGCAAAATGACCCAAAACGTGTGTCCCGTCCAGAAGCCTCCCCTCTGGTCCTAAAGGCATGAGCTTAGCAATGGGGTCGTCCTAAGCTTTCAGAAGTGCAACGAAGGCATTGGCTTCTTTGGGCAAATTTGGGGGAGCTGATGGAGTGGTGTGAAGCAAAAGGGATCCTTCCCTCGGGGTCAGCAAGACCTCTGGCTCAGCATTTGGGGAAAGTCTTGGCTTATGGAGCCCTTAGGGCTGGAGGGTGAGCAGGGATATAGGAGGAGGTGGCAAGTGTCTGCACCTTGGACACTTTGCCCCGAGGTCGAGCCAAATTATAGACAAAGACGACGCAGCTCTAGAAGAGACTCAAGAAAGTGCACAAGATCAGAGCCCCTGGATCTGTGCTGTCCACTGCGGCAGCCGCTTGTCACATGTCACTATTTACATTTCAGTTCAACTAAATCAGGTTAAATTAGAAGTTCATTGCCTCAGTCAGACTTGCCACATGTGATTAGTGGCCACCGCATTGGGCAGAGCAGGTGTAGAGCATTTCCGTCACCACATAAAGTTCTGTTGGACAGCCTGCTGTGGATAATTGAGAAAAATGTCATGGCCCCTCCTTGGAATATCCTCTACTTTCCTGATAAGAGACGGAAAGTAACTGCCCTTTGAGCCAGTTTTCTAGGCAAACTCACCCTACAGTGAATTTCAAAAAAAGTGAATTGTATTTGTTATGTAACTTACCATCACTGGATTGCAGGGAACAAGGGGACAGAAGAAAGATTATCATTCTTAAAAGACGTCTTTGAAAACAGAGAAGACATCAGGAAAGTGTTCAGGCCCCCGAGGAGCTGGTGTCATGGTCACCTCCCCACGTTTTCTCCACTGTTGTGTGGGTCTGCCTCCCAGATTTGAGCTTCACAGTCTTCTCCAGAGTTTGGGCAGATTACTTTTACCTGCAAAGTATACAGTGGCCAATAGGGCGAGGGTGCAATCCCACGCTTGGCCAACAGGCGGCAGTCACCTTACAAGCAACCGACTTTAGCATTAAGATTGGACCGGGCTCTAGAGCAAGACTTCCCTGGTGGCCCAGAGGTTAAAGCGTCTGCCCACAATGCGGGAGACCTGGGTTCAATCCCTGGGTCAGGAAGATCCCCTGGAGAAGGAAATGGCAACCTACTACAGTACTCTTGCCTGGAAAATCCCATGGATGGAGGAGCCGAGTAGGCTGCAGTCTAGTCCATGGGGTTGCTACAAGTTGGACACGACTGAGCGACTTCACTTTTCACTTTCATGCATTGGAGAAGGACATGGCAACCCACCTCAGTGCTCTTGCTGGAGAATCCCAGGGGTGGGGGAGCCTGGTGGGCTGCCGTCTCTGGAGTTGCACAGAGTCTGACACGACTGAAGCGACTTAGCAGCAGCACAGTATTCTTGCCTGGAGAATCCCGGGGGTGGGGGAGCCTGGTGGGCTGCCGTCTACCGGGTCTCGAAGAGTTGGACACGACTGAGCGACTTCACTTTCCCTTTCACTTTGGTTCTAGAACACAGAGCGTCCCTAATAGTTCAGTTGGTAAAGAATCTGCCTGCAATGCAGGAGACCCCCTGGAGAAGGGGTAGGGTACCCACTCCAGTATTCTTGGGCTTCCCTTGTGGCTCAGCTGGTAAAGAATCTGCCCACAATGCAGGAGACCTCGGTTTGATCCCTGGGTTGGGAAGATCCCCTGGAGAATGGAAAGGCTCCCCTCTCCAGTGTTCTGGCCTGGAGAATCCCATGGACTGTATAGTCCATGGGGTTGCAAAGAGTCAGACATGACTGTGTGACTTTCACTTCACTCCAGAAAACAAATGATAAATGTCATCCTCTTCTTAGTCATTTCTATCCATTTCTACCTGAACTTGGAGACTCATTCAGTGATTTTGCTGACACTAATCTGAGTGACTAGCATTACTGAACACTTACTCTGTGCCAGGCATTGGATTGAGAGCTTTACAGACATGGCTACATTTCATCTGGGACTTCCCTCATGGCTCAGATGGTAAAGAATCTGCCTGCAATGCAGGAAACCCAGGTTCGATTCCTGGGTCAGGAAGATTCCCTGGAAAAGGGAATGGCTACTCATTTCAGTATCCTTGCCCGGAGAATTCCATGGACAGAGGAGCCTGGCGGGCTATAGTCTGTGGGGTCGCAAAGAGTCAAACATGACTGAGCGAGTAACACTTCCTTAACATTTCATTTTCACGTTGACACTGAGGCTGGTGGAATTGTTAAGCCTGTTTTTCAGATGAAGACACTGAGGCCATCCACAAAGACTATGTCTTGGCTCATGCTGCCCCTTCCTGACTTCTGCAGGAAGTTCTAGACACTTCCTCCTCTGTGATTCCTCCTTGGGGGTTGTGGGTGTCTGCACTCCAACTTGTGTCTCATTAGGTCCAAACACCTGTCTGTCCACTGGGTCGTGAGCATCCCGACCACAAAGGCCACATCTTTTCCCCACTACATCCACCTGCCTAGTGGAGAGTCATCTCAGTAAATATTTGTTACATGAATAGACATTAGACATGGAAATACACATTTTGACAGACCATGCCAGGTAGCCCATTCCATATCAGGTGGGCTTCTGTGTCCAGCCGATCGTATCTGTCTGCTCAGGGACTGAGTGTGAGTCTTTGTGTACTCAGGGGCCTTTATGGAGTGTGGGGTTGGGGGGAAAGGAACATTTCTTATTCGGGAATGCCAGCTAAACTCATTTACTTGGCGGGCACCTGCCCGGCAGGCAGAGCCAAAGGTCTGTTACTATCATAGAAATCCATTGAACAACCACAGAGAATCCTGGGAATTTAACCTTTCACAGCAGTTGTATTTTATCATCTTTCCTTTGTTTCGTCTCTTTCCTTCACGATTTGTTCCCCAGAGCTGCGCTGGGCCCAGGTTACGAGGCCGCGGTCAGAGCGCCATGGAGCTAGATAGAGGGGCGATTTACTGAGAGTGATAAGGCTGCCGCTCTCAGAAGCCCCTTATCGGGCCTCCTCCACCTGGTGGGGACTGTGCGCCTCGGCGTTTGTTTAGTGGCCGGAGATGCCTCCTCCACGATGCTGCTTGGCCGGGGTGAGGTCCTGCTCTGGGGCTCCACTGGCTGCCTCTGCAGTGAGGGCTTATGGCTGCTCTGAGCCATTAGAGAAAGGATTAAGTCCAGAGGCTGGGCACATGACTTTGGGCAGTGACCTAACCTTTCTGCTTTAGAAACCTCATCTGAAATTGGGCATGAAACCACCTACATTGTAGGTATAAATGAGATAATGTCTGCAACTAAACAAGCCCAGGCCCACTTCAGTCCTTATATTCCACCCAACAAAAGCTCATGGGAGCGGTTCAATAAATGGTAACCATTTGTCCTCTCATGTCTCTTGGTAGCAAGGGATCCAGAGAAAGAAGGTGTTGTGGGAGGACTGCCATGATGAGGTTCCTGAGTTCCATCCTACCACCTGCCTTGCCAACAAAGATGGGCAGAGGTGATGCTTAAAGCTGGTACCCTCTTTGTCACTATATGGTCACACTGAATGGTGTACTCACTGGACTTCATTCTTGGAAATGTTATCATATGGCTAAACCATTCCAATGGATCTTAGCTCTCTCTGAGCTTCCCTTGTGGCGCAGCTGGTAAAGAATCCACCTGCAATGCAGGAGACCTGGGTTCGATCCCTGGGTTGGGAAGATACCCTGGCGAAGGGAAAGGCTACCCACTCCAGTATTCCATAGAGTCCACGGACTCTATAGTCCCTGGGGTCGAAAAGAGTCGGACACAACTGAGCGACTTTCACTTTCACTTAGCTCTCCCTGAAACAAGAAGTTATTTCAGAATGGCTTTACTGGCATTGGCTCTCTGTCAGCCTCAGTCCTTGACGATGTTTTGTTGTCTGATACAAAATGGAAAATGATGATTATAAAGGGTCATTACGTCCGATGATATTATAAGGGCAGGAAGGCAGGTATACTCCTGGTGATGAGTGGAGACCAGGGCCCAAGTCCCAGAGGACTGGGCTGCCTCACTCCTTGGCCCCTCTGGCTTGGAGCCCAGCCTGGCAGCCACTCAATCTGGCTGCTCCTTGTTACCCTCCTCTCGGGTCTTACAGATCCAAGGTCTGGGGGAGGGAGGGATTAAGGAAGACAAGAAGCCGTCTTCACCGAGCCAGGGTGAAGCTGGCTGAGCTGCCGTGCCCAGGTCTCCATCCTTCCCCCTGACCTCCCACAGGGGCAGGCTTGTCCTGATGAGGAAGGTACCATACCTAATTTTGTCACACCAGTCACATGAGAGGAAAGAGAAAGTACCAGAGAGAAGGCCCACCAAAGGACAACTGATCGTAGAATAAGCGTAGTGACACACGGAAAGGAAGCAGGCATCTTTCCAAGTCTAGTTCCATTGCAGTCTTTTAATTCCACCCTCAACCATAGACTGTATTCGTCCTGAAGCCCTATCAGACATCTACTCCGGGGGGTGGAGTGATGGGAGCAACTTTAAGCTCCCTCTAGAGGTCACGGAGTGAATTGCTACTCTTGCGGCCCCGATCCTTGGTCTTGAAGTTCGATTGCAAAGGAGCAGGAGCTGTCCATTCTGCCCTTTAGAATTTTCAGAGGGGCTAGTGAAAGCATACCAACAGCTGAGCCTCATCCTACAGTTACTGCATCATAATCTTCCGGACTGAGACCTGAGGACCGAGTCCTGGACTTTGGGAAACTGGTAGAGGAGTTGCTCCATTCATTCATTCAACATTAGTTCAGCACATGGTGACTAAGATAGATAGTTTGAGGCACTGGGAGCACATCAAGAAACAAGACAACAAGATCCTAAATTCATGGAGTTTACCTGGGGGCCTGGGGGACCAGGAAGCAGCTAAAAAGATAAGCAAGAAAACACCAGATAATGTCAAGGGCCTGCTAAGTCACTTCAGTCATCTCCAACTCTTTGCGACTCTATGGACTGTAGCCCGCCAGGCTCCTCTGTCCATGGAATTCTCCAGGCAAGAATACTGGATTGGTTGCCATGGTGTCCTCCAGGGGATCTTCCTGACCCAGGGATCGAACTCAAGTCTCTTATGTCTCCCGCAGGCAGGCGGGTTCTTCACCACCAGCTCCACCTGGAAAGCCTTAGATGATAAGGGCGGAGCACGTCATTGAAATAGAGGGATGTGATAAAAAGGGATGGGATGGTCAGGAAAAGACTCCCATTTAAACTGAGACCTCAAAGGCAATAAGGACCCCACCATGCCAAGAGGGGTACATGGAGCACTCTGGGCAGAGGAAAGAGCAAATGCAAAGGACTGTGTTGGGCTGAGCTTTGTGTGTTCAAAGAGCAGAAGGAGAGCCCACTGCATGGCCGGAATGAAGTGAGTGAAGGAGAGTTAAGAGACGAGGTGAGGAATAGGGGCAGGACCACTCACGCAGGCCTCTCGCTTCAAGCCATGGGGTCTGGAGTGGTTCTAAGGGCAGCAGGAAGCTTTGGAGGGGTTTTAAGCGGGAAAGTAGCAGGATCTGGTTACCTTTACTGAAAGATCATGTCTGGTTGAATGGACCATGGGACGTAAGACTGGAAGCAGGGTTATTAAAACAGTTCAGGTAGCAGAGGCTTGGGAGAGGACCAGGCCCGCTGTAGTGGAGATGATGGGAGGGCAAGAAGCTCTACTGAGACTTGTAGGTAGAGTCCAAAGGGCTGGCTGACATGCGGAGGGGGAGGGGAAGGCAAGACTCAGGATGGCGCCTGGCTTTCAGTTTCACCACCAGATGTGGGATGGTGCTGCTTACTGAGATGGGGGGCACACGGAGGAGAAGGCTGGAAGGGCTTTTTTGTCAGCCATGTTAAGCTCCAGGTGCCGCTAAGATGTGAAGAGAGAGCAGTCCGAGGAGCAGAGGAAGCTAAATCTGGGTTCCTGGGGAGAGATTAGAAGAGATTTACCCTTGGAGGTCAACAGAGTATGGATGGACCTAAAGCCATGGGCCTGGATGAGATGACCTGGGGGAGAGGGCAACCGAACAGCACCCAGAGCAGACCCTGTGCACTCAGAATTTAGAGACAGAGAAGTAAACCAGTGAGAGACTGAGAAGCAGCAGCCAGCAAGACATAAAGAAAGATGACGGAGTAAGGTGACCCGGACCCCCAAGGAAGAAAGTGGCCTAAGAAAGAGAGAGTAGTCATCTGCGCCCAAAGCTGCAGGGAGAAGACTTAGAGGAATCAAGGAATGTCCATCAATTTGCAACATGGAGCCCGCTGGGGGCCTGGACCAGAGCAGCCTCCTTGGGTGGAGGCGGGGGGGGCGGGCAGATGCCTGACTGGAGTGGGCTCAGGGGGCACTAAGACCAGCTGTGGCAAAGCCTTGAGGTTTCGACTATTAAAAGGATTTGACCTCGGACTTCTGGGCAAACCTTTGCTGATAACGTAAAGACACCATCGCTTCTATTTGGTCCACCTCCATTTGCATGTGGTTCATCAGCTAGCAAATGCGTTACCTGTTCCAAAATCCCCCAGGTTGCTATCCAGAACTGATGGCATGTCTTTTCAAGGCTGTGAAGGTGGTTGCATAGGGGAGTCTAGAGGGATACAGCAATGCACTTGGTATTTGAAGGAAAGATCCCAGCTCTAACCATGGCATGAACTCAGTGGCCTGTGGATGTCAGCCATTCCCAAGACCCTGCTCAGCACTGAGCATCATACATGGGGCTGGAGATGCAAAGAAGGAGACAGTGGACCCCCTTCCCTCCAGGGAGAACTTCCAAGTCCAGGCATCATTAAATTGTAAAGATCTGTGATTCATTTCCCCTAAGCGTCTCCCAAGTACTGCATTTCGGACTCTCTTGTTGACCATGATGGCTACTCCATTTCTCCTAAGGGATTCCTGCCCACAGTAGTAGATATAATGGTCATCTGAGTTAAATTCACCATTCCAGTCCATTTTAGTTCACTGATTCCTAAAACGTCAATGTTCACTCTTGCCATCTCCTGTTTGACCCCTTCCAATTTGCCTTGATTCATGGACCTAACATTCCATTGCAATTCCTCTGCAATATTGCTCTTTACAGCATCGGACCTTGCTTCTATCAGCAGTCCCATCCACAACTGGGTGTTGTTTTTGCTTTGGCTCCATCTCTTCATCTTTCTGGAATTATTTCTCCACTGATCTCCTGTAGCATATTTGGCACCTACCCACCTGGGGAGTCATCTTTCAGTGTCCTATCTTTTTGCCTTTTCATACTGTTCATGGGGTTCTCAAGGCAAGAATACCGAAGTGGTTTGCCATTCCCTTCTCCAGTGGACCACGTTTTGTCAGAACTCTCCACCATGACCCGTCCGTCTTGGGTGGCCCTACACGGCATGGCTCATAGTTTCATTGAATTAGACGAGGCTGTGGTCCACGTGATCAGATTGGTTTTCTGTGATTGTGGTTTTCAGTCTGTCTGCCCTCTAATGGAGAAGGATTAGAGGCTTACAGAAGCCTCCTGATGGGAGAGACTGACTGTGAGGGAAACTGGGTCTTGTTCTGATGGGCGGGGCCGTGCTCAGTAAATCTTTAATCCAATTTTCTGTTGATGGGCGGGGCTGTGTTCCCTCCCTGTCATTTGATCTGAGGCCAAACTATGGTGGGGACAGTGAAGATACAGGCGGCTCCTTCAGAAGGCCCCACAGAGGCACTGCTGCACTCAGGGCCCCCGACCCTGCAGCAGCCACCGCCACCCACGCCTCCGCCGGAGACTCCTGGGCACTCCCGGGCAAGTCTGGGTCAGTCTCTTGTGGGGTCGCCGCTCCTTTCTCCTGGGTCCTGGTACACACAAAGTTCTGTTTGTGCCCTCCAAGAGTCTGTTTCCCCAGTCCTGTGTAAGTTCTGGCAGCTCTATGGCGGGGTTACTGGCAACCTTCTCCAAGAGGGCTTATGCCACACCCAGATCTGCTGTACCCAGAGCCCCTGCCCCAGTGGGCAAAGCTAGGGGAGATGATGGAATTCCAGTTGAGCTATTTCAAATCCTAAAAGATGCTGCTGTGAAACTGCTGCACTCAATATGCCAGCAAATTTGGAAAACTCAGCAGTGGCCACTGGAAAAGGTCAGTTTTCACTCCAATCCCAAAGAAAAGCCACACCAAACAATGCTCAAACTACCTCACAGTTGCACTCATCTCACACGCTAGCAAAGTAATGCTCAAAATTCCCCAAGCCAGGCTTCAGCAGTGTGACCTGTGAACTTCCAGGTGTCCCAGCTGGATTTAGAAAAGGCAGAGGAACCAGAGATCAAATTGCCAAAAGAAAAGCAGGGGAGTTTCAGAAAAACATCTACTTCTGCTTTATTGACTATGCCAAAGCCTTTGACTGTGTGGATCACAACAAACTGTGGAAAATTCTGAAAAAGATGGAAATACCAGACCACCTGACCTGCCTCCTGAGAAACCTGTATGCAGGTCAAGAAGCAACAGTTAGAACTGGACGTGTAACAACAGACTGGTTTCAAATTAGGAAAGGAGTATGTCAAGGCTGTATATTATCACGCTGCTTATTTAACTTCTTTGCAGAGTACATTATGTAAATGCCAGGCTGGATGAAGCACAAGCTGGAATCAAGATTGGCATGAGAAATATCAGTAACCTCAGATATGCAGACAATACCACCCTTATGGCAGAAAGCAAAGAAGAACTAAAGACCCTCTTGATGAAGGTAAAAGTGGAGAGTGAAAAGGTTGGGTTAAAACTCAACATTCAGAAAACTAAGATCGTGGCATCCAGTCCCATCACTTCATGGCAAATAGATGGGGAAACAGTGGAAACAGTGACAGTTTATTTTCTTAGGCCCCAAAATCACTGCAGATGGTGACTGCAGCCGTGAAATTAAAAGACGCTTGCTCCTTGGAAGAAAAGCTATGACCAACCTAGACAGTATATTAAATAGCAGAGACATTACTTTGAGAACAAAGGTCCGTCTAAATGGCAGCAGAGACTGTCCAGGGCTTGTGAGGGTGGCATGTGGGGAGTGTCATTGCCTCCACCCGTGTGTCACCAGGGTAGCACTCAGGATGGGTCCAGGAGACCAAGAGGCAGCTAGGCTGCAACAGAAAGCCTATGGTCCTTAAGCTTTCTGGGGACCCAAGCAGGCAGGGATACTGCAGTCAGCCTTAGGTGGGAAGAGTCGGGTGATTTGGGCTCAGTGCAGATGCCACAGGCCAGTCAACGCAGACGGGTGCACAGACACCCTCGGATGGAAGAAGGAGATAAGAGGAAGGAAAGAAATGCTTGCTTTGGCAGCTCTTCATGCTGTCTCTGGCGCGAGGGAAGGGGTTCTGACCAGAGAAATCTATCCTCTTTGGGGGATTAAGATCAGGTTTCTGATATTGGCAATGAGACCATTTCTCTTCTTGGAGATGCTTACCTAAGGCTGATAAGAGCTCTTGGCTCCCGAACTGTTGGGGCGAGGGGCGGGGGTGGCTGCCAACAGTTGGAGTGGATGATCGAATAAACAAGACTTCCTGCTGGCACGCGTGTGGACCCCACCAGTAACAGGCTCCCCCGCTGCATGTCCGTGCAAAGAAGACAGGACAGACTGCAGATCCAAGGTGGGTGTGTTGATGGGGAGTTTGTCCTCACCAAATGCACAGACAAGAAAAGACCAGTGGCTGGGGGCAAACTGTCCTGCTGTGTGACCTTGAGCAAGCGACTGCCCCTCTCTGAGCCTCGGGAGAGTCATCAGTAAAATGAGAGTGAAGTGAGATGTCTCTATAGGATTCGCTCTCTCCTGCTTTGCAGCCAAAACCCTTTCCTTGGTTTCTTCACCCCCAGCAGACCCAGCCCGGGGGAGGGGGCTGGCCCTTCCTGACCAGGTTCTGCCTGGAGTGAGGTTTAGGCAATTTTGCATCCGGGCGGAGATCCCGGCCAGAGACGCTGTCAGGCCTCTGAGCCAGTGGATGCCAGAGCTATATTAAGCCCAGAGTGTGATTTCCAGCCGACTCTGCCTGGCTGAGCCCTGCTGGGTTTAAGTGACAAGGGGGCTGACTTAACTTGTCAGAGGAGGATTAAAGGTGAACTTCCGCTCCAGTGCGCCAATGACAAAGGAACAGGACTGAAATGAGAGCCGGCTCCCAGAAACCCAGCTCCACATCCTCCTCCCGCCTAAGTCCCTCCTCCCCTCCTCTGCCCACCTCCTCTGTGTCGGGCGCATCGGCTTTATGTGAAGAGTGGCGGTGTCTTCTCCCCAGGGGCCTCAGAGGTGTCCCCAGGGCCATCGCACAGCCACCCGGACGCAGACAGGCACAGCCTGGCCCTCTTCTAAAATGCACTGCAGCTGCCCCGCACTTCGCGAGAATTCCCTGTCGCCTTAAGAACCAAGCACGAGGTCACTGGCACAGCACGCGAGGCCCTTCACTCAGCAGCCCCCTTGGCTGCTGTCCTCCAGCCTTGCGGCCTACCATGTCCCCACGTGGGCCCGCCCCTGGAGTCACGTGGCCTGTCTGCGGCTCTTGGAGCATGCCAGCGCTCTTTCCCACCTCCACGCTGATGCCAATGCTGCATCCTCTGCCCTCCAAGACCAGCAAACTGTGACCTGCCCTCAAGGTCAGCTGCAGGGCTACCCCCTGAGACCTTTCCCCATCCTCTGTTCCCTTCCATCTTCTTCCTCATGCAATTGCCATGACCCAGGCATCTTAAAATATTCAGAACTCTACCTTAGAGCTTAACACACTGGACGGTCACACCCATTTATGCAGCATGTGTTTCTTGAACACCTACTATGTGCCAAGCATTCAGACTAGAGCACTGAGTAAGGGCGGTGGTGTTGCTGAAAGTGTCAGTCGCTCAGCCGCGTCTGACTCCTTGGGACCCCATGGACTGTAATTCACCAGGCTCCTCTGTCCATGGGATTCTCCAGGCACGAATACTGGAGTGGGTTGCCATCCCCTTCTCTGGGGGATCTTCCCAACCCAGGGATTAAACCCAGGTCTCCTGCATTTCAGGTAGATTCTTTACTGTCTGAGCCACCAAGGAAGCCCAAGAAACATTGGAGTGGGTAGCCTATCCCTTCTCCAGGGGAACTTCCTGATCCAGGAATCGAACCATGGGGTCTTGTCTTTACGGAGTTTGTAGTTAAGCAGGGTAACAGGTATGGCCTAGAAGACTGTTAAATTTCTGTGAAATTGTGGTAACTACTCCCCTAAAGGACAAGTGCCTGCTAGCTAAGAGCTCACAGCAGGGGGATTGAACGTTGAATGTCTCCCTTCCAGAATGTAACTGCGTTGTTGGTAAAGACCGGGTGTCCTGTTTGTGTCTGAGCACATAACTCAGAGAATGAATGAATCGGTGAGTGACCGCCAGTGTGACTCTGAGGGACATGGAGCTAAACTCTTAGTTGATGAGGTGAGTAATTTTCTTGCACGTGGAGCTTCTCAACAATGGATGGGATGCCTTGGAGACTGTGAGTTCCCTACCCCTGAGAGTGTCTAAGCGAGAGTTGCAGTGGCTACCTGTCGAAAGTGCAATGAAGAACTTCCTCGATGGCCCGGTGGTTAAGCATCCACCTGCCAATGCAGAGGACATGGGTTCAATCCCTGCTCCAGGAAGACCCCCCGTGCCATGGGGCAGCGAATCCCCTGCACCAGCTACTGAAGCCGGCACTCCTAGGGCCCTTGCGCCAGAGCAAGGGGAGCCCTGTGCTCCACAGCTAGAGCATAGCCCTTGCCCACCGCAGCTCGAGAAAGTCCGCATGCAGCAGTGAAGACCCAGAGCAGTCAAAGACAAATAAATGTATGAAAAAAATTAAATGCCATAGAAAGGATTTATGTCTTCTCGGCCCAAGGGAGTCCAGAGCAGGATGACCCTGTCCATTTCAGCTCCAGAATTCTGCGCTGCATCAAGGTCAGCTGCCCAGTGATGACGTCATGGCAAGGCGGGGGTGGGCCTCCGGCCCACTTGGCTAGACCACCCACCAAGTGTGGGACACCAGGAATCGAGAAAGTCCTAGATCCCCCAGGAGGAGGGTGGCTGTGGATGTTCTGGGAATCTGCTTCATGTGGGTGCCCCACCCTTGAGTGACCATTCAAAGGAGAGGAGGTGTCAGATGCCTGGGGGCTGAGAGGGCACGGGTGTGTGTGTGAAGAAGTTTGTAAGGGTGGAGAGCAGAGCCAGAAGAGCAGTCCACAGCCGGAGGTCTGGTCAAGCACAGCTGTGTCCACGCCACCCTGCCTGGGACTCATCATCGAGGCCTCTGCATTGCCGTTGGGGTGTCTAGCCCCTGCCAGCCTCTCAGGCACATCTCCTGAGTTTTCCTGTGAAAGAAGAGGCTGTGGGCATTCAGAGACCTCAAGGAGTCTCGGGAGGAGGGTGACGACTGGGGGCGGATGGACGGGGCCCTGCAGGCTGGACCCTCTAATTCCCATATCTGAGCCTGGAGACTGAGCTTAGAGGCGGGTAAGCAACTTGCTCTGAGTTGTGCTCCTAAGGAGGAGTTGGGTCAAGCTTCAAACCGGCTCTCTGGCTCCAAAGCCTGTTCTTTCTTTAGCTTCCACTGAAGGCAAGAGTAGAAGGGGATGATAGAGGACGAGATGGTTGGATGGCATCACCGACTCGATGGACATGAGTTTGAGTAAACTCCGGGAGTTGGTGGATGGACAGGGAGGCCTGGCGTGCTGCAGTCCATGGGGCTGCAAAGAGTCGGACACAACTGAGTGACTGAACTGAACTGAACTGGAGGTCATAAATACCCTCCTGGGGGTGGGAAGGATTTCCACCTGGAGTGACAGGCAACCTGGGGGCTGAACCCTGCTGGCATGGGGCTCCTCTCTCTTCCTCCTCCTCATCAACGCCGTCACTATGGTTTAGGCTATGTCAGGGACATTAACAGAATCACCCCACTGGGTCCCCACAGAAGCCATCTGATGCTGATACTATTGTCCATTTTAGGGATGGAAACACTGAGGCTCAGAGAAGTAAAGCAATTGACCCCAGGCCCCGCAGAGAGTAAGATGGAGCAGAGTCCGTCCTCTGGCCTGACTCCTTGCAGCAGGATCTTCTCAGCATCCACAGAGCGGACTGGGGCCATCTGGATCCCTCTTGGGGAAGCACCTTAGGTCTGGCACAGGGCTAGCCAGAGAGGGCCGGGGGCCAGGGTGGGGCTGGCCACCTCAGGATGCCCTTATCATCACACAGCCGCAGCCACCTGTCTGCAGAGGCGGCGGTACAGATCCACGCGGGGGCTGTCAGCACTGAAGGAGGACCCCGGGGGGAAACACAGCTTCCGCCTGCAGAGACGACACAGGCAGCATGGTTCACTTACCCCGAGACAAACACACAGGCAGAGCAGACAGGTGGAAAGGACAGGACCCTATCCTTCCACACCCTTCCCTGCACGCCCCTCCCCGCACACACACACACACACCCAGGGCGCCTGCCCACGTCCCTCAGATGAACATGGCAAGATGTGTGATGCTACTGTCCAGAGCTGGGTCTGGGCAGCCAGTCTCCGCAAATCCTGCTGATGAGGGAGACAGCTGGCCTGGATTAGTGTGGAAAATCTGAAATGGAGACCATCCTTCAAGAAATGAATATGTTGATTATTATTATTGTTGTTATTTTGCAAGGCAGTGGAGTAACTCAGATGAGTCAAAACAAGTGTTGTCAAGTGGGATCTTGGGGGACCTGCTTTCATGGTGATAATAATCACTTTAATTGGCACATTAATTATATGTGAGCAGGTGCTTCCAAAATAATTGAGGGTGTTGGAAAGCTGTTTATTTCCACTTAAGGAACAACCTGTGCAGAGCTGTGGTTGCAACACCGAGATGCCGGCCCAGGCTTGTGCTCTGCTAGGAGAGCCACCGAGCGGAGCCCCGCCCTAGTCTGGGGCTGTTTCGGAATAAGGAGGGGACAGAGGGCATGACCAGCAGAGGCCAGGGCACGTACAAAGGCCCCGAGGGTGGCCCATGGGAATCCCACTGGGCGCTGGTGAAGAACAGAGGCACAGGAGAACGAGGAGGCTGAGAGCAACAAGGAACCCAAGTGGAATGAGCCAGAGTTGAGGCTCCAGGCAGTGGAGCTTGGCTTCTGTCCATCGGGTGCATTCAAAGGATTTTAAGCAAAAGAGCAGCATCATTCAGTTTTACAGATCTCTGGGCCTCTCCTGGAAAATGTCTGATAAGCATCTCAGACTTGATATGGCCAATACAAAATTCGGTATTTCTCCCCCAGACCCATTCCCATTGTTTGCCATCTCAGTAAATGCCATCACCATTTATCAGGCTCACTTCAGTTCCGTTCAGTTCAGTCGCTCAGTCATTCGTCCAACTCTTTGTGACCCCATGGACTGCAGCACAGTGGGATTCCCTGTCCGTGACCAACTCCCAGAGTTTACTCAAACTCATGTCCATCGAGTTGGTGATGCCACCCAACCATCTCATCCTCTGTCGTCCCCTTCTCCGCCTGCCTTCAATCTTTCCCAGCATCAGGATCGTTTCTAGTGAGTCAGCTCTTCGAATCAGGTGGCCAAAGGATTGGAGTTACAGCTTCAGCATCAGTCCTTCCAACAAATATTCAGGACTGATTTCCTTTAGGATGGACTGGTTGGATCTCCTTGCAGTCCAAGGGACTCTCAAGAGTCTTCTCCAACCCCACAGTTCAAAAGCATCAATTCTTTGGCTCTCAGCTTTCTTTATAGTCCAACTCTCACATCCATTCATGACTACTGGAAAAACCATAGCTTTGACTAGACAGACCTTTGTTGGCAAAGTAATGTGTCTGCTTTTTAATATGCTGTCTAGGTTGGTCATAACTTTTCTTCCAAGGAGCAAGCATCTTAATTTCATGGCTGCAGTCACCATCTGCAGTGATTTTGAAGCCAAAAACAAAACCTCTCACTGTTCCCATTGTTTCCCCATCTATTTGCCATGAAGTGATGGGACCAGATTACTTAAGCCAAAGGGATATTTCCTGCTCCCCCATTCCCTTCCCTTGCTCCTGCCCCCACCCCACAGCTCTTCCCTTGAGTCAGCCCTCAAAGCGTACCCTGAATCCACCTGCGTCTTCCCAGCTCCTGGTCACAGGAGCCTTTGTCACTGCCTGGACGTGGCAGTCTCCCTTCTCCTGCCCTCCACCACCCAGCCTTGGTGGTGTTCCTTAAACACCCTGCAAATCCACTGTTCCTAAAAGTCCAAGGTGACCGACTTGATGTACAGAACCCTCTGTTTGGTGGTGTTCCAAAGAGGACCACCCTGTGCCTCAAGGAGTGTGTGGACCAGACTGAAGAGGCCACTTAGCAAAAGAGGTGCCGGAGGCGGAGCGATCTGAATTCAGTTCCGGCCCCGCCTCCTTCTTCTGCTCCGTCTCTCAGCCTCCACCTCAGTGCCTGTGACATGGGCGGATGATAACGGCACTAACCTCTCAGAATTACCCCAGTTTGAACAATAAATCACGCTGTCTGTTGCCCACTCCCAGCTTACAGAAGTGTTTTCCATGTTAGCTCGTGATGGCGCTCTAGTTTCCCGGGCACACAGGCTGCAGGATAGCGTGCCAGGACCCCATCCGGGTGTCAGGCTGAGATGGCAGAGGTGGGGGTCTCTGCTTTGAAGGGGTCGTTGCAGGGGCCTTCTGCATCTGAGAGCACGTGCTGGAGGGGGGCCAGCTGGAGACTGGAGGGAAGTCGTTCCGTAGCTCCCTCGAAGGAACCCAACCGCTTTGCAATAGAGCAATGGCTGAACTATGCTGGCCTTTCGAAGCGATGCTGTACTCTCTACCGATTCATCTGTCAGCAGTTAGCTATCGAGGGTCCACTGTGTCCCAGGCAGGGTGCGAGGTGCTGCTGTAGAGAGCTTCTGCCTCGTGGAATGAAGGAAGTCGTCACGTTTGCACCTTGGCCTTTTATGCAAGCGTCTTACTGACACTTGTCAGTTCTAATAGGCTTTTTGTTTAATTTCCATCTTCTGGCGACTCATTGGAAAAGACTTTGATGCTGGGAAAGATTGAAGGCAGGAGGAGAAGGGGGCAACAGAGGGTGAGATGGTTGGATGGCATCACTGACTCAATGGACATGGGCTCGGGCAAACTCTGTGAGACAGTGGAGGACAAGGCAGCCTGATGCGCTGCAGTCCACGGGTCTCAAGGAGTCAGACAGGACTGAGTGAGGGAGCAACTATATTGTTTGCAAACGACAACCTTTCTGTTTCAACACCTGAGAGACGATATCTCATAGTGTATAAAAGCACATGTCCTGGGACCAGATCACTGAGATTCAAATCCTAGCTTTGCCACTTAGAAGCTTTGTGACTCTGAGCCAGTTACTTTAACTCTCTGCGCCCGTTTTCTCATCCCATTCAATGAACTTAGGACAGTGCCTGGCACCGTATAAACATTGGTATTGTTATTACTCATTGAACTTATTGTAATTTCTTACTTTATTCCATTGCCTGAAAACTTCAGAATGCTTACAAAATGTTTCCTTGTCTTATTTTTTTTGTAGGATTGCATTTAACATTCCGTGTGGTATTTGCTGCCGGTTACCAATAAATACTATTTTTGTCATGTAAAGGAAGTTTACTTCCATTCCAATTTCACTTAGAGTTTTTATAAAGCAAAATTAATTAAGTGCTTCTTAAGAATCTATTGAAATAATCATATGGTTTTTCTCCTTTAATTTACTAGTGTAATGAATTATGTTGATAGTTTTCATAATATTGAGCCTCCATTGGGTTTTTATAATTTCTTTGAACAAATATCGTGTGTCCCAAATTAAAAGAACTCTCAAGTATTTATATTTTATTATTATAAATGGAATTGTTTTCATCAGATTTTCTGTGGATCTCTGGGATATAAGAATGTACTGCAATTGATTTTTTTGTGGCTTTATCTTGCATCCAACAAATTAGATGAATTCATTTATTCTCTTTAATAAGCATGTGGTGGCTTTCCTTGTATTCTTCAGGCATTCAATTTCCTCAGCTGACATTTCATGTCTTCCTTTTTTTTGCATTTTTTGGGTAGATTTCACTTATCAGTGAACAAGTATGTGATGAGCTCCTGGTATGTGCCAGGCACTGAGTCAGGCTCTGCTTCCTCGATTACTCTTGCTGTGTTTGGAAGATGAAGTCGTTGGTATACCTTCTTCGGCAGATGTATTAAGAACAGAGGTCTGAAGACTGGAAGGAATCCCACCACGTCCCAAATACACTTAGATTCTGATCAGGATTCAAACACCATTAACCCTCATGCCAAGCATTCTCCTGACTGATGCCCCCCTCTTTCAAGAGCAGGAATAGTTAACCTTGAACCCCAAGGGGAGCCAGAACTTTGCAACCAGACATTCCTGCGAAAAAGTGTCATTTCTTGCAGGGAAAGGGAAGATAGATGCCCTGACTCTGAAACCTGGCCTTGAACTGTTCAGCTCTCTGTCCCTCTTTTTGCCTTTGAATCTGGAACTTGCTTGAACTAAAACGGTGCTAATATCTCAGTTCATTTTTTTCCCCAAGCAGCCCCAAGGGGCTGAGGATGGAGTTGCAGCAGGCTGTGCTCCCAGGCTCGCCCCCTGAACCTGTGGGTGATGCTGTCTTGCTCCCTGAATGAGCATCTCTTAGAGACTGTCTGCATCTCGGTCCCCAACAGGCTCCGCTTTGCCCAGCGCTCCTGCTGCCTCGGGCCCCATATCTCCTGCCTGTCGTCCTGCTCTTGGTGCTTTTGAGCTCATTACCCCGTCTCATCACTGGGCAGACAGGCCCCCTCCCTTTGCCAGCATCTCACATCCCTGGGAACTTGTATCTTGCAATCTCCCTCCATCCAACACCAGTCAACTTAATTATCCTTGTGGAGCTTAGGACTGCAGCCTCTGGCTCAGCTTCTGCGGTCTCTCCGCCTCCGGCTTCCCGCAAAGATGGCAGCTGGTGTCTTGCTGTGATGTCCCTGAAGTCACGCCTGCCTGAGAAGGCAAAGGGAACCGACACAGCGTGGGCCCTGATCCCCCAACCCCGCGCTTGGGATGCTTTGTATCCATTCACACCAAACTGCTGTCTGGGTTTGTGGCAGCCTGTTTAGCATGGCCTTGTGGCACCAAAGGGCTGTGCTGCCCACACAAGCCCCAGGCTTGAGAGCCTCCCAGGGTCCCAGGCAGCCCTGGGGTTCAGCCCCCACCCCAGGTTCTCAGAAGATTTGGGGAAATTCATCAGCTGCTGAGGCTATTTGGAAGCTGCTTGGGTTTCAAGCAAGAGAGAACAAATCCCTCCTGGTCATTTATGTCCTGCCAGGCTTTAGGCTAAGAGTTGTCCATGCACCACCCGAAGCAGGAGCTATAAGCAGCCCCATTGCACAGATGGGGAAACTGAGGCTCGGATGTGTGATTTCCCACAAGTGCAGGGCTGGAACTCAAACCCAGGTCCTTCTGACCCTAGAGCCCCATGCTAGCTGTATTCTCATTCTCCTGAGATGGTCAGTCAATGTGTATCTTCCACTTCCCAGGGGCTGCTGGCCTAGGTGACCAAAGGGTGAGGCCAGCTCTGTTAGGCTTCCAAAGTCAAGACAGGGGCTCTGACCTGTCAGGGGGCTGGAGCAGCAGGTGCATATTCTTCCTTCTCTGGGCCATCAAAACCCCAGCTGGGACCTGCCCCCCACAGTCCCCCCCGCTGCCTGTCTTTGCCACCCTGTGTGGTGGCAGAGAAGGAGGGCATGTCCTTTGAGTGTGAGTTTCCAGAGCACTTGGCAGAGCGGGGCCTCGAGGGATGGGAACAAGGGATGAGTTCCCCGCAGCTGCCCCGGAGCTCCAGCCAGCGAGCCTCGACCAGGAGTAGCTTGCGGTGGGGGTGGCAGGTCCCAGCCTCCAAAGCCTCTGTCCCCTTACTTGGAAAATGAAGGGATTAATGCCGCCTCCCCACCCCGCCCCGAGGGACTGTGAGGATAAAATGAGAGCATTCTGGCAAGTCCTCACCATCAGTTCAGTTCAGTTCAGTCACTCAGTCATGTCCAACTCTTTGCGACCCCGTGGACTGCAGCACACCAGGCCTTCCTGTCCATCACCAACAGCCCGAGCGACATGAGCTGCTCATGTCCAAAGAGTCGGTGATGCCACCCAACCATCTCACCCTCTGTCGTCCCCGTCTCCTGCCTTCAGTCTTTCCCAGCATCAGGGTCTTTTCCAATGAGTCAGTTCTTCGCATCAGGTGGCCAAAGGATTGGAGCTTCAGCTTCAGCATCAGGCCTTCCAATCAATATTCAGGACTGATTTCCTTTAGGATGGACTGGTTGGATCTCCTTGCAGTCCAAGAGATTAAGAGTCTTCTCCAACACCACAGTTCAAAAGCATTAATTCTTTGGCGCTCAGCTTTCTTTATAGTCCAACTCTCACATCCATACATGACCACTGGAAAAACCATAACCTTGACTAGACAGACCTTTGTTGGAAAAGTAACGTCTCTGCTTTTTAATGTGCTGTCGAGATTGGTCATAACTTTCCTTCCAAGGAGTAAGCATCTTTTAATTTCATGGCTGCAGTCACCATCTGCAGTGATTTTGGAGCCCCCCAAAATAAAGTCAGCTACTGTTTCCACTGTTTCTCCATCTATTTGCCATGAAGTGATGGGACCGGATGCCATGATCTTAGTTTCTGAATGTTGAGCTTTAAGCCAACTATTTCACTCTCCTCTTTCACTTTCACCAAGAGGCTCTTTAGTTCCTCTTCACTTTCTGCCATAAGGGTGGTGTCATCTGCATATCTGAGGTTATTTATATTTCTCCCAACAATCTTGATTCCAGCTTACCATAGTGCCTGGCAAATAATATCAATCACAATATAATAGAAGCGAACATGTACTGAGCACTGGTTTGAGACTAGACACTGTCCAAGCGCTTCATGTATGTTAGCTCATTTAATCCTCATAGCAACCCTACGGGAAAGTACTCTCCTTGGCCCCATTTTACAGATGAGGAGACTGAGGCACAGAGAGGGAACAGCTTGCTCAAGATCATACAGCTAGTAAATTAAAGAGGTGGGATTCTAACCCTGGAGATTTGGCTTCAGTGTCTACACTCATTTAGAGTGAGTACTCGAAACACCAGATGCTTCCCCAAGCCTCTCCTCCCATGCATTCGCAGTCTGCCCAATAGAGCGTGAGCAAAAAAGAGTGAGCCCTCAAGTGGAAAAGCCAGGCATGGAGGTGTCTACAGGGCATGGAGGGTGCTTTCCTAGCCCTGGGGAGAGGTGCCCGCAGAACACGCCAAAGAAGAGGCCGCCAGCTGGTTGGGATTGCCGGTGTCCCGCAGCTGGGTCTGCCCCCGCCCAGCCTCTGTCCCTCGCACGCTCCCCACTGGGGCTGTGCACACAAGGGGAGCCGGCCCGTGCTGGCTGACTGGACTTTGAAGGGAGACACTGCGATTCATTTCAAGCGGTCAGAATTAACCCCTCTGTGTGTCTCTAAACTTTGCACAATGTGGGGGCGCTCTGGGCAGACGGTCGGAGGCCGCCTCTGTGGCATTGTCAAAGTTGTGCAGCCTGATTTATAGATGCTTCTGTGGAGAAACAACGCCAGGATTTTCCATTAGACCAGCACAACTCCCAGCTGTGAATTTCTAGACCATTAGAGGGGAGGGGGCTGGGAAAATGCCACCTACCAAAGCAGACAGACAGCCTCCCTCATGGGGCCTTGAGAAATGACCCAGCATCTTGCTTTTGCCCATTGCGATCAAAAGCGCAGTGGGCTTATTTAGTCGCTAAGTCGTGTCCAACCTTTTGCAATTCCGTGGACTGCAACCCGCCAGACTCCTCTGTCCATGGGATTTCCCACGGAAGAATACTGGAGCAGGTAGCCATTTCCTTCTGCAGGGGATCTGCCCAACCCAGGGATCAAACCCACATCTTTGCTTCGTTGGAGGATTCTTTACCGCCAAGCCCCCGGGGAAGCTCTGGACCACGGTCCTCAGGACACAGGTTAGACAAGGTGCAGTGGCACCACATGGCGAGCTCCCTGGAGCAAGCTGCCCTTGGTGAAAACCTCGTCCATCCAACATCCCACGTCATTTACTTAACAGATATTTCATGGGCACCCGAGGCGCCAGGCTCTGTGGTAGGTGCTGAGAGGACAGCATGGAACAAGACAGGTTCTCCCTGCCCCCAGGGAGCTTCCATCCCATTGGGGAATGCAGCCAGCATAGATCAGAACCGTTTGTTGGGTGATGGAGAGGTTATGTAGTATGCACACCCAACCCAGACTTGAATGATCAGGGCTGGCTCCCCAAAGAAGGAAGGTAGAAGCTAAGAGTTGCAGAATGAGATAAACTTGACCAAAAGCTTGTGCAGGCCCCCTGAAAGGGGAGAGATTACGGCAAGCCGGAAAATCAAAGTGGGCCATCTAGCTGGGGTCTGGATGGGAAGAGGTGAAGAAGCAAAAAGCAACTGGAGGGGTGGGTGGGCCTAGATCAGGTATTCATCTTGATAAGATGCTTCAACTTAACCCTGAGGGCAAAGAGGGGAACCCTCTTTCATGCAGAGGAGTGGCAGGCACTGTCCAGCGTCAGGGGTCTCCAAGCTCCGGGCCAGGGATCGGTTCCTCCTGTCGGGTCAGCGGCAGCACTGGATTAGAAATGAACTGCACGATAATTGCAATGTGCTTGCTCCTCTTGAAACCCTTCCCCCGACCCCACCCCACCCCCGGTGGAAACACTGTCTTTCCTGAAATCGGTCCCCCGGTACCGAGAAAGGTTGGGGATGGCTGGCTGGTCGCTGGCGGCTGTGAGGTTAATGAGGGGCGGCTGGGTGGAGGTGGAGGCCCACAGGGCGGGCTGGGGGCTCTGGGCTGGCGGCTGCCGCAGGGATCCAGGAGAGCCGTGAGGGCAGCTGAGTGCGGGGGATGGCTGGGGGCCCAGCAGAGGGAGTAAGACGCTGCGTGGGGGGAGACGAAGGGACGTCAGACAGGAGGTGGCGTCCAGGTGGGCTGAGGCCTGGGCGCCGGCGTCATTTCACCAGGTGGAGCAGGTGAGGGGAGACGCCAAGCGTCCTGGCGGGCGGAGCTCTGTGCAAAGGCAGCTCCTGGGCAGCCTCTCTGAGCTTGGAGGGCGTGGCTGGACGGCTCGCCCCTTCAGCCCCTTCCCGAGCCCAGCTCCGTGCTAGCAGTGTCTCTCCTCACCCTGGACGGTAAATCTCTCTGGTTGAAGTAAGAGAAATGGGCAGAGAAGAAGCTCCAGCCTTAGGCTCCAGGGCTTGCTCTCATCGTAGGTCTGGCCGCCCCCTCCCCCCACCGGCTCACGGGGGCGAGCTTGGGGTCTTTGATGCAGCAACGGAAACCCGCTGGTGCAGGAGTCGGCAGTGGTCAGGAACTGCACCCCAGGCCCCGAGTCCCCACTGTCTCCCCTCGGCGTGTCCTCAGACTCACTTCCCGCCGGCAGGGCGAGCCGCGACAGCATCCGCTTCCCCTGCCCGCTGGCCCACCGGGCAGTCTGCTCGCCGTCTCTCACCCGGGGGAGGTGTGGGTGGCCCCTGCTCACGCCTCCCTGTCCCTGTCTCTGTGTCCTCCGTCTCCCTCATCCCCTCCCTCTCTCCCTCTCCTGGTGAATTCGCAGGTCCTCTGACCGCAGGCGCTCCCCTAGATGCTGCTTTGTAAATGCCCCGGGGATCTGCTCAGGTGCGGGGACTGTCTTTAGCCGCAGCCTGCGTGTTCTTTCAGAAGAAAAGGACCGCATCTTCCCCATCCAACCGGGAACCCCCTAGGGCGAGGGCTGAGTTAACAGAAATTGCTGAAGACAGAGTAGCTGTCTTCTCTGTGTTGGATCATAAACCCTATGTAATTAAAATATCTTCAAAAGAGGCAAAAATTAGAGGAGAAAGAGGATGTGTGTGGAGTTAGACAGAGCCAGGCGGAGCACTGTCATTGACTGGTTTTGACTTCACTGGGCCTCAGTTTCCTCTTGGGCTGAATCCCACCTCGCACAGCTATAAAAGTTAATGCTCCTGGTCCAGGAGCACTAGCCCAGTGTCCACCATAAGCCGGGAGCTATTCTAGACACCTGAAGATAGCGGTGAATAAGGCAATCTCCTTGCTCTAGTGGGGTGGGGAGAAGACCATTCATTAGTTAATTAGCAAGAAAGTATCAGATGGTGGTAAGTGTGGGGTAGATAATTTAGGGTAATGTGAGAGAGGGTGCCTGGGGCTTCCTAGGTGGGCTGGTCAGAAAGGTGTCTTTTAGGAAATGACAGTGACACAGCTCTGTATGACCAGGAGGGGTCAAGCAACAATCTGAGGAGGAACACGGCAGGCAGGAGGTGTCTGTGGAAGGCTGAGCTCGGCGACACTGTCCAGAGGTCAGATGTGTGCCTGGAACACGGTGGGAGGGGGCGGGGAGCAGAGAGGAGACAGGTACACGTCACACAGGGCCTTACGGTTCTTATTCATCGTGTACTGTGGGGCTTGGTGGAGAGTTTGAAGTGGGGAGTGATACGGTTCAAAGATCATTCACATTTATGTTCTGGAAATAATTCCCCAGCTGTTGTTCAGAAGGTGGGCTGCAGGAGCGTGTATGAGTCAGGATGGCCTAGGTTGTGCTGCATTAACAAAATAACCCCTAAGTCTCAGTGGCTTGATGCAACAAAGGTTTGTTTTTTGTTCACAAAAAGCTGGGTCTGGTGATCCGTCTCCAGGGCAGCTCTCCTCCATGAGGTGGCTCGGGAACCCAGGCTTATTTCCCCTTGTGGCTCTGCCCTCTCATGGTGCATGGTTACCTCCAAAAGAGGACGCTTTTGAAGGGTCCGTGGAATGGTTTAGGGCGTTTCTGCTTATATTCTGTTGGCCAGAACTCTGCCACATGGCTGGAACTGCAAGGGAGGCTGGGAAACGTAGTTTGGCCGGATGCCCTGGAAGAGGATAACACGGAGATTTGGTGATCACCCAGCACTGTCTCTTCTAAGGACCAGAGTGGAGAGAAGAGTTAGGAGGCTCTTGCAGCCTTCCAGGTGAGGAATGATGGCAGCTCAGGCATATATAGTAGTGATGGGGATGCAGAGAAATGGATAGATAATGTAACATGGATACACATCTGGTACTATGCTGGACCAGGAGGCCTCTACTAAATTTTTGTTGTTCAGTTGCTCAGTCGTGTCCAACTCTTTGCAACCCCATGGACTGCAGCACCCCAGGCTTCCCTGTCCTTCATCATCTCTTGGAGCTTGCTCAAACTCATGTCCATCAAGTCAGTGATACCATCCAACCATCTCGTCCTCTGTCATCCCCTCTCCTCCTGCCTTTGATCTTTCCCAGCATCAGGGTCTTTTCTAGTGAGTTGGCTCTTTGCATCAGGTGGCCAAAGTATTGGAACTTCAGCTTCAGCATCAATCCTTCCAATGATTATTTAGGACTGATTTCCTTTAGAATTGACTGGTTGGATCTCCTTGCAGTCCAAGGGACTCTCAAGAGTCTTCTCCAACACCACAGCTCAAAAGCATCAATTCTTCAACCTTCAGCCTTCTTTGTGGTCCAAATCTCACATCCATACATGACCACTGGGAAAACTGTAGCTTTGACTACATGGACCTTTGTCGGCAAAGTAATGTCTCTGCTTTTGAATATGCTGTCTAGGTTTGTCATAGCTTTTCTTCCAAGGGGCAAGTGTCTTTTAATTTCATGGCTGCAGTCACCATCTGCAGTGATTTTGGAGCCCCAGAAAGATAAAGTCTCTCACTGTTTCCATTGTTTCCCCATCTATTTGCCATGAAGTGATGGGACAGGTCATTGTAATCCCTTGCAATGAAAACATTTAAATTTTCCTTCACAGGATGAAGTCAAAGTCCCCAAGTGGCTTTTTCTCTGATTCCCTAAGGTCAGTAGGCCGAGATACTGTCTAATCAATGCTTTGAAAAGACATGGTCATAAGACCCTGGAGCTTTAGCCCTGGAATGGCTTTTAGAGATATCCAGGACTAACCTCTGTATTTATCAGGTGGAGAGAGTGGCCCAGAGAAGGCCATGGACTTGCCCCAGCTGTCAAGGTAGCCACTAGGACCCCACAGGCCTCTCCACGCTATCAAGCGACTTCTGGATTTCTCCTTCCCCAGCAAATCCTAGAGGACAAGCCGCTGGGGACATGCCTAGGGCAAAGCTCCTCTCTGGGCCATATCTGGTGAGATCTAAGCGGAAGTGGAGGAGGGGAGGAGCGGGGCGCTGGGGCTTGCTGCCCCAAGGCTGCTGTCTCTCTTTTCCGTCTCCAAGCTCCTGAGCAGCAGCGGATGCGTTGTGAAAAAGACCGTGGGTCCTAATCCCTCCTCTGCCACTTCTTTGCCGTTACACCTTGAGTTAGTTATTAATACTTAACCTCTCTGAACTTTAGACTTCTTTTCTTTGTAAAGGGGGCTCGCGTCACTGGCCTCTTGGGGTTGTTATTAGGACTCAGCGACATAGTGTAGGTAAGGAGTCTTAAGTTTAGAGCTTGGCATCTAGGAGGGGCTCAATCAATGGGAAGAATTGCTGGGAAGGTTTGCCACACCTGCTCTACTTAACCTTCTCGTGCCCTTGACCCTGGGTGCTGACTCTGCATCATCTTGTCAGAGACTTTTCCAGGATCAGGACACGTTCAGGGCGTCACTTCACTCCTTGATAACGAGTACTTCTCCCTTCCCCAAGAAGCATCTTCGTCCACCACATAAGGTCCACGGTGCCCAGAGATCAAAGGGCCCACAGGAAACCCGAGTCCCCTGAGGGGTTACTCTATTTCCTGGCAGCCAAACGTCCTTAAATAGGCTCCTGTAGTTTGCCTTGGGTCAAATCTAGAGGGGAAGGGAGAGAGGACAGTCACACCCTTGAGGCCTGGGCCAGACCCCAGGCTTCTGGCTACACCCCATCCGCCTCTTAGAAGGTACAGGGGGGTCCTTCATCTCTCTGTGGTCCTGCCCAGGAAAACTCCAGGCTGAATCCTGCCAGTACCTAGAATTCAGCACAGGCGCTCAGAGGTAGTTCAATAAAGAGAATTTTAAAGCCTTTTAATGCTTAGCAGGGAATCTGTCCTTTGCCAAATCACCAATTAAGGGGACAGGCCAGTTCAACATGACTTTATTACTAGCATTTTATCTGGAAGAAGAGACACGGGGAGGAGGTGCAGGCAGTGAAGTTTCTGGGCCAGCCTTCTCAGCTTCCTTTGGTAGTGACAACCATCTACAGTAACTAGGCACCTCCCACCTTGAAGGCTCCAGGGAGAAGCCAAAGGACTCCTTGACGTTTTCCCCACCCTTAGGAGCTTGCAGAGCAATGGAGTGAAATTGATCAGAGATGGCTTCCTGAAAAAGGCAAACTTTTTAAGCTGAACTGTGGAAGATGAGTAAAGTTATTGGAAAGTGGACAGAAAGTAGAGGGCATTGTGGGCAAGGGGCCCTGCAGAAGCAAACCAGGGCTTATGGGAGCTAATGAATAATATTTTAGGGCACTTTCTATGTCCCAGGATTGTGCTAAGCATTTTATAAGTGGTAAATTTTTCCAGTTCTATGACACAGTTTCTTTTTCGTTACCATTATGTAGATATAGAGACTGAGGCTTAGGAGTTTCAGCCCAATTCACACTTCTAGAAAGCGCCAGACCCTGGGAGATGATCTCAGTGCTTCTGCCTTTTAAGCCCCAGGCTGAAAAGTGGAGGAAGCGATGTGGAGGGATTAGGAGAACAGGGGCTGTGAAGCAGAGAGTCCGTCTTTAACTGATGTTCACAGATCCCCAGGTCCCTCTTTCTGAGCCTCCCAAGGACATCTCCATTCATTCCTCCATCCATCTTCCCACTCACCAGATCTAGACTTACCGCTTAAACTGACCTGGCCTAGGCCTTGGTTCCTCTTATCAGCTCTCTTCTTCCCTTCTGTTCCAACAGGCACTCTTGGAAACTGTTACTGCCAAAGGAGTGAATGTCAGGTGGCCTTCTCAGGTTGTAGCTGACTGTCTTAGAATTTCTCATCAACCACAAAGTAGACTGTTGTGTACACTACTTCTGGACATAGACTGCCTGAGGCTGGCGGCTCTGCACCATTTCTGAAACCTTCAAAGATGCTTTGTCTATGCTAAAGCCGATAAGAGCATGGTGGTCATTCAGGTGTTTATCAATCCATCCATCCATCCATCCATCCATACCTACATATATACATGCATACACCCATCCACGTAGTCATCCATATTTCTATTCATCTATCCATCTGACCATCCATCCACCCATCCATTCACCTATCCATCCATTTATCTATCCATCCATTGGCCCACACATTCATCCACCACTCATCCATCCATCCACCCATCCATCCATCCATCCACCCATCCATCCATCCATCCATCCATCCACTTATTCATCCATTCATCCACCCATCATCCATCCACCTATCCATCCACTTATCTATCCATCCATTTGCCCACACATTCATCCAGCACTTATTTTGAGCCAGTGGCCTTGTCCTCTTTATGCTGGGCACTCAGTACTGTAGGCTGGAATTTTCTGGAAAATGGAAAAGTTAGTTTATTCAACCCATCTCCTTTTAGGCTTTGTCAAATGATAGATGCTCTGAATCCACAAAGTGAAATATACCAATCTCAGGACAAGTGACAGGCCTGGCCCTGCCCAGACCAGACCCGTTCTTCCAGCCTCCAGCCCCTTCCGCTGTGGAGAAGTGGGTGGAGAAATGATCCAGCATCTGAATTACAGGGTGAGAGACTGAGGCTTAGAGGAAGGAGCTGAGCCTGCCTCAGGAACATTAGCAGTGAGAAGCCAAACCTCCTCTCACTTCACTGGCTGTTCGCTCAGGGCCCGCCCGCTGGCGCGTGAGGATTTCCTCACCATCCCAGCAGAGCGTTGCTCACAGCCCTGTGCATGCCTGCTGCAAGTCTGTGATCGTGGACAGACACGACACCCTGGCAGGACACACAGGGGGCAGGATGAAGACTTGCGTTCCTCACCCTGAGCGTCCTGTGGTGCTCCTCGCCTTCGCAGGTCTCCCCTTCCCTGCACCCCTCGCCCTCACTTCTGCGATGCTCTCTCTGCTCTCAGTCACTCCCTCTCCCTTCCTCTGTAATTCCTCCTGATCCCACCCTCTATTCCTTTTCTTCTTCCCGGCTTCTCAGATGTCAAGAGTCATCCTTAAGCCCTCCCTCCTCCCCACTCCCCGTCCCCAAGCAGTCTCCATCTAAGTCCTGCCAATTCCACTTCTTAAATCTCTCTCAGATGTGCCCACTGCTCTGCACCCTGAGGCCCCTCTGTTAGCCCACTTCCTCGTCACCCTTTGCGGGATGTCTTTCACCGCCTGACCTGCCCAGTGGTGTGGGTTTGCCTGGCCCCCAGGCAGCCTCCTTCTTGAAGCTAGAGGAAATATTCATGATGCACATACAATGAAGTTTCACTACATAAAACCCTGAAGCAGCCGGCTCTTGGCCTCAGATTGGAGTTTTACTCTGTTCCGCGCCCTCCAGGATCTGGGCCCTGCCCACTTCTCCACCTCATTTTTCCACAACCCTCACCCAGACGCTCCCACTTGACACCCAGGCCACACAAAGAAGTCTTCTAGTTCATCCCAATAAGCCACACCCTCACTTCCCTGGGGCCCATTGCCTATGCTGGTTTCTCTTCCCCAACAAGATTCACTCTCCTCTCTCATTAGGGTCATTCTGGCTCATCTGTCAGCTTGGAAACCTTTTCTCAGGCCCTAAATCTGAATCAGACACCTCTGCTGAGCGGCAGTGCTCCCACCCACGCCTCTAAAGCACAGCACTTATCAAAGTGCATCTGAATTGCTGTTTAACTGTCTGCCTCCAATGCTGGAGCCCCAAGGGCTCAGAGGGCGACAGGCTTCCAGTTTCCCCAAAGAAAGCCTAAGGCCAGATCCCTAAGTCACAGTCCCAGGCCACCACTGAAGCCGGTTTCCAGGGCCACTGTGGGAGCTGTCCATGGTGCTCCCGGCTCCCATGTTTCATTGAGGGGTTTCCTTGATCAGACACCGTCTTGGAGGTGGCCTACGCTCTTGGATATTCCACAAGGGGGAGGGAAAGGCCCCAGTGTGGCCTTGTAAATTCACAGTATGCACTACCTGGGGGATTTGAGTTTGCCTTCATGTTGAAAGCTCAGTGGGAACACTTCAAGTCTTCTGATACCAAACCTACTTCTTGGCATTTGGCCACATTTCTGAGAATGAGAAGGGGCCATTCCAGCAGCAAATAATTTAATAAAGAGTTTCTCTGTCCACTGGCCTAATCACCTCTCCTTGCCTCTCTGAGCATCAGGGAAATGGAGACCAGGTCACCTTTCTGATAACCCTGGCTCAGGTGCCACAAGCCCTCTTTACTCTACATAACACACCAGGAACCGCTCACTGTCTCTGCGGCTCATGCATCTCAGTTGCTTTCCCTTTTCTCTCCAATTCGGCCCTTTTGATAATTTTGGATTAGCCCACTTTCTTGAAAGCTGATTTCTATTTGCATAATCCTCCCCTCTTGGAGTTGCTAGGTCCTCAGTGATAAGCTGATGGGCCAGAGCAGTCAAGCAAATTATACTCTTTGCTCTGAACAGCCGTTGGAAGTGGAGGAAGTTATTTTTTAAAGAAGACATGTACTTTATTTTTTATCTCTATATTTCTTTTGACCAGTGGTGTCATCTCAGTTTTGGGTGTGCTGGCTAAAGCTTCCTGGAATACATAGATCTTTATCCAACCACAACAGGCAGGATGAAAATTAGACCTAAGGGAGGACTTCCTAACAGTGTCAGTGGAGAAAAGGCATGGGAAGCTGCTTGTAATGACAATGCATTACACTTGGTTTATACGAAGCCTAGTTCCATCTGTCATCTAATTATTTTCCCATGAAGGGCTGTAGCCAGGACAGGCGTCTTCCCCAAGTGAGAGTCGAGACGTCTGAAGGTCGGCGAGATCATATGTCAAGTCGCGGAGGGCACTGGAAGTAACGCCCCGCTTCCAGTTGCTATGGTGCCCAGTCGCGCAGGGCACTGGAAGTAACGCCCCGCTTCCAGTTGCTATGGTGCCCAGCGCACTGAGCTCCAGTCCAGTCCACACACGCCCGCCACCCGCTGTGTGGCGGAAGCCCTTACCCTACAGACCAGCACACCTCTTGCTGAGGGCCTGGTGCGTGTCAGTCCACACGGCACAGCCTGGGGTGCGTGGCACAGACCACAGACCTAAGCAGAAAAGGGACGAAAGAATAGTCAGGAGGGAAGCGTGTCCTTCCTCTCCAGCCGCACTGTGCCCAGTGCCCCGGGACACGGGAGCCTCCCCTCCCCACCGTGAGCCTTTCCCCCGGGGGTCTTCTGAGGAGCCCTGGGCCAGGAGTCCCTGCCCCACCCCTGCAGTCTGGGCTCACTCACAAGTGAATGCACACTTCTTGAGCTCAGGCGGCCTCCAGGCTGCCGGCTTCTGTTTATACAAAGTGTGAATCATCCTGTCAGGCCCTCCTGTGAAACCCAAGGACCACTTGCACGGGGAGCCAGTTAGCGGCCTCCGTTGGTCTGTTCCAGTCCCCCAGGACAGCGGCATTCCTGGACACTACTCAAGGCCCCAGCTTCCCGCGGTGACCCCCGCACCTAAGAGACACAGGCAAAGATGGAAGGGGGAGAGGGGAGGGACTCCCCTCCTTCGCTGGGCTGTGCGCTCCAGAATGTTTTCCAGGGGATGTTTGAGAATTAAAATGGTTTCTCTCCACCTTCTCTCTACTTCTCTCTCCCAGCTAAGGAGTGGAATGCCTCAGAGGCGGGAGAAGGCGTTTCACAACTTCTAAGGGCGAGGTTCCAGTAACCTGGGCCTCGGGAGTCGGCAAAGCCAGGCGGGGGCTGGAAAGAGCACTGCACTGGGAGCCTGGAAGCCTGGGTTCTAGTCTGGATTTTTGTCTTAAGCGCAAAGTTGGGATGACATCATGTGCTCACTGGACATGAGTCTGAGAAAAGTCTGGGAGATAGTGATGGACAGGGAAGCCTGGTGTGCTGCGGTCAGTTCACAGCACTGCAGAGAGTCAGACACGACGACAGGGAAGCCTGGCGTGCTGGGTCAGTTCACAGCACTGCAGAGAGTCAGACACGACGACAGGGAAGCCTGGCGTGCTGCGGTCAGTTCACAGCGCTGCAGAGTCAGACACGATGACAGGGAAGCTTGGTGTGCTGCGGTCAATCCATAGCGCTGCAAAGAGTCAGACACGACGACAGGGAAGCCTGGTGTGCTGGGTCAGTCCATAGCGCTGCAGAGTCAGACACGACGAGCAACTGAACGACAGCAACAGAGTTTAAGCTTGAGCTCATTTCAGTCTCTTCTTCCCCGCGTGTAAAATGAAGACACCAGCGTCAAACTGTGTGAGGAGAGGACCCTTCCTGAAGGCGGAGGTGTTACACTGGGAAGACCTCGGACCTGCACCAGAGCCCTGGCCCTCACACGTGCCAGCTGGGTGACCTCAGAAGCTTGTTTCACCCCTTGAGACTCGATTTCCCCATCTGTAAAATGGGAAGATACTTCCAACCATGTGACTTTGCGAGACCAACGTCAGGCTCCTGCTACGGTGCTCAGCACCTAATGAGTGCTCATCACCTCTCCCTTCCCATGAATCTGGGTTCCCGAGCAGCTTTCTGCAGCTGAATCCCAAGATGTGCCCAGGCCTGAGTGCTCACCTGAGCTCCATGGTCGGAGGAGCCAGGCCCAGCTCCTTCTTCCCTCCCTTTCCCCTTGCCTCTGATGGGGCCCTTCTGAAACCAGGTGAAACACTAGTAAATATTGAAAGAAAGGAAACAAGTCTTGCAGCTGAGGCTTTGGATGTGTAAATAAAACAGCAAAAGGAAAAGGCTTGACCTCGGATTGGGTGTGTGCCAGATCCCCTGAGGCTGGGACACACTGCTCAGGCTGGTTTACGAAGGAAAGCTTGGTTTACTGCAAAGACGAGGTACTTTGGGGCCAACCCAACTCGAGTTTGCATCTTGATTGTCCTTTTGGGCATCTCTGTGATTCTCCATGGGACCACTTGGAGCCTCACTTTCTTCATCTGTGAAATGCGAAGATCCGCACCCACCTCCTAATAGTAAGGATTAAAGAGAAAGTGTCTGGTAACGTTCATGGCATCTCAGTTCAGTTCAGTTGCTCAGTCGTGTCCAACTCTTTGCGACCCCCAAGGTCTGCAGCACACCAGGCTTCCCTGTCCATCACCAACCCCCAGATCTGGCTCAAACTCATGTCCATCGAGTCAGTGATGCCATCCAGCCATCAATCTGGGGAGGGTAGATTTACGAGAAAGCTCTAATGTAGTGCTGTTGTCGGCTGTAGCATGGACTCCAGACCTTTGAATTGGGGGCAGGGGAGGCAGCACAGAGCGAAGGATCCAGTGGAGACTGGTGACCAGGAGCGGGGCCCCTGGAGGGAGAAAGAGGGGCAGGCAGGATGGGGCAGCCATGTCACACTGAAGCTTTTCTAGTGATGAGGAGGCTGGGGTTCTGACATCTTCTGTGGGCTGGGGCTCAGGGCCACCCTTGGGGGTGAACATTAATGCCCAGGAGAGCTTGTGCTGTCTCAGCTTTCTTCTGTCTTCACTGTGAGGACGGTGAGGTGAGAAGGAAGAGATGGGGGTCTCCACTCCCCCGACATCTCTGCTCGGCATCATGGGGTAAGGGAGCCAGTTTTTGACTGAGCATCTCGGTTCTGGGCCCAACTCTGCCTCTTAGTAGCTGTAGGACCTCTGGGGTCTGGTTTCTACCATGATATGAGTTTATCAGTTTATCTCTGAGATCCTTTCCTGCCCAGTCTTTATTTGGTAAGAGTATATCAGAATCCCTTGTGACTCAGGTGGTAAAGAATCTGCCTGCAGTGTACGAAACCCAGGTTCGATCCCTGGGTCAGGAAGATTCCCTGGAGAAGGGAATGGTTACCCACTCCAGTATTCTTGCCTGGAGAATCCCGTGGACAGAGGAGCCTGGCGGGCTACAGTCCCAAAGAGTCGGACACGACTGAGCGACTAACACTTTCACAACACTTTCATCTCAGAACCATAAACGTCCCCAGCCCAGCAGGCTTAGGTAGAATGTAGAGCAGGCTTCTCAAAAGAGGCAGCCAGAAAATCCCAGGGAGTTTGTAAAAAATGCAGGTTCCAAGCCCACCAAGGGCCCCGAGCAGCCTGGGGATCTGTGTCTTTCTCTGCCTGCCCATCCCCCAAGGACTCACACAAATTGCATTTGGGGAAATCCCAGTGAAAAGACTGGAGAATGTTCTCTTCTTCCCTCTTTTCTGTAACCAGTTAAACAAAGCCACCCAGCCGGGCCAGGGCGCCTGATACTGGTGCATGTAATTTCTAAGTGGGAACAACAACTCATCAAATGGAACGGTTTACAATTGCCTGGGATAAAACTATTTTCTTTTCAATCTTCCCCGGGAAGTGACAGATAATAACCAGCCTGGAGATTGTAATATTATTAGGGCCAAAATAAAATAAAACCCCTTAACTGCTTCCTCTTACAGAGTGAAGCCAGATATTTTTCAATTCATTTAAATAAAGTAATTGTTTTCCTTGCTCATTATCTTAAATTCCCAGCAACCTGCATTCCCCTCCCTCCCTCTGAATAAGGGGATGGTCCTTTGTTATCTCCTGTTGTCTCCCAGTAGGTCTCGAATCTTTGATGCCTCTTCCACTTTACAAGCTTCCTGTTGAAACCCACCAGCAAGAAGCCCAGCATCTATAAACCACCTTTTGCAAGCTTGCTCCAGCCCAAGCCCCCACCCCTTAAATTAAATGAGATAATACACACAAGCCATATAGAATGAGGCCTGGCATACAGCAGGTGCCCAACTAATGCTTAGTGCCATTGATAATAATATTGAATAGGGTGCACTTGAATCCCAAGATTTTTTTTTTTTTAATTTTGGCCTCACCACACGGCTTGCTAGATCTCAGTTCCCCAGGCTGGGATTGAACCCGGGCCCCAGCAGCTGAAGCCCAGATTTCTGACCACGAGGCCACCAGGGAACTCTCAGAATCATCCCATGATTCCTGTCACACTACAAATGCAAATGGGAATCTGAGCCCTCAGGCACATCACTGGGCACTGAGCCTCGGTTTCTCCAGCTGTGAAATGGGGAGAGAGAGTGTAGATAGAGGGAACCCAGAGCAGGGATCAGGAGGCTGGTATCCCTTTGCAGGACACCAGGACAGACCCTGAGCAAAGAGTCAGAGGCCTTAAGGCTACATCATGTCCTCATTATATCTACGAACAGAAACATGCAGATGAGTGGGGGGAATCCATCTGATGGACCATTTGATTTAAATGAAACCTCTCCATTCCTAGGCGTTTTATTTCAGGTGTTTCTCTGAGTGCAATTTGCCTCTCGTACACTCCTGTCTCCTCTTACCAACTGTATTGACTTATGCTGTATGCTAAGTCGCTTCAGTCGTGTCTGATTCTGTGTGACCCCATAGACGGCAGCCCACCAGGCTCCCCTGTCCCTGGGATTCTCCAGGCAAGAACACTGGAGTGGGTTGCCATTTCCTTCTCCAATAATGAAAGTGAAAAGTGAAAGTGAAGTCGCTCTGTCGTGCCCGACTCTTAGTGACCCCATGGACTGCAGCCTACCAGGCTCCTCTGTCCCTGGGATTCTCCAGGCAAGAGTACTGGAGTGGGGTGACTTAGGTGCCCCCTTAACCTGCCTTTCCCTTCACCTCCAAACAGAAAGGGCCATGCCCACTTTTAAGGGCCATGGTGAATTGTCCAGCTGACCTACCACACAGTGGGCAACCTGTACACAGAAGCTGTTGTAGCGGCCATTGAGCACAGCGTTTGCTTGGGAATCCCACGGTCAGAGGAGCCTGGTGGGCTGCCGTCTATGGGGTCGCACAGAGTCGGACACGACTGAAGTGACTTAGCAGCAGCAACTGTGATTCTTACTCTATTTTTACACAAGCTTACAACCCTTTACCTGCGACCCAGCAATCCAGAAAGATCTGAAAATTAAAAGCTGTTTTGGTGAGCCGGTTACGGCCAAACTGGACTGACCTGAACTGACTTGGTGGCAAAACCCAGCCTGAGCGAAGGGAGCCGATTACGGTCTCTATTTATCTCATTAATGCTGCCATCCAGACATTTCTCTGCAGACATATTGATGTGGGTGACTAGGGAGTGATTCCTTGGCCCCCTGGGCGGGTTAGGTAATATACCGAGCAAGCAGCACATCAGCCTTTCAGGAGGAGGATGAGGCCTGAGCTCCGGAACGCGTCTGCTTCAGGGTCGTGGACGTGGGCTGTGGGACCAGCGTCCCCGGCAGGCACTTACCTGCACCCTGTGTGGCCTCTGGGTGCCTCCTGCGAGCTTCCACTCCTGGGAAGTCATGGTTTACGGGCCGCCCTTTGACTCACAGGCGCACAAACCCAGTTCAAGCCCATTCCCTCAGGCACGCTTTCCTGCATGCCTGTCCCCACCCCCCAGCACGCTTTCTCCCAGCATCCCCTTGCCCCGTCCGCCCCTCCTTTGGGGTGCTGAGTCTCCGTTTTCACGTGCTGCATCATCACCCGTTTCCAGGCGGATGTCTGTGCCCACCAGGCAGCGGGCAGGGAAAGCCTGCCCCCACGCTGCACTGCCGCCTGAAGTCTCCGCTCTTCACGCAGGTTCTTGGTACCAGGTTCGCCCAGCCAGGGGTCTCAAAGCACAAGCATGCATTTCCCAGTCTCGTCTGCTCCTTCCTGAAGCTCCCGGACTGAAGAGCAGGCAGAGGCCCAGCCAGTCACCTCTTTCCAAGGTCCTGGATCTTCCGCGGGCATTTTCTTCAATAGGTTTTTCTTCTGAGCCTCAGAGATTAAGAGCTTGGAAGAGACCGCTGAAGAAAGGGTTTTCAGTAACCATGGTGAAGCCAGAAGTGACTGGGGGTGGGGGCTTCTTCTTACCAGCCTGTGAGCGGGTGAGAATGACCCAGAAATGGATCCTTGCAGGCTCTGCTAGCTCTGGAACACAATACTCAGTTCATGTTTATTGACCACTCGCAATGTGTCCGGCTCTGTCGTAAGCGCTCTTCACACAAAGCATCTCATTTAATCCTCACAGCTCCCTATGAGGTGACTTTTATTATTACCCTTACGTTACAGATGAAGAGATGGAGGGTCAGAGAGACCAGGTTGCTTGCTCCAGATCGCACAGTCCGTGCGAGGTGGAGCCAGGAACTGACCCCAGGCTGTTGGAGCCCAACTTCTTGGCCATGTACCTGTCAGTTACCTACGGCCATGGTGGTTCCGTGTGACTGATGAGCGCAGACTGACCACAGAGGTCGCGACCACCACTCTTTTGCTCACATTATCTGCGAGTGATGAACTAGATAACTCCGTTTTCCTGGCTGTGCTCGTGTATGTGTGTGGGGGTCGGCTGACGATTGATCACCCCAGACACTGCTCTCACCCTAATGGGAATGAGTCGTTTAATGGGTACAGTGGGATGCCCATGTAATCGGAAAACAAATGCCCCTGAACACTGAGGGCCAGCGGATTTGGAGAGACACAGGAAAGACCTGTCCCAAGAGCATGGGCCTGAGTGGGTGTTCTGGAAGAGGTGAGACTTGGCTGCCATCAGGAAGGCAGAGGGAGCTCCTAGCTGGACCAGGATTAGAGGGTGGAAGATCAGGGGAGAAGGTGGGAAGCGGATTTTCCAGCTCCTTGGCCTTTTGTGAGTTTCCTGCCTACCCGGTCCTGGCCTCCTGCTCAGAACCCACTCTCTGAGGGTCTTCTGGAGTTCCTCTGCTGTCCACTCTGCACGGCCATCCCTGTGGGGACAGGTAGCCCTGGGCTCAAAGGGCATGTGCAGGGCGGGATTGGAGAAGGAGGCCCTGTGCCCCTTGTAAACGTGAAGAAAGGAGGCGGGGATTCCAGCTGATGAGTCCAGACATGTGTGGCCCGGGGTGAAGGAAGCGTCCCTTGCCTGCTGTCACTCTGCCCTCTGTTCACTCGGCCTCATCTGCTCATTTTCCGGTTGAGGAGACGGAACTGGTAGAGGTCAGAATGAACACCTGGGTCTTCCAGCCTCAGTAGCAGAGTCGGCACTGAGACCCAGGTCTCCTGACCCGCAGGGCAGATTTCTTCCTAAAATGCTAAAAAACACCCCAAAGCTTCTCTCCCTGCGGGTTCCCTGAACCATCAGCATTGAGGTTTCCTTTTCCGGTGTTGCGTAGGAGGCTCCCAGGTGGCGTAAGTGCTGTGGAGCTCTGGATGGGGTACCAGGCACCCCGGGGCCCCCAGGGAGTGAAGCTGAAGCAGAGACGAGCCCGAAGGCAGGGCTCGCCTGTGGCCCATCCTGAAGAACACCTGCACTCAGGTGGGAGGCCCGAGGCTGGGGTGGTGGCTTGCCTGTCTCTGCACCAGCCCGGCTCAGGGTGGTCACGCTCCCACACGGCTTGGAGTGGAGGAAATTCCTTATCGCCAACTTGTGAAACCAAAGCCAGTTAGCTCTTCCCAGGGCTGGAAGCAAGGGGAAGGACGGGAGCCTCAGACCTACAGCTGCCCTCCGTTCCGGGGCTCCAGGGTGGGGACAAGGACAGCAGCCGCACGGCTGTGCCTCGGGCTTCTCTGGGTGGAAGACGGTCGTTTGTCGCGCACGTGCCCCCGCGGCGGGAGTGCCCCTCAGCCCTGTGGATGGCAGATTCCACAGGTTGAAACACACACAGGTGTGCCTTCCTCTGCAGTAGCTCCGGGGCCTTCTGCACAGAAAGCCCTCCGCCGCTGCCAGTTCAGGGCGATCCTTCTTCCCGAGTGGATCGATTGCTCCCGATGTCTCGGGCTCCTCCGCCCAGCCTCTTCGTCCAGGAGCAAATGAGCTGTAAACAAGCACGTCAGGACGTGAAAGGCGCAGCTACTCAAGGTGCAAGCAAGGCCAGAGCAGCGCTGGGAAGGGGGCTCTGATGGAACTGGGGGTCTTCATCCTCTGAGGGGCCCTGATGTCATTTGGGGGTGAGAGGGACTGCACGATGCTGATGGGGTGACAGGCACGGGTAGGTGGGATGCCCTGCGGGGCCTCTTGGGCATTTACCTGAGGCTTTGGGGCGACATCAGCCCCTCCCTGGTGGCATGTCATGGGTGGCATGCTTGGGGAGGACTTCCTGAAGGAGGAAGAGCAGTGTCAACAAGTTCACGGGGGAGAGTTGATTACGGGCTCATCTCAGCCAAGGAGCGGTCTGAGCAGAAGGTCCTCTATCAGCTGGAAGCTTCCCCAAGTCCAGAGGCTGCCCCTCTCCATGTGAAGCTGTCTCCCCATCAGACGGGGAGCTCCGTTAGGGTTGGAGGTGTGTTTCCACCATCGGACTGGCAGTTCCCCAACACTAGGGAGTCCCTGGGCTTCCCCAGTGGCTCAGCAGTAAAGAATCTGCCTGCAGTGCAGGAGCCACGGGAGACTCAGGTTTGATCCCTGGGTCAGGAAGATCCTCTGGAGGAGGGCATGGCAACCCACCCCAGTATTCTTGCCTAGAGACTCTCATGGACAGAGGAGCCTGGCGGGATGTAGTCCCCAGGCTGCTGGGGTCGCAAAGAGTCAGACATGACTGAGCAACTTAGCACGCTTGCAGGGAGTACTTGGCTGCCATCAGACCAGCAGCTCCAGGAAAGCGGGTGCTGAAACACCCCCAGTCGGAGGACATACCCCTCTACCACCCTAGCATCAAGGAGAGGCCTTCCTTTCTCTCCACTGATAGCCCCAGGCTTTCACTGCCCTGTACGGCAGCTTTGGGGAAGAACAGAGGCTTCCAAGAAGGCAAAGATAGCCACGGACTTAGCAACTCATCTGTGCGTGACCTCTGGCAAGTCCTCTCCCCTCTCTGGGGCCCAGCTCCCCTCAACATATACCAAGAGGCTGTCCAGCCCTTCAGAAACATGCTTCTGACGCTCTGAACTACCTCCGAGCTCCTTCCAGGGGGAAGCTCCTCCCTTGAGCATCTCCGTGGCCCCCCTGCAGGCTGTTCAAGGACTCTGCTCCTAAGCTGAGCCAGATGATGTCTCTACATCGGGGCTGCCTGCTGGCAGCTTCATCTCCCACCTCTTTGAGCCTGGAGCATTCCTGGTGGCTGAATTACCAGCCCTGTGGGGAAACAAAATTAAGAGATTCCGCACCCTCTCTGTCCCCTCACCCCTGATTCCCAGGGAAGTGGCTCTTTGAAGACCTCAGTTCAAACAAGAGAGATAATTAGGAGGCATCTGTCCTGCCGGCTTGGTGTCTTGCAGTTATCTTTTCTCCAGCCCCAGATATTCTAGGAAGAATGGACAGAGGACTGGGGGAGCCACCCTGGATGACCCACTCTCCTTCACCTCTCTCTGGGGCAGCTGGGTGCAAGAGGGCGCCTTTTGGAGCATAAGTCAGATCGAGACGCGTGAGCACACAGCTGGCTCTAGGCGGGTGGTCTACAGGCCCAGCCCCTCTTTCCCGTGGCCCCCCACAGGCTGCTCGGTGCCCACCACTGACTAGAGGCCAGGTTTCTGACCATAACCGTGGAGATGACAGCGTCAGCCACCCTAGAAACAGACCAGGCTCCCTGACAACGGGCTTCCTGCCGTCCAGGTGGTCCTCACCAGGAGAGGAGAGATCTCAGGCTCCTTCACATCAGTGTCTCTCAGAGATTTCAACAGGAAAAAAAAGCAGCCTGAAGCGGTGCCATTGAAGCTGTCATTCTCTGCTCACTCGTGGGCCACATGTGTTATTTGCTGCTCTGGTAGCATTTCTGCAAATTACACATCACTCTCCCACCAAAGCTGCACCTTTGACCTGGCCGTGCAGGTAATTTCCAGGCCTCACTTAGCGGGCCAGTGGGCTGTGGAGGAAAGCAGGAATGGAATACACCTTGGACAGCAGGCCCAAGAGGAGGAAAAATGTGGGGAAAAGAGCTCTGAACAGCCCAGCCGAGCTTGGAGAGACGGCTCCTCTGCCTCACCTCAGAGTAAGGGACAGAGGATGGGCTTCCAGGGACTTTTCACCAAGCATCGTCGAACAGTTGCTTGCACACTTCTCACGACGGGGAGCTCACCACTCACTGGAGGCACGGCATTTCATCTCTGAGTTTCTCAGACAGTGTAAAGTGCTAATTTGACACAGATGGGATCTGTCACCCTATAACCTCAATCTGACCCGTGGGTGACAGACAGGGTGACCAGCTTATCCCCATTTACCCAGGACTTTGCTAGCTTTAGCTCTGTAAGTCCCACAGCCAAGGCCTCCACTAAGGAAGGGCAGCTTGTGGTTTTCTTGCCACTCTGGAGGCGCAAAAACCAGAGGTTCTACACCCTGATGAGCCTCTCCATCCCAAGCAAATCTGGACAGTTGCCGCGTTACATAGAAAAAGCCTCTGTCCACTTTCATGCTCCACTGGATCACCTTCTGGAGGCTCAAAGGCAGTCACGGTGCCCCCGGGCACCGTGGGAGATCGGGGTGACCACCCAGGGATGACAGTGGCTGGTCCGGTCTCTAGAAGGAGCAGGATGGAGGAGGGACCGGGCTCAGTCCTTGGCTCAGGCCACCTGTACTGCTTCTCAGCTGGGTGGCCGTGGCCTCTCTGGGTTACAGGAAGATTGCTGTCTCACGACTCATGGATGTGGAGAGGTTTCAAGGAGATCAGGTCTGGGAAACTCCAAGACCACGATTGCCCCTGGCCGGCTCATCACTCGGTGGGTCGCTGCAGGGAAGGAGGGCTTCTTGAGAAGCTGGTGGGTTAAGGCCGACGGGTGCACTAAAACGCTCCCAGTGAGAAGTGGCTGGGGTTACAAGCGGCTTCCAAGCCTGGCTCTGCCACTCCCTGACCATGTGATCTTGGGCCAGTCGATTCACCTCTCGTGGCCTCGGTGTTTTCATCTATAAAGTAGGAAGAGTAAGACCCAAACTTCACAAGGTAGTTGGGAGGATTTGGGGCGAAGACACATGTAAGGCCTTAGCACAATGCCTGGGGAGCTCGCGGGCACAGTCTTATCTCCGCTGCGGTCGTCACTGCCGTGTGTCATTTGCTGCACTGACGCTGTTCACCCGCTGCCTAGATGGCCGCGACAGTCCCGTCTTGCGTTTTCTGGCTTTGAAATGAGTGATTTGGAGGAAATTGGATCTCTGGCGGATTAAGCATGTCCCTTAGTTTCTTGCCAGGCTGCCCAGAAGTGGTGGGGGAGAGGGGACTTCCGCAGCCTTTCCCAGCCTCGCCCACTGAACAAAAGAGGCATTGTAATTCAGGGCTGCGCAAGGTCTGAAAATCCTTTAGAATTTCTTCATCTGGCCTTTAGAAATGCATTAAAACTGCTCTGATGACAGGGATATGTGAAAGGAAATGGATCGGGGGCCTAGCGTCTGTCTACCTCACGTGTGATGGGAACTGCTGTCCTCCCCACAAGACTAGGGAGCCTCCGGCCAGGTTTCCTGCCCCCGTGGGCCCTGCAATCCCTTCTCCATCAGCAGCCACAGGGATCTTTAAAACAGGTAAATCAAGTCAGAGAATTCCCCTGCTTAAGACCCTGCAACGTCTCTCCTTTGCAGCCAGAATACGATTCAGCCTCCTGGCACCAACCAGCCTTTGAGCCCTCGTGTGGTCTGGCTGCAGGTGGGTCTCTCAGCTGAGCCCACAGCTCCCCGCCTTGCTAACTCCACCTCTGCCCCATCAGCCGCCTGGCTCTTCTCTCCCAGCACGAGCTCATCCCATCTCGGGGCCTCTACAGTGGCTCTGACGTCTTCCTCCTGGAAAACGCTTTTCCAAGCTGGTGCTTTACCACTTGGGGTTTGCGTGTGGGGGTGTTTTGTTTTGTTCTTCATTGTTTTTGGAGTACAGCTGACTTGCAATGCCGTGTGAGTTTCAGGTGATCGCAAAGCGAATCGCTTGTACATATATCCACCCTTTGTAGAGCCTTTTCCCACACAGGCCATGACAGAGTACTCCGTAGAGTTCCCTGCGCTTTACCGCCCTCATTGCTTACTCACTCAGTTTTGTGTATGACTCTGTGACTCCAGGGACTGTAGCCCACCAGGCTCCTCTGTCCGTGGGATTTCCCAGGCAAGAATGCTGGAGTGAGTTGCCATTCCCTTCTCCAGGGGATCTTTCCGACCCAGCCATTAAACCCACGTCTCCCGCATTGGCAGGCGGATTCTTTACCATCTGAGCCACCAGGGAAGCCCGTGCTCTGCAGTGGCTGCTTGTTGGTTATCTATTTTATATGGAGCGGTGTGTATACAGCCATCCCAACCTTTCAATGTCTCCCTCCCTGCCTCTTATACCCTGATAACCGTGAACTTGTCTCCCACATCTGTGACTCCGTTTCTGTTTTGCAAATAAGTTCATTTGTAGCATATTTTTAGATTCCACACATAATCGGTACCATATGATATCAACATATCATATGACATCGACATTTGTCTTTCTCTGGCTTACTTCACTCACTATGAAAATCTCTGGGCTCGTCTTCATCTGAGTTTTAGAGAAGGCTCCTCTGGCCTTTTATTGAATCCCCAGACCCCTCTCCAGCCGCTCACACTCTGGTTTGTTTGCTTCATGGCAATGATCACTTGAAATTGTCTCTCTCTTTTGACTTTCTATTTATTTGTAATCCCTCTTGGTACAATGCACGCTCCCTGAGAGCGGGGCCCACGTCTGTCATAAAGGTGATTGGCATGGAGTAGTACCTATTGGCAGCATCATCGTTTCGTTTTTGCCATAACCCTGGGAAGGTGGCGGTGGCACCTGGACTTTGTAAATGAGAGTCTGAGGCTCACGGAGCCAGTGAAGGGCCTCAGTCGCTCAGTGGCCCCACGGGGCTGGACCCAGGATCGTCTGACCCCAAAGCTCACTGTTCTCTTTTTTCCTTCTTGTAATCACCCTGCCAGTGAAATCCTCACTCTCTAGGGACAAAAAAATAACAAAACACAGATCTATAATGAAAAGCAAATGGAATTTTTTTTTCCTGTTGTAATAACACCAAACGTTCGTTCAAAGCCAGGTAAAGATTTTTTTTTAATATACTGGGTGATTTTTATTGAACAGTTTCCTTGTAATAGGAAACCAACACCAACCTCTTCCATTTTGTCTCCCTCAGAGGAAATAAGCCAGCCACTCCTCCCCCGCTGACCCAGCAGAGAGTGACTCCAGCTGCCCGTGGCATCCTTCCGGGCCCGGTCAGGAAGCCGGGGCCGAGTCCTCACTCCTGGGCATGGTTGAAATGGGCCTGGCCTGGGAGTTTGCATATAGCTCTTCTCATTCGTCTGCTGCTGTGTGTCTTGGGGCAAGTCGCCCAACCTCTCTGTTAAAAACACCTACCAGGCCCATTTCAAAGACGATGGCGGGCTCAAGTGGAAAAAAAAAAAGAATTGTCAGCATAAGGCCCTGCAGTTGTGAGCTGTTCACTGGCATCTGTGTATCTTGTCACTGCTCTGGGGATACACAGTGTTGAACAAACGGTCCCAGCCCTGCCCTTCTGTAGCTTGTAACCTGGGACTCCCGCCTGGGTGCGTACCACGGAGCTCCATGAAGGCTGTCATCGTGCTGCCTTCCTCACACTATAGCCCCAACGCTCAGTGCAAACCTTGCCTTTTAGTTCAGGCTCAATAAACAAACACACACAGGTGTGCTGTGGGGCAGGGCAAAAGAGGAGCAGCTAGGAAAAGCTTTTGAGCTGAATAATCAAGAGGAAGCCAGAGAGACTTCCCTGGCGGTCCAGTGGCTAAGACTCCACGATTCTATTGCAGAGGGTGCAGGTTTGATCAGGGAACTGAGTCCGCATGCCACGCAGTGCTGCCAAAAATAGAATGAGCCAGAGTCAGACAGGCAGACAGGATAGGAGGGACTTATATTCCAGACCAGCAGTTGGCTACTTATGGTCCAAAGGCCGTATCTAGCTCACCGTCTTGTTTTTACAAATAAAGTTTTATTGGAACACGGCCGTGTCCATTAATTTGTTAACAGATTACCTCTGACGGCTTTTACAGTCTAACAGCAGGGCTCCGCTATAACAGCTGAGGCCGTAGCGCCTGCAGATTCTAAAATATTTACTACCAGGGAAAGTTTGCTGAGTCTTGATTAAGACGCATGAATCAGGGCTTCCCTGGCGTCTTGGTGGTAAAGAATCTGCGTGCCAGTGCAGGAGACACAGGTTCCATCCCTGGACCGGGAAGATCCCACCTGCCACAGGACAACTAAGCCCAAGGGCCACAACGACTGAGCCGACACCCTGGAGCCTGTGCTCTGCAACAAAAGAAGGCACCGCCACGAGAAGGCCACGCACCGCACCGAGAGCCCAGCCCCCGCTTGCTGCAACTCGAGGAAAGCCCGCACAGCAGTGAAGACCTGACACCACCAAAAATAGATCAACAAACTAAAAAGTGTTAAAGAGCACAAAGGAATCCGACCCAGAGAACCCCTGCTTGCTTGGAAAGAGGATTGGCTACGTAGTTTGTTTGGCCCAGTGCAAAATGAAAATATAGGGTCCTTCCTTTGCAAATGATTACAGATTCCAAGATGGCAACAGCAGAGCATTAAACCAAGTGTGAGATCTTCTCAGAACAGAGCTCCATGCCACCGCGTGGACGGCAGACCACGGACGCCTCTCTCATGCTCTTTCTTGGAGGACCGTCCTGGGAGCAGAGTTATGTGGAGAAATTATGGCCCAGGGCTCCATGCTGGGGCTCAGGGTCTCCAAGCCCCAGGTTTCCCAGGAGCTCCTGCTCCACAGGGCATGAGGGGGAAGGACTGGCTTCCTCTCTCAGCTCCTCTGCACCCCCGTTTCATGGAGCCTGGCAGTGATGAAGAGGCAGAGATGGGCTCGGCTCGCCCTCCCCTGCCAGGTGCCTCCTGGTGATCAGACATGAAGCAGCGGTGGGGAGAAACATGATGGCTTAATGGGAGCCTCTCTGATGCTGGTTCCCACACATGCATCTGAACAGTCTGATGGGGTAGTGGGGGGTGGGGTATGGGACCTCGCTTTACGCAGCTATGGGATAGCCAAAGAACAGGATCTAGTGGAAACTTGCCGAGCTGGGTAGCCACTCAAGTTCAGCTCCCTGGAGAACACTCCATGGGACATCTTAGTCCACACCCCCCAGACCCACTCTCAGCTTCTCCATCCGCTGTGCCTGAAGGCCAACCCAGACCGCTAGCACCGATGGGTGTTCTTGCCCACTGGTTAATGGGAGGCACCTGCAGGAGATGGGGGCGGGCTGGCAGGTGGACGTGAGGACAAGGTCTTCATCCCCCAGCTCTTCCCTCCTATGTCCCTCTACCTAAACTCTTGTTGGGTAGCCTTTCCCCTCATCTGCCACTCTCTTAGGGGCAAGTAAAACCCCCACTCCTTTGCCCCTTTCCCTCTGCTATTAAATAGCCAGCAGCTCTCGCTGGCCCCTGGCCCAGGTGCCAGGCATGCCTCACTGGGATCCCTCTGCTCATATCTTTGTAAATAACCCTGAAGCTTCCTCATTTATGCTCTTTGCATGTTTCCTGCCAGACCCCACCTGATACAACCTCTTGCCCTGCATGCCCAAATGTGACTCCAACCCGAAGCTCTCACAGTGCGATGGAGGTGGCCCTGGCGGGTGGAGGCTGGCATGGCGTCCTCCTTGACAACAGGAGGAGCACACTGCCATGGTTATTGCTGCCTACAGATCACACCAAAATGCAACATCTTAAAGCAACGGCTATGTTATCGTATCACACAACTGTGTGGGTCTGGAATTCAAGCGTGGCTTGGTTGGGCAATTCCAGTGCTTTAAATGGCATCAGCAGGGGTTACTGGTGTCGTGTTTGGTTTGGCGGTTGGTCTAGTCTGCAGGAGTCAAGGCAGCTTTACTCTCATGTAGGCAAGGCTGGGCTTGTAGGTCCCTCTCCCCACGATGCGGTCTCTCTATCGCCATGGCCAAAGACAGGAAGTGGGTGCCTCCAGCCTGCTAAGGTTTGGACATGGAAACTGGTACACTTTTAGACATTGCACTGATCAAAGCAGTCACAGAATGTGCCCGGCTCAGAGGGAGAGAGCACAGATCCCCCGTCTCTCAAAGAGGGAATGTCAAAGAGTGTGGCCCCATCCTTGATCCTCTACATGACAGTCATCTTTCCAACAACTGGTATCACCTTCTCTGTTTGCTTAACGCTGGGCTCACAGAACCATTGTCCGGGGCCAAATTCACCCTGAAGATTGCTCTAGCTTGCTATACACCGGGGGTTTTGTTTTTTAATTAAATGACTTTGGACCTCCATAACCTCATCTCATCACTGGGCACACCACTTTTCCCTGTCTGCCAGACGCTCAAACTCAGGCTTCTGCCTGAATCCTGGGGCCTATAACTCTGTGCTCCTAGATTAGCAGGCTCAGGGGACAAGTTTATTCTGACGGGCTCATGCCCTGGGACACAGATACACCCAGATAAGCTGGGCTCTTCTATAACTCAGCTCTCCCAGCCTTATTTCTAGGAGGGAATGCTGGTTCAACAGACACTGAGACCTTATCTGTTAAGACTCCCGAGATGAAGCCAGCGTGGTGTTGGAAAGAGCGCTGCCCTGGGGGGGAACGGGAGCCGGTGTTCCTGTCTCTGCGCTGCCGGTGTTCCTGTCTCTGCGCTGCCGGTGTGACCATGAGGAGATCACCTAGCCCCCGCCCCCCCGGGTTGCTGCTTCAGCATCTTGCAGGACAAAGGAGAGGGCACGGCATCGCCCCGAGTTTGCAGCCCAGCTCTGCCGCTTATCTTGGACAGGTCACTCCATCACTCTGGCCTCAGTTGCCGCCTCTGAAAACTGGGGACACAAAGAGCATCCCACGGAGCTGTTGTGAGGATAAAACACGACCTGCGGGGCGCCTGTTTCCTAGCAGGCACTCCGGACATGCTTGCCTGCCTGGAGCCATCAGAGCCCAAGGTCTGAGCTGGGATCACGCACCTCCGTGTCTAGCGCGACGTCTGACATGTAGTAGGCACTCGGAAAACACTTGCTGATATGAACTGACTCTTGGCAAACGAAGCAGTAGCGAGAGAAACAGAAACACTCACCCATTAAAAAACCCGTGTATCAGCGTGTTCTTGGCAGCCGTACGCATAGTAGAGCCCAATCAGAAACTACCCAGGTGTCTATTAACAAAAGAACAATTGAACAAAGCAGTCTCGTCTTCCGATAAAATGCTACTCAGTGATGAAAAGGGATTGCCTGTAGGCACATCAAACACGGGTGGATCCCAAAAATACGATGCTGGGAGAAAAAAGCCTTCTCTAAGAACTACCTGCTGTGTGATTGCTCTTATAAGACATTCTAGTTACGTGTTAGTCACTCAGTTGGGTCCGACTCTTTGTGACCCCACCAGCCTCCTCCGTCCGTGGGATTCTCCAGGCAAGGATATTGGAGTGGGTTGCCATTGCCTTCTCTAGGACGTCTTCCCAACCCAGGGATCCAACCTGGGTCTCCTGCACTGCAGACAGATTCTTTACCATCTGAACCACCAGGGATGCCCTATATGACATTCTAGAACAGTCAAAAAATGATGTGAGGAAAATCAAAATAATTGTTGCCTCTGGGGGCAAGAATTGGCTAAACAGGAGCAGAGGAATTTTCTGGAGTGATGGTGGTGTCGTACATCGTGAGAGAGGTTTGGGTTACACAGGTGGGTGCATTTGCCAAAACCCATTGAGTAATGCCGTCTGGGTTTGTGCATTTCACTGTATGTAAATTTTACCAAAAGAGAATTGGGAATAAGTGTACCTCTAGTGATATGCAGGCTGCAAAAGCAAAATGTGGAGGTATCAGAAAGCACCAGGTAAAACTCAGATGGATGGGTGGGTAAAGGGAGAGAAATACACGGTAAAGCAAGCTTGGTTAAGTTCACTGTAGATGTTGGGCAGTAGGAATACTGATGTTTGCTTTAAAATTCTTTGCGCTTTTCTGTATGTTTGAAAATGTTCAAGCCAAATGATAGGGAATAAAATATGATGCCGTAGGACCAGGCCAGGGCAGTGGCGGGGGGCGACGAGGGCAAGGCCACGCAGCCTTGACAGACATTAAGACTGGTGTTCAGGAAAGTGGAAGTCAGCTGTGAAGACACAGTAGAAAAAGGATTGAATTCCCCGAGCTGAGTCTGGACGGTGGGCACGTCAGCAAACCCGATGACCTCTCTGTGACTCTGTGTCCCCATCTGCAAAATGCAGACAGCTCTGCCCACAGGGGTGTTGCCGCGTGTAAACGAGAAGCCAGAAGCAGTGAACAAACAGGGCTTCACAAGGAGCTGGCAGGAAGCAGCCTGATTCTCTCCAAGCAAGCCTGACCCCACCTCCTCGTTGGGATCTCAGCCTAAATACGAAGTTAAGCTCCAAACACAGGTTTCCTCTGGCTGCCTAATTTGCTGTGCCGCCACCTTCTCCTGGAGGAGGAAATGGCAACCCACTCCATTTCCTTGTCCTTTCGTGGAGAATCCCACGGACAGAGGAGTCCGATGGGGTGCAGTCCGATGGGGTGCAGCCCATGGGGTCGCCCAGAGTCAGACACGCGTGAGCACAGACAGCAGCAACCGCCTCCTCCGTCCAGCAGTTTTCCTTGTCTGTCGGACACTTGCCCCCATCTGGGGCGTTTTTTCCATCTTCCTTACCTTGGTTTCTTACGTCTCCTCCCACGAGCATCAGTCTCCAGGAGAAGAGGGAGTTGGACTTGTTCATGACTTCACCTTAAGCGGTCTCTGGCGCGTAGTAGGGACGCAGTGATTCTTTGTTTAAGTAAGGAAGGAGTGAGCAGGGTTGGGTAGGCTTTAGTCTCACCCCTCAGATCGCAGAATTCTGCCACCCAGAGTTTGCCCGTTGCTAATACCACCTCCATGAAATAGCAGGAAGTGAGTTTAGAGACGGCCATCTCTGCCCCCATTTAACAGATGAGGAAACTGAGGTTCAGGGAGAGAAGGCAAACATCCCAGCGTCCGCTGTCACTTAGGGGCTGAGCAGAGAGGGGCTCTCGCCCTTGCTGTTTCTCTCCAGCAGGCTTCTGGGGCTGACCAGGGCGACCACAGACAGACCGACAGACAGACAGGCTCTGCCGAGCCAGGTCGCCGGGGATGCTGTGTGTGCTGGTGCGCCCCGCCCCCCGGGTGGCAGGCGGGCGGGCTGGCGCAGGCGGCTGATGGGTCGTGTCTGCCAGTCCGTCAGGGCCCAGCCACGCCGACACAGGCCAGTCACCCGCAGCGCCTGCCGGGTGTGGACGGCCAGCAGCCTGGCATGGGAGGTCCCTGCCCACACCGGCAGCCCCTTCCGACCGTGCCAGCACTGTCCCCACGGTGACCCTTGCTGGTCGCGCGCTGTCCACACAGATGTGCTCGCTGGCCGGCAGCTCGGGGGCGGCTTGGGGGCCAGGCGCTGAGTGGGGCGCTGCGGGACCCTGGCAGGATGTCGTCCAGAGGGGACTGCACGCAGATACACGGATCCTGGGTCAAAGGTGGGACAGCCGTGCCTCCACCCCCACCCCCTGCCCGAGCAGCTCGTGGGATCCCAAATCAGCCGCAGCCCTGAAAAGGGGGCTGGAAAAACGATCTTCCCTCTGTTCCAGAGGCCTCTCCCCAGCCCAGACCCGCCTGGCCCAGCTGGGCTGCCCACACATAGTCAGCAGGACTGTTCTGACCCTGGTGAAGCTGTCACTCCCCTGCTTGAAGTCTCAGGGGCTCCCCACCTTCCTGCAACAAAATTATGGCCATAATAGTATCTACTAAAGAATATTTACCATGCTAAGCATTTTACAACGAAGGCAGAAGGAGAAGGGGCGGCAGAGGATGAGACGGTTCGACACCGTCACTGACCCAAGGGACATGAGTTTGAGGAAGCTCTGGGAGGCAGCGAAGGCCTCTGGGATGGGCTTTCAGGAAAACGGAAATGTTCAGACCTTGCTCCCACCTGGCCAGGGCATGCTGCTGTGCACAGATGTGCTAGTCCCTAGCATCTATCCAGACCCGTCCTGGCCCCACCGTTTTTTGCCTGCCGGCCCCCGCAGCGAGGGGTTTTAGGGTGACGTAGGAGACAGTAAGGGAGGACTCGGCGCCCCGTGTCTGGTGGGGTTTGGGGCCTTTGGCGCTTGGGTCCTGACTGTGGTTTTGCATTTGACTGGTTGAGCCGGGGGTGGGTGATGGCAAAGAGACAGCGTTGGCGGGATGGTGTTTCCTAGCCTGGCATTTCTCACGCACGTGCTCCCCTCACACCCACCCCAGCTGACGTTCCCTGTCCCCGGCCTGGAGCAGGGAACAGGGAGTGTAAACCGGGCTTCCGTCATGGGTGAGGCGGCATTCGTGCACGCAGAGGGGCACACACACTGTGAGCCCACAACCCGACACGCAATCCTGAGCGTGCACACACCGTCTTGCTGACACACCCCCGAGCCCTCACGCTCGCCCCCAGGCATCTAGAACCACACGAGACAGTCTCACCAGTGCCGTGCTTTACACACACGTGTGCATCCTTCCACGCAACCCAGAAGCATGTAGATCCATCCACTCGCCCTTGCTGGCACACGTCCGTCCCCACAGCCCCGAATACAGGCTTTCTCACTTGCACTGGTGCTCACTCACAGGAGCTGGCACTGGTGCTCAGTCACAGGAGCTGGCCTCCAGCAGCCCTGGGCACCCCTTGCGCCCACACCCGTTGCACACGCACCTCCTCACACTTGATAGGCTCCTGTCCACGTGCGTGAGGCCCACAGAGCCAGCTGCCGCCCCCCCTGCCTGCCATTCTCAGCTGCCTCCGGCCCGGGCCCGCCCCGCACCTCATCCCTGAGCTGCTGTCTGCCTTTGCACGGTAACCAGATGAGACAAGGCAATTTATGACACCAGCTGTCTCTGTCAAAACCGGATCTCCCACACGCACGAGGGGAAGCCAATTACCCCGAGCCCAGCCCTGCCAGAAGCCAGGGCTTGCAGGGAGATAGAGCGGGGGTGGGACCCGGCCACCCGGAGGGGCGTGGTGGGCGGCACCTGCTTCCCCTGGGAATCCGGCACCCTCCTCCCCCAGGCCCCGGGGGAGCCTGTCCTCTCCTCTCTGTGGCTGCCCCCTGCCCCCGCTCCCAGGGCAATGCAAGAGCAGACTCAGGGCAGAGAGCAGGTGGGCAGGGAGTCAAGAGGAAGAGTGGTCCAGGGTCACCATGGCAACTGGGAAGGCAGGAACCCTGTGGCCCTCCCGCTACACAGCGAGCCGCAGGGAGGCCGCGTCGCTGTCCCCTCTTGCTCTCCACTTCTGCTCTCCCTGCTCCTCTCTGAGCAGGTGCCCGCACCCGGCTCACATTTCCCTCTGCCTAGAATCCCCACTCCCTTCCTTGTCCCACCCCAACCCTTCACCCAACTCTACCACTAGCTGGGCCACTTCCTCTCTGGACCTCAGACTCGGACCCAGGTTCAAGTCCTCACTCCTCCACTGACAGCCTGGGCAGCCTGGACGAGCAGCAGCCCTTCACTGCCTTTAGTTTCTGCATCTGTACAAGAGATTTTGTTTCTATAGAAATATTGACCGAGATCCCCCTCTGTCAGCAACTGTGCTCTGGGCGGGGGAGATACAACGCTGAACGAAATGAAGTCTCAGCCCTCCTGGGCTTCAGATTTTGCTGGAGGAGCTGGAAGACACCCACTGCAGACAGTTAAGTGAGATGATTCTTCACCGGCTCATAAGCTGCATCCGCAGCAGCTGTCCCAGAATCAAGCATAGCTCTCGAAAAGAACTCAGTCAGTAAGTGAATGCCTGAACGCACAGCCGGCTTGGCCCCAGTGCTGAGGCTGACTTGATCTCAGCCTTTCTCCAGCAGTGTCTGATCTGGCGTTACCTTTGCGGTCCTCAGAGGGCACTTTCTCCGCATAATTTCTGAGTGGTTGGATGGAGACATGTCTAAGTAGACTTCAGAACACTCCTGTTGCTGACTCATTGATTCACTCCACAAATGTACGTTAAGGGCAGACCATGTGCCAAAACCCATGCTAGGCACTCGAGGTTGAGTGGGGTGGAGAGGAGACTTCCAGGTGCCAATTGCATGGCAGAAGTTTCTAGATGTGCTCTTCACGTTTTACAAGATGCTTTCACATATAGGCATTTCACAGGTTCTTTTTAAGGCATTTTTAACAACTCAGTCGTTCGGTCATGTACAACTCTTTCTAAACCCATGGACTGTAGCCTGCCAGGCTCCTCTGTCCATACAATTATCCAGGCAAGAATACTGTGGTGGGTTGCCATTCCCTTCTCCAGGGGATCTTCCCGACCCAGGGATCAAACCCAGGTCTCCTGCATCTCAGGCAGATGCTTTACCAGCTGAGCCACGAGGGAAGCCTGGGTCTGATGAACTTCTTACAGATAAGGAAATTGAGGCTCCAAGACTATTGGTGACTTGCTTGAGAGCCCAGAGCCAGCAGTGACAGCCCCCACGGGGGAGCTGAGCCTCCTCATGCTTGGCCCAGAGTTCTGGCCACCATTCATCACTTTCAGCGTCCCTCTCCCTCAACGACAAGCCTCTAGGGCAGCCGTGGCTCCTGCCCGTTCTAACAGCCTGGGAGCCGCCTGGAACCTACTGGTGCTGGGATTTGAACCTGAGCCGGCCTGACTCCCGAGCCCGGACGCCATCGCTCTTCCATGTCTAATCAGTTCATTAAAGCCCTCCTTGCAAACGCTCCCTCTCACTGCCCAGCCACAGAGACCTCAGCTGCACCATTTCCAGGAGAGCAAATTCCTTCCCGGCTGGAGAGGAGTTGGGATAATGTAGGCAGGCGATTTAAACAGCTGCGGTAAAATACACCAGTGGTTTTCACTCTCCGCCACCATTACACTTTCCAGCCGCGGCGGGATTGGCCCATAAGTGGGATATCAAGTTTATTACAGCTATTTCCAACCTGTAATTGGTTTTGCGGAACACAAAGAGGAGGAGGTTCGGGGTAGGGGGAGGTGATTCCCCCAACTCCTTTTTCTTTTTTCTTTTCTGGATGATGGCACCCAGGGACATTGGGAGGAGGCTAGAGTTGGAGACTTATTTGTTTTTCAAATGGAAAACCCCCGTCAGCCCCGCAGGCTCTCTCGCTGCTGGCTGGATTCAGTCCGTTTGCCACACTTTGGTGGCTGCACTTGCAAAATCAGCTCAGCCCGGCTGAAGCCAGATGTACTGGTCGGGGGGCAGTAGGGGCCCTGAGGCGGGGTCAGGCAGCCTTGGGACCCGGGGGCGGCTGCGGAACCTCGGCTGAGTGGGCAGGGCATGTGGAGGTGCGGCCTCCGGGGCCAGCTGTTCCAGAATCAGAGCATCTGGGCATTCAGAGTAGAAACGGCCCTCAGAGCTCACCCTGCCCCACGTCTCTTCACTGAGCATTTCGGGAAACTGAGGCCTGGAAAGGAGAGATGCAGAGCGATTTAGAACCCAGGTCTCCGTTCGCTGTAGCTGATCATTCAGGGAACCAATACTAGCCGGGGTTCTTGGTCTTTCCAGATCAATAGAAATTGACTACAGGACAGACAAGAGACTCAGGCAAGGCTCCCCTGGGCCCCTGCTGCATCGGGAGGGAGAGAGAGCAAGTCACAGGGGGAGGGGGTGCTGGCAAGAACGGATCCCTCAGGTGGGCTGAGGGCAGGGGTGTGTCCAGAGGGCTGGCTTAGGTGCCCCCCCTGTGGCTTGAGTGCACGGGGGCATGGGGAGTTCCCTGCCCTCGCTCCCGGCACCTGATCTTTGCTCCCAGTTCTTTAGAAGTGGCAGTTGGTTTGGGGGGTTTTTTTGGTCTTTTGTATCATTTGGTCCAGAATTTGCTCCCGCTGCAGCATCCACGCAGTCATGTCTAGTCCCACAGACTTTCTTAGTATTTTTGAGAAGTTTGTCCAGGTGGAAGCATGGCAGCAAAGGATCCCGGGTCCCAGCCTGTCTCAGGATGGCCCCCGAGAGACAGCGCGTCAGGGGCACGCGGGTTCTCTCTGGGGCATCACCACACGGATGGTCCCGCCACCTTCCCCGTGGGGCCTGGTCCTACCAGGAAGCCCCATCCGACCCAGGCGTGGCCGCAGCAGGCTGTCCTGAGGCCAGTCTGTGCTGTCAAGCAGCAGGGGTGGCTTCTCGGTTCCTCGTGGGGTCCCCAGGGCCTGGCACGTGGTGCGGATTCAACTCGGTTCAGTTGCTCAGTCGTGTCTGACTCTCTGCGACCCCATGGACTGCAGCACGCCAGGCCTCCCAGTCCATCACCAACTCCCGGAGGCTGCTCAAACTCATGTCCATTGAGTCGGTGACGCGATCCAATCATCTCACCCTCTGTCGTCCCCTTTTCTTTCCGCCTTCAATCTTTCCCAGCATCAGCTCATTCGTGTAGCAAATACTTACTAAGTACCATGTGCCCAGCTCTGGGGGGCAGAGCGTGAACAGGGTAGATAGAGACCGTGCCCTCACAGAGTATATGTTCTAGAAGTAGCTCACATTCAAAGCCTGTTTATTGACTCAGTGAAAATCTGTTGAATGAATGGCTGAACACACAAGCCCGTCTCCCTCTGGAGGAAGGAAACCCCACACGTCTTCAACTCTCCAACAGCACCTTGTCTGCCCCTGCCAGCCTTGCCATCCTCTGTCCTGACTTCCTGGCCCCACCTGCCCTGGGCTCTGGGAGACTGTCTTGGAGTCTCTGCGACCAGCCTGCCACCCCGGTCCTTGCTCGGAGCCTCCTCAAGCTCTCTCTCTGGGCTGATGCAATCATACAAGTTCAGCAAGTTTCCGGGCCTCTGTGCTCTCTCCCTGCAAGCATGGACCCCTGCTTTCCATCCTCGGTGCCCACGTTGGCTTCCGGCTCCTTCCACCTGTCCCCCTCCCCAGGGCTGGACCCTTTCTTTCATTGACTGATTTTCTGCATCCTCTGGCTTTTCAGCAAGCGATGTTCTGCTCTTTAGCCCTGAAGAGGGAAAAGGGACACAGAAAAAGCGGTGACTAAGAAAAGTGTTAGTGTTCATAACAGTTGGTATCTCCACTGACCACACACCAGGCGATCTGTCCCAGCCTTGTCTCGTTTAATCTTTCCAAGAAGATAAGTCGGGTTATCCCCATTTTACAGATGCGGGAACTGAGACTTAGGTGCTATAGCTTGATCAAAAGTACCAAGTAGTAACCGAAAACCAAGGATTTGACTGGTGTGGAGGAAGTCAGTCTAGCTTCTTGCTCAAGCCTCCCATAGGAGGGACAAGCAGCCTGAGACTAGGTGCTCCCAGAAGAGGGCCCACCTCCTCCAGGAAGACTCCTGCGATTGCCCCTTCCTCCAAAGGAAGCCTCAGCTCCTCCGTGGGCCTCAGATGACACTTGTCTAATGCTTGTTGCTACAGCCGTGGTCTCCCTGGCTCTGGCCTCTCACTTGGCCGTGGGCTGTGCTATCTCCCATGATACACAGAGTCTGAGAGTGAATTTCGAGTCCGTTACTTTCCTTTACCCTCCCTGAGGCTGAGGAAGAGGCGGTGGCAGGGAGCTGGGACAGCAGATCCCTTGGGTAGAAGGAGTGAGTGCTTGTCTCAGGCTGCCAGTGCAACCACAGCGGCCAGACACAGCCCCAGAGAAAAAGATGTAAATAGAAGGAAAAGAAAGCTAGGTGCGTCCTTGAAACTCCCCGTCCCACAGCCTGAAACAGCGATTTACGACTCAAATAATTCTTCGGTGTTTTATCTGGGGTGTGTGGGTACATGTGAGTGTATGTGGGGTGTGGGTGTATTTTCCCAGCAATAAAAACCTCAGTCCCGGAGAATAAATTTGAGGAGACAGTTTTACTGACAGATTTTTTTTACCCTCCTTTGTATAATAAAAAAAAAATGGAGTGAAATTTGAGATTGGGACGACAGGGCTGCCACATTTTAGGAGGAGATAAAAAAAGCAGCACCTGAAGGGAGGTGAGGCTGCAAGTCAAATGGGCAGGATGCCTTCCACTCTCACGGCTGTAGCAGAAAGTTCCTCACACCTCCGCTGGCTTCTGGCATTTTCCCTCCTAACGAGGCAGCCGCTGAGGGTAAAGAGAAGGGCAGGGAGGCGTTTAGTTCATTCACAGCCCTTGGCAGCCTAGCGGGTGGCGTGTGAACCCTGATCTGGGAGCCAGCACTCCGCCAAGAGCTCGGTGTGGGACCTCGGCTGCATCACCTTGCCTCTCCAAGCCTCAGTTTCCTCATCTGCAAAATGGGGAGGTTATGGTCCATTCTGCTATATGAAAAGGGAGGGACTTCAAGCAGATTTCCCAACCTTGGATCAGATAATTCTTTGTGGGTGGCGGGGGGAGGTTGTCCTGTGCCTTGTAGGAGGGTTACAGCTTCCCTGCCCCTGAGTTGTGACAACCAAGCCTGGCTCCTGACATCGCCAGATGTCCCCGCGAGGAGGCAGTAAAATCGTCTCCCAGTTCAGGGCTCTGGTTTAAAGGCACTTTGCTCCTCTCCCTCCGCCGTCTTGATTCCCCATTTGGGAAGCTGGTGAGAGGCGAGGGGAGAGACCAGGGATGGGACAGCCTGGCTCCTGATGGCCCTGCGTGCTGCCTGCCAGTCGCTCAGCCCTGTCTGACTCCTCGAGACCCCATGCGCCGCAGCCCGCCAGGCTCCTCTGTCCATGGGATTCTCCAGGCAGGAAGACTGGAGTGGGTTGCCGTGCCCTCCTCCAGGGGATCTTCCCGACCCAGGGACCGAACCTGCGTCTCTATGTCTCCTGCATCGGCGGGCGGGGTCTTTACCACTAGCGCCACCGGGGAAGCCCTGCACCGCAAGCGCCGTCAAAAAAGCGTGAAGCCCCCGGGGAGGAAGCAAGTGAAGTGTATGCGCTGCGGATGAGTCTGCAGGAGACACAGAGGTGTGAGCTCGGAGAAGCCTTGGAGTGGCAAGTCACTGCTGACCCCTCTCGGGGTCCCGGAGCTTGCGAAGGTGTTGCCGTCACTCTGAACCCTGCCAGCCAGGGCTCCCTGGAGACCCCAGCACTGCAAAAGGACTCCTACTCTCACAAACTTGCAGTTTCAGGAGGGTGATCCATACTGGCATTGCCTGTGCCTGGTACACAGCTGGCACTTGATAAATGCTGGCTGGATTGAACTGAATCTCTGTTCTCTGAAGTGTTAGCTGCTCAGTCATGTCTGATTCTTTGCAACCCCATGGGCTGTAGCCCACCAGGCTCCTCTGTCCATGGTGGTTCTCCAGGCAAGAACACTGGAGTGGGTTGCCACGCCCTCCCCCAGGGGATCTTCCCCACTCAGGGATCGAACCAGGTCTCCTGCATTACAGGCAGATTCTTTACTGTCTGAGCCAAAGGGAAGCCCCCAAACCAGCAGCAAAACCACCTTGGCCAGACAGATGTGGTCCAAGTCAGCTGGGATCCAGACGTGCCCAGGGTGGCCCAGCTGTGCCGAGGCCGGTCCTCCCAGGGAGGCGGAGGACCCAGTGCTGCCTTGGCTAGGCTGGGCAGGCAGCTTTCAGCATCTCCCGCATCCCTGAAGCCCCTTGGAGAAACCCCATCCCTGGCCGCCACCCTCCCAGCCCCCTCTCCTGCCTCCAGCACACAGAGCCACAGGGAGTTAATTCCACTTCTCCAGGACCAGGCATGAGGCCTCCCCGTCGCAGGCTGTTAGCACGGAGCCCAGCTGAGTGGTGAGAGGCTGCAAGCTCCCGGCCTATAATAGAGTTGCTGAGACAAGCGGAAAACTGCAGCCGGGTAAACAGATAAATAATTGAAACAGTGACAACACGTACCTTGCTGCTTTGTGGAGTAACACTTTCATTAGCGGGGAGCAGCCCGGCCCTGGGGGTGCGGGCAGGCGGGCGGTGGGATCAGGGCACGCTGGGGTCCGGCTTTTAATCAGCTGTGAGCAGCTGGGCACCGAGCAGCCTCTGTCTTCCAGCGGGAGCTTTATTGCCACCTCCCGGGAGCCCCTGCCTTCTGCGGCCTCCGTGTCCCTGTGTGAAATGGGGACCTCGTGCCCTCCCTCCTCGCCTGTGCCGAGGGCAGCCGGAGGCAGGCAAGCCCCCCACCATGTCGTCTTCTCTGCATCCCCCGTGTCAGTCAACTGGGCTCCTCCCAGGCTCCCCCGGGTTCCTTGGTCTCCAGACAAGTTCCTTCAATCAGAAGGAGCTTGTAAACAGAACCTGAAGCTCTGTGCCTCCTCGGCCCTCAGGAGAGCTGAGTTCTTTTGCCTACCAGGCCCTCCCTAACGAAGTCCTCATTTCACTGACTTCACTTACTCTCTGCCCCAGGTACTCTGAATAGGCTCCTTTCACTGAGCACGCGAAGTTCTTTCCCACCCCAGGGCCTTTGCTGCTGCTGCCCTTTCTGGCTCGAGAGCCCTCCCTGCGGGTACCAGGCTGACTCCTACTCTTGCTTCAGAAGACAACTGAGACTTTGCTTCCTTCAGGAAGCCCTCCAGGGTTACTCTGTCTGCAGGCTGGGTGCTGCCCCGCCTGTGGACTCCCTTGCTATTCTGGCCCTCCCTCTTGTAGAATTTATCAGAAATTGTTGCCGCTTAGCATTTTGAAATCATACGAGATCTCAGCCCAGGGGGACTGCTCCCCGATCCCAGTTCCTCTCCTCTCTTCCTGTTCAGCCTGTTCCACCTTTTCCTCTCTCTTTGGGCAAGGATGGCTTTGGGCCAAACACATTTACGGTCTCTGCCCCAGGCGGGGCAGCGCCCCAAGCTTTGGTCATCATCTTGGCAAGGCCAATCGGTGGGATCACCGAAGTGGCCTCACCTGGTGCCCTGGGACGAGCCCGAGAGAAGGGTGGCCCTGCTCCTGCTGAACTGTCGGGCCTCAGGGAGGGCCTTGAGTTCAGAGCCTCAGCCTGTACATCGTCAAGTGGGGACGGAAGACCCGGGAGGGTAAGAGCGACGCTCACGACACCTCCCCCAGAGAGTCCTCCGGGGCTGCCTGCCTCTCCGCAGCGTCTCGGGAGCCCAGCCTCCGCCTCAGGAAAGGCGGTGCTGGCTGAGCGCTCACCCCGGCTCCTCTGTGCTGCGTTGCAGGTGACGGACGGCGGCACCATCAAGCAGAAGATCTTCACCTTCGACGCCATGTTCTCCACCAACTTCTCCCACATGGAGAGCTACCGCCGGCGCGAGGACTTGGTGTACCAGTCCACGGTCAGGTGAGGCCGCGGCCGCGGGGCGGGGGGCCGCCTCTCCAGCCTTCTCACGCCCACCCGCAGCGCCCGCGGGCTCGGGAGCGGTGTCTCGGGAGGACCCTCCATGGGCTTGGAAGGCAGAGCTGGGGCTCGCTGCAGGAGAGGGGCCCCTTCCCGAGGGGTCATCCCCTGGACGAGGGTGAAGGGCAGGGGTCAGGGGGCCGCTCGGCCGCAGGGAGTGGACCCTGCACGTTGGCCTCCCGGGCACTCCTCCAACAGTCCCGCAAGGTGGGGTTTTCCAAACCCCGTTTCCAGGTGAAGACCCTGAGGTCCAGAGAGGGTGAGCAAATAGCCAAAGGCCACACAGCCAGGAATGCCAGAGACAGGAGGTGAACCGGCTGCGCCGGGTTCAGACGCCCATGGAGCACGTTCTGTGGTTTCCCACGGGCTTCAAACTTGGGAGGGAAACAGACCCTGAACAACCAGACCCGAGGTCCAAAGCAGCACCAGGATGGGGAAGGAAGAGTCCTTGTGGGTGGAGATACTTGGTATTTCTGCACCTGCCCCCTTTGCTAGAAGACTCTAAGGTAGCGGATCCCAGTCCAGGCCCTGCCGCGTTCCCATCTCTCCCTAAAAAGCCCCATTCCTATTTTGGCGCTCTGATACTTTATATTTGCTGGGTCCCACTCCCTTTGATCACCTGGTAAACTCCTTGTCCGCCTTCAGAACCCAAGCGAGCAGGTCCTCGGGTGTGACACCTCCTTTAGACAGTCCCTCACCCCAGCAGAGCTGACCTTCCCCAAAGTCAACGGCCGCGGCTCCTCCAGTACACCCCCCACCGCCAGAGGGGGTCTCACTGCGTTAGTGAAGAGACGCTTCGGCACTGGGCGTGCACAGTTTTACACACACAAGTGTGCGTGCTTTCTTACACTGCATAGCCAAATGCTTTGCCTGGTTGCTGTTCGGTCACTTAAGTTGTGTCCAACTCTTGGCAACCCCATGGACGGCAGCACGCCAGGCTTCCCTGTCCTTCGCTGTCTCCCAGGGCTCACTCAGAGTCATGTCCGTTGAGTCGGCTCTGCCTGGTGGCCAGGCAGGAAGTGGCAGTCTGCTCCCAAGCTAGAGGACAGCCTGCCCTGTCAGGCCTGGCAGGAGACGCTGCCTGCGGACTCGCATGCTGCAAGCTGACTTGCTCTATGCTTCGTGCGGAACCTACCACATCCCTGCTTAGTGTCTTATTCCTGACCCACCAGGAGGATAAGGCCCCACTCTCCTTACCCAGGTTTTTCAGAAGGAAAAAGCGGTCTCCCCACCACCTTGTATCCTCAGCTCTCAACACGAGGCTCCACACACAGCAGGTGCACAATAAAATTTGCAAATTGAGCGGACAACCCTAGTGCCCTCCTTGGCCCTTTGGGCCTCAGTTTCCCCACGGGTAAAATTAGAAAATGGGACAAGAAGATTGCCAAGGGCAGAGCCAGTCTGCAGAGAGAATCTGGCCTGTGGGCCTTCCATGCCCGCTTAGGTAAGAGCCGAAGGTGGGTGTGCTCCCCTGGAGGACCCTTCTGGGTGCTTCCTTTGGGATTTGTGTCAGGAGCTCAGACTGAGCATTTATTGGGTGAATCTGGTGAGAATGTGGACTCCAGAAAGATGTACAAGCCGCCACACAGATGCCTTCATCTATCTATTTATGATTTCTCCTGCACCCACCTCCAAAAAGAATTTGGGTTATCTCTGAGCACACCCAAGACAAGCAGGCTGGGCTTCCCAGGTGGCGCTCGTGGTAAAGAACCCACCTGTCGATGCAGGAGATGTAAGAGACATGGGCTCAATCCCTGGATTGGGAAGGGATCCTAAAGCATGGCAACACTCTCCAGTATTCTTTCCTGGAGAATTCCTTGGACAGAGGAGCCCAGTGGGGTACAGTCCATGGGGTTGTAAAGAGTCGGACACGACTGAAGCAACTTGGCACACATAAACGCAAGACAAGCAGGTTACCATCAGAACGCAAAGAAAAAGGTGAAAACTCATTTTGGAGAAGAAAACATTCTGGGCGGCACAAGTGATCGCACCAGTGAACGTCTGGATCACCCCAGGCTTCCCAGAAAGCGTCCCCACCCGCCCCACCCCGCCTGGTGCCCACGGCCTCTGAAAACAACAGCCCCTGCATCCCGTCACTGTCAGCCCCCACCCACTCCTGACTTCCCTCGTGGCTCAGCAGCAAGAGCCCGCCTGCCAATGAAGCCGGTGCTGGAGACACCTGTTTGATCCCTGGGTTAGGAAGATCCTCTGGAGGAGGAAATGGCAACCCACTCCAGTATTCTTATCTGGGAAATTCCATAGACAGAGGAACCTGGCGGGCTACCCTCCACGGGGTCACAGAGCTGGACACAACTGAGCACACACATACACACACACACACACATACACACACACACCTGCTCCTGGAAGTGTGGGTTCCAGAGTAACTCCCTGCCTCTGGTTTCTGAGCCAGGAAGGAAACTCAGGGACTGTCCGAACATCCCGGATGCCCTCCATCTCACGCATCCAGATTGCAGCCCTGGCGTCCAAAGGCCTGGTTCAAACCCCAGCTCAGCTACTCCCTGCTGAGTTACCTTTGACCACAAGGACCTTGACCTCTCTCGGCCTTGGTGTCCTCACCTGTTAAAAGGGCTTAATATGGTTGGTGTTGACTTAAAAAGCACGCGCAGTGTGCGAGCTGCAAGTTAAGTCTTACTCGGGGCACCATGAGGGCTGCAGCTCTGGGAGACTGCGCCAGAGAGGAGGGGGAGGTGACTCTGGTGGAGGCGGTGTTCGTGCAATCAAGCACTTATCTCATCGAAGGTTTTCTGCTCGTCACGAGGGGCTGACGTCACCGTGAAGGGATTTAGTGCTTTTCCAGATATGAGGAGGTGCAAGGATTGGACTCATGAAATCAGTTCCTGAAAATATCTAACTATTTAAAGATCTGTTGCACATCCTGGAACACATGTGTGCTGTGTGTGTGTGAACGTGCACGAACGTGCAAGTGCTCAGTTGCATCCGACTCCTTGCAACCCCGTGGACTGTATCCCACCAGGCTCCTCCGTCCACGGGGATTCTCCAGGCAAGAATGCTAGAGTGGGTCGCCACTTCCTCCTCCAGCGGATCTTTCCAATGCAGGGATGGAACGCACACCTCTGCGTCTCCTGCTGTGGCAGGTGGGTTCTTTACCACTGTGCCCTCTGGAGCACAAAGTGTCTCATTCCTGCTGTTCACCCTGAACTTCCCTGAAGGCGTGTCGAAGGTCAACAGCTGCAGCTGCACAGGATTCCGTCCCCACAGTGGCAGATGCCAAGTGCCCTTGGCAAGCGCCAAGTTGGCACTGACATTGCCTTAAACAGTCATCGTGGGGTTTTGGTGAGACTCAAGTCTGATGGCCTGAGTTCTAAACCCGTCTCCTCCAGCCCTTGCTGAAGTGTAATCTCTCGGGGTGGTAACTCTGTGCCCAAGTTTCCTGATCTCTGAAAGGGGACAACAGGAAGAAGCTCCCAGCAGCCCCGCGAGGCTCTCACGAGTTAGTAATCCCTGTAAGTGCAGCCCCAGCCCCAGAGCCGTGCATGTCTGCTGTTAGTGCCTAGAAAAAAGCCTCTGCCTCACCATTAAAAAAAAAAAAAAGCTGCCACCTTTTTCTTAATCTCATAAAGCTCCTTATGCACACTCTTTCCCTTAATCATCACTAACGACACCTTGACCACAGCAGGTATTGTTCTCATTATTATTTTCTATGGTCCTGAGTTTACAGATGAGGTTGAAATTCAGTTCAGGACTCACCCAAGGGTCCCCCACTGGAACAACATCAACTTGCTCAGACCCCAACCCGTGTCATCCTAGCCCTCCACCGTGCAGCTTTCCCTGTTTTACAAATGAGGAAACAGAGGCCCGGAGGGGAGGAGACTTGTCCAGGGTCACAGACACAGCGCAGTCGTGGCCGGAGCTCACTTCTTCCCCAGGCTTCTCCCAGGACCTCAGGCACCAGGGGGGTCTCCCAGGCCGAGAGCAGCAGAGCAGGGGGCCACAGGGACGGGAAGGAAGGGGCAGACCCTCTCGGGTCTGATCTGATTGTGGCCTCGAGGCCACAGAGCAGCTGTGCTGGGAACCTGCTCCTCAACCTGCAGGGCTCATTCAGGCTGGCGAGGGGCAGGGGCTCCGCATTCACATATAAATGAAGATATTTGCAAATTAATGCATCTCATCTAGAGAGAGTCCCAGCTGCACAGCTGTCTGGGCCGCTTCCTCTCCAGCAGGGAGAGCGGGGTCAGAGGAGGCTGAGAAGATGAACCAGAGTTGGCAGAGAGCAGTTCCTGGGCGGCCAAGGGAGCCCTAGGGACTCCCAGAGCTTCTCTTGCCACCGGTGGGGGGCCCCGAGGGGTGGGCGTTGGGTGGGGTGCCAGGGCTTCTGTCCCAGGTGGGGGTGCAGGTATAGGACCCCAGTTCATGATCTTTTGGGCAGGTCACCACCTTTCCCAGGACCACCCCCCCACCGTAAGATTCCATGTATCACATGCCTTTCTAGTTCAGAGCCTCAGAGCCCAGAACTTCCAGCTTGGAAATGACAGCAATTTACCCCTTCAAAGAAAAAAAAGAAAGAAAGTGAAGTCACTCAGTCGTGTCCGACTCTTTGTGACCCCATGGACTGTAGCCTATCAGCCTCCTCCATCCATGGGATTCTCCAGGCAGGAATACTGGAGTGGGTTACCATTTCCTTCTCCAGGAGATCTTCCCAATGCAGGGATTGAACCTGGGTCTCCCGCATTGTAGGCAGACACTTAACCATCTGAGCCACCAGGGAAGTCCAAGGGATATTTAATTGAGCACTTCTAAGAGATGGCGTGATGCAAGGTGCTGGGGATCCAGCGAGGAACGAGAAAGACTGGCCTTTACACTCATGGGGAAGACCGAGCGGAAACAAAAGAAGCAAGACGACTATAAACGTATCGTGACAAGCTCTACAAAGTCATGAGTCCAGTGACAATTCTGTGATGGGGGAGCCGCTTGCAGGGTCAGGAGGAGTAAGGTGGTGGGGTCCCAGGCAGAGCCTCCCAGGATGGGCGCCCTGGGCTGAGACCTGTGGGCTGGGCAGGAGACGTCGGCGGTGGGACGAGACGGGTGTGCAGACATTGGAGCCCAAGTGCCGGGGCGTCTGGGGACAGCCTGGCCAATGACTGGCGGGCGGTGTTGGAAGCAGCACCACACTCTTGCACCTCAGGTGCAGCTATTCCGACGCATCTTCCCCACTGTCCATGCATTCCCCAGCTGGACCAAGGCTCAGCTTCCCCCTGGAATAAGCTCCAAGAGGCATCCGTGTCACCTCCCTTCCCCCTCCATCCCCACTCTAGGTCCAGCCTCCCAAGTAAGCCACCGGCTCCCAATCAATTCCTTGATTCCAGTTCTGCCTCTCAGGGGCCACTAAGTGGGGACAGAGGATGTCGGCGACAGTCCCACCTGCTGGCCTCCTGCACGTCCATCCATCCTCCCCACCCGTCCTCCCAGGCCCAGCCTCAGGCCCCGTTCACCTGTTCCATCAGCCGGGCACAGGCGGACAGATGGGTGGCTTCCCCTACCGATGGGGAGATTGTGTGGGCAAAGCACGTTAATCCCTGCAGTGCGTGGCCATCCCCAGATGGCAGTTGTGACCTCCTTGGAGGTCCCGGTGAAGCACAGCAAGCCTTCCCTGCCCCTGCTCCCCCCTCCACAGGGCGCCCCCTCCATTTCCCGAAGCCCTCTGTGGTCCCTGTCCCATGCCATCAGCCCAGGGTGTCTCCAAGAACACTGAGCAGGCTTCACCAGCCCTCTTTTGTCCATGAGGGAAATCTAGACTCAAGAGGTCAAGAGTGTGCCCTTCCCATGCCTGGCCCACCTCCCTTTGCCAAGGCCCTACTCATCCTTCAGTTTCAGCTGAAATGCTGCTTCCTCCAGGAAGCCCTTCCTGACTGCTCAGGCTGGGGCATCTCCCCGGTGTCTTTCCACCCTCAGCCCACCCCCCACCTCCCTGCCCTGACACTGGGTATTCAAAGTGCCTCCCGCACTTGACTGGAAGTCCCATGAGGACAGGGATTGGGGGTGATGTTTTCACTGCTGTCTCTCCAGCCCCCAGCCCAGCATCCCCTGAACAATTTGTAGATAATTGCGGAGTGGATGAGTTAGTGGTGGAAGGCAGGGTGGATGTCTTCCACTGATGCTGTCCCTGCTGTGGAATAAACTTAGGAAGATGGAATTCAGGCTTCCGCACCTTTCCCCAACATGGGCATCATTTATTTATCACAAAGGAATCGAGCAATTGCTGCATGTCAGGGATGGTGCTGGGGATAAGATGGTGAACGAGACATAATCAGATCTGCTCTGGTGAGCCTTGCAATACAGGGGGTGAGAAGAGACAGATGGTAAAAATGTGTTTGAAAGAATAAGGAAAATTATCTACAGTTGGTGATGACTGCATGAAGGCAATAAGGGAAGGTGATGGAGAGGATGAGAGTCAGGGAATACGTGAGGGGGAGCGTGATACAGGGTCTCTCACGGGAGACGACACCTGAGCTGGGATCTGTAGGGTAAAAGGGAGCCAGACAGGTGGGGTGGAGGTCGGGAGGGCATCTCAGGTCAAAGCCATGGCAAGTGCAAAGGTCCTGAGGCGAGAAAGAGCTTGGCAAGCTGCCAGAGGACCAGCGTGGCCAGAGTTCAGGAGCACGGAGACACATCGGCCTTTCTTCTCTGCGTCCTGGAAGCCAGGGGAGGTTAGGACCCCATGTGGTGTGTGTCGTGTGACGCTCACCCTGGTTGCCAGGCGGAGGGTGAGTTGGAGGTCCCAGGAGAGGAAGACAGTGCAGTCACTTCTTAAGTCTCAGGACTGAAATTCCAAATCTGAGCTAAGTTAGGAGAGGGAGCGGGACCCCTGCCTCTGGCTGGCCGGGGCCAGGAGGCAGAGGTGGGGCTGGGAGTCAGCCTTCTCCCTGGGGTCTGATGTCCATTCTCCATGAACACTTTACGGTGTGCCGGTCCCAGAGCCGCCCCCCAGCCCCGCAAAGCCGCAGGAGGTTGAGAACAGCTGGGAAGGTGGAGCAGAGCCAGGGGGCTTGGCGCTGAATGTGAGAGCACAGCTACACCTCCTAATTCATATTTATCGGGAGGGAGGCGTGGGAGACATCGGGTAAATGCAAGAAGAGCCGGGAGGATTGAGGATGCGAGAAGAAATGCCACTTCCTTTATTACTCGGAGAGGCATGTGTTCACGTATCCCCTGGATAGCTCGTATTGAGCATTTGTGGCTTCCCGGCACGGACGCGGGGGCACGGTGCTCAGCAGCGGGCACGAGGCAGCCTCCGCCTCCGTGAGCTTAAAGCCTGCTCCCCCGCCCCCACCCCCACGAGCCCATAATCTCCTCAAGGCTCTGCTCCCTCCTTTTCATCTCAGTGACCCCAGAGCCTACTTGGCATTTAGAGAGGAACTATAAATATTTGTGGGATGAAAGGAGAGAGGAGATAAAACATGGAGATAAATAGCGAGCAATTCAGGTGGTCAGGTGATGGCCGTCACGGGGAGGATGCAGATGTAATGTGGTGATGAATCAGAGATGGGGAGACTGGGTGAAGGTGGCGTTTCAAGCGGCCCTTGAAGCGTATGTAGGTTTTTTAGAGAAAGGAGCCCAGGATGCTGCAGGTGGAGGCCACGGTGTGTGCAAAGGCCCGGAGGCAGGGAGGGGAGGGCTGACGTCTAGTGAGGCTGCTCTGCATGGGCAGACGGAGGTTCCCAAGTCTCAGCTCTCTGGAATCTGCTCAAAGGAAAAAACAGAGCTGGTTTTTAAATAGACGCAGTCACTATTGGGTCCAAAGAGAAGAGAAGGGTTTGCTTCCCTTTGAAGTGTTCAGGGTCCCTTCTGTAGTGTCTGCTGTTACCAGACCGGGCAAGCTCCTCCTCCGCTGTTGGTACCAAGAACAGTGTGCTTTGACCCTTGGTGATTTGCAAGAGTGAATTCCGCAGCTCACCTCCCTCTATCGGGGACCACACATCTCTTGTCTCGAGGACATTCAGAACACGTGCTGCTTGTTCAGGAGATGGTCCTTCATTTCTTCATTCATTCAAGCACTCAGCAAGCACACGCTGGATCCCTGTTATGTGCCGGGCTGCCCTACTGTGCGCTGGGAGAGCGGATGAACTCAGATCCTGCCCATTCAGAGTCGTCAAGGTCACATCCAGTCCTTGACCTGCAGACCCACGCCTCCCTCCCACCCCGAAATCTCCCATCCAGGAATTCGAATGAGCCAGAGTGATGTTTCAAGGAGAACCTTGAGCCCTTTCAACACTCTTTTCGTAATGGCTGCCTCTGAGCCTCATCAGAATTGAACACCCCAGGTCTCCAGCCCCAAGGAGCAGCCGGGTCTCCAAATCAAACCCAGGGATTATTTTAGGAGTGGGGGCTGCAGCCCACCTCCCAGGGAGTTTTCAGCCGAGTGCCCTCCTCTCAGCCCACCGCGGCCCAAGGAGAGGCTGCCGGTTACCTCACCTGAGCGCAACAAACCCTCGGTGGTGGTGGTGGCGGCATCTACACCACGGGCCGATCAGCACTCCACCTGCATTAGGGTCACCTTGGGAGTTGCTTAAAAATATCAATTCCTGGGCCCCACCAAGATGGCATTTGATTCAAACAGCCTGAAGCAAGGCCTGGGGAAGCAGTCTTTTAAAAAGTCTTCCAGGTAAAAGACGTTGGCAGCGAGGTTGGAAAGCTCTGCTGCACACAGCTCTTCCCATCTGCTCCGATGTGCAGACAGGGCCAAAGAATTCCACAAGAAGCGGCTTTAGAATTAGCTGGTGCAGATAATTCTAGTTGCTGCCGGCAGCCTTGGGCGACAATGTCCTAAAGCCCCCAGGGGCAAGACTTGTTTGGATTAAAGATGCAAGCTAGCTGGAGCAGCCAGGGACCTCCCAGTCCAGGGTGTCCTCCCAGGCCCCAGCCATTCCCAGAGCCTCAGGGGTCCTCACCCCCAAATACCACGCGTTGTCCATCGAAAGACTGAAGACAGAAGTTTCTCAGGCAGTGGGGCCTTGATTGGGAGTGGGGCCCCGGAACAAGATATTCTTGCTATAGCTTCCCAAGATTTACCCAAACGTGGAGGGAACCCATGTTTCCTGAGCCAGAGCTTTCACTTGACCCCATCCCAGACCTCCCACCCTCAGAGCATCCGTCAGAGAAGAGTACTGGCCCCGCCCTCCGTGTCAGGCCCACAGGAACTGCTCTTCAGGGATGCCCGCTCTCAGCCACCCCTCCCGGGTCCCGTCTCTTAGAGCTCGCCGCTCCCTTCTTTGTCTCTAGATCCTCAGCGCCTGACACAGGGGCTGGGATGAGAGCCCAGGGCCTCAGTAAATGTTTCCTGAATCAATAGGCTGACAGGTCATCCAGATATGGAATGATCATTTTAGACAATCAGCAAAAACTTTTTTCCCATCCATCATCATGTTTAACCACTGCAACCATCTCATGGAGTGCAGATCTCAGGCTCACTGGATCCTGTTTGTACAGACGATGACACGAAAGAACAGAGCGGGGCGGTCACTTGTCCAAGGTCACACAGCTTGTGCATGGGGAAGCTTGAGTTCCCACCCAAGCTATGGCATTCACAAGGGCCCTGGAGCCACAGTAGGCCTCTAGACCATCAAGCGCAGGCTTATCCAGTGAACAGTTAAGAGTGACCAGCCCGTGCCAGGCCCCCTGGCAGGCGCTGGGGATTCAAGCGACTTAGTGACAGTGGGTGACCTGTGTCTTCATCCTGACACGTACATGAGGTCACACACGCATGCTGGCACACAGCGGATCTGCAGTCCCAGCCGCTTGATGCCTCCAGGTAGGAAGCTGCCAGGGTTAGTCATCACCTTAAAAATACACGCTGCCTGGCAGTTCCTGGCCCCTCGACACTCTGGCCAAGGAGACCGACTGACGCCCGATCCTGGCCCCAGAAGTGCGACTCCCAGTTCTCCTCGGCTGCCTCCGCCGGCGGCATCAGTTCCGTGGAGCTGCTGGGAAATCCATTTAGGCGAACATGCTTCCGCGGCTCTGCCCACATCCCCACTGAGCGTGACAGCGCCCCCGCCCCGCCCTGCTTACCCCCCCCCCCCGCCCCCGCCACTGCTCCTGGTGCTGACACGAGTCTCCCCTCCTCTCCTCCAGCGGCCGTCTGGCCTTCTTCACCTTTTTGAAGCCCAGCAGTGGGTGCAAACCCAGCCCTCCCCAGCCCTGTTGCCCCCACGCAGAATCAGTGCTACTGACGGTTCTCCAGGAACATTCTGTGCGTGGCATTCAGCTCTCCTCAGGCCAGGTCGCAATCATCCGCTCACACAAACCTGCCCCTCCCTACCCAGCCGGGGCGGGCCAGCATCGCTAGCACATGGTGGAGCTCAGGATGCTGCGAAGGACAGGTCCTACCTCCTTTCACTTCCCACCAGTAGAGGCTGATCTTCTCGTTTCTTAAATTTCCGTCTTTTTTTCTGCTTCCGTGGTTTCCCTTTCTTAGCATGACCTCCTCTTCTTTACTTCAGCTCCCCGTTCCTCTCTCCCGCGCGGGGGCTCTGCGCTCCCGTTCTCTGCCGCAGAGTACAGGGGCACACACACAGGCACAATACATTTCCCTCTCCTCTCCCGGCACGTTCTTGCCTCTCTTGGCTTGAAGCCCCTCTGGGGCCCCAGAATCTCCCCAGCAGCACAGACCCTGGGTCCCAGGGCTCTGGGTGGGTCCCCACCCACCCTGGGGGTGCGGATCAGGGGTGCTTACCGGGGATTGGATCTTGGATTAGTGGAGACCTTAGGTGCAGTGACCGAGGCGGACGTGCTCTGTTGAGCCCACAGTTGGCACGGATCAGCGTGCTGCACCAACATGCCCTCATGCTCTGTTTGTCCCCGGCCCACTAGACACCCCTGGGACCCGTTCTCACCAGGTTCTCTGCTGGGGAGGGAGGCGCTTGCAGAGCTGTCTGCTGCCCTCTGGTGGTGCACTCGGGTATTGCAAGGAGGGGGCCCTACCTATGCTGCCCCCGGTGGTGCACTCGGGTATTGCAAGGAGGGGCCCCACCTATGCTGCCCCCACCCCCGCCCCACCCCCAATCAGCGGGGATGGGTCTTCTCCCTCAAGACAAGGAACTTCCTTTCTTCACCTCTAAGACCTCAGTGTCCAACACAAGGTCTCAGTAGAGATCTGTTAAATTGATGAAGTGAGGTGAAGTGAAGTCGCTCAGTCACGTTCAACTCTGCTACCCCACGGACTGTAGCCCGCCAGGCTCCTCTGTCCATGGGATTCTCCAGGCGAGAATACTGGAGTGGGCCGCCATGCCCTTCTCCAGGGGACCTTCCAGACCCAGGAATCAAACCCAGGTCTCCTGCATTGCAGGCGGACGCTTTACCGTCTGAGCCACCAGGGAAGCTGACAGGTTCTCTAAATATGGAATTATTTCAAACGGTCAGCACAACTTTCCCATCCATCATTATCTTGAACCCTATGGAGTTTAGATCTCAGACCCTCTCTATGGGGACCAAGCTCAGCCCGGAGAAGGGAAGTGACTATCCCAAGAGCCGGGAGAGCTTCCCTATCTTGCAGAACTTTCCCCCTCTGGGGGACTCCCCAGGCAATGGGCCTGAGCCCCTATGCCAATGGGACCTGGGTCAGGGGAGGGGTGGGGGACAGAAGCGTAAGAGAGTGGGGGAAGTGGAAGTGTCAGTCGCTCAGCCGTGTCTGACTGTGACCCCATGGACTGCAGCCCACCAGGCTCCTCTGTCCATGGGATTCTCCAGGCAAGAACACCAGAGTCTAGCCATTCCCTTCCTCAGGGGGTCTTCCCAACCCAGGTTTCCTGCATCGTGGGCAGATTCTTTATCATCTGAGCCACCAGAATCTGGACGGGGCAGGCTTTGGCAATTTGCCTTTCACCAGGGGCCTTTCAGAGACAGTGTCTTCATCCAGAATCAACCCCGAGGAACTGCAAGCCCGGCGTCAGGCGGCACCCATGGTGGGGGGGCAGTGACAAAATGCAGTTCTGATGACGGGCTGCTCGCATCACGGTCAGGGAGCGCCCTAAGTGTTCATTCGCCGTTAAAAACTGTTTCTTAACTGAAGACCTCGGGGGACGGGCTGCTCGCATCACGGTCAGGGCGCGCCCTAGGCGTTCATTCACCACTAAAAACTGTTTCTTAACTGAAGACCTCGGGGGACAGGGTGAACACGGCCGGTGAGAACCTTGTCCCCGTGGAGCCGACATTCCTGGGGTTTTGCCGGAAGCACGGGGTGCTCTTGGAGGCCTGGATGGCAAGATGAAGCAGCCACACCAAGGCCAGGGAGTGAGGACTCCAGCAGAGGGGGAAACAAGGGCCTGGGCTGGGAGCAAGCTCCACGTGACAAGAAGAGCGGAAACGACCCCAGAGAGGCTGGGGTTGATGAGCCCCACGAGGAGGTGGGAGACCGGGAGGAGTCAGCAGCGGCCAGATCTCAGGAGCAGCTTCTTGAACCTGACCTTCCCAGCAGTCGCTTGTTCCAAAGCAGATTCTCCTTCTGCGGGCCTGGGGGAAGGGCTCAGAGCCTGTGGCTCCAATCACCCCCCAGACGAGGCCAGTGCTGCATCCGCGGTCCACGTCAGGAACATCCGGGGACTTGACACACTCCTGATGCCCAGGCCACGCCCGGCTGGTCAAGCCAGAACTCTCCGGGCTTGGAGGGGAAGGTGGTGGGGTGGAACACGACCGGGGCTCAGCTGTTCAAAGCCCCTAAGGTGATTCCCACAGGCAGGCAGGTCGAGAACCGCTGCTGTAGAACATTCTGGGTCATGAGAGTTTGAATTGTATTCTGGAGGCCATGAGGAGCCCTCGAGGTTGATCTTGCCTCTATGTCTGTGTTTTTGAAAGATCCACCTTAGCTATTGGTGAGGTCGTGAAAGCGGAGGCTGGGAGACCCAGGAGGACAGGTGGTGATGAGCTGGCTAGGGTGGGGGTGGGAGGGGGGAACGGGCGAAGAGCGAGCAGGACTTGCGGACAGACCGGAAGTGGAGGGACATCGCAAGAGAGGATCTGGCGCTGGTGTCTGGGGCCAAGACCCCACATTTCAGTGCAGGGGCTCCTTCCTGCCGCGTGAGGACAGGCAGACCAGCTAGGGCTGCGTGTTGGGTGCAAAATTCGGTTCTGATTGGACCAGGTTAGACATGTCTGTTACGACTTCCCTGTAGCTCAAATGGTAAAGAATCTGCCTGCACTGCAGGAGACCTGGGTTCGATCCCTGGGTCGGGAAGATCCCCTGGAGGAGGGCATGGCAACCCACTCCAGTATTTTTGCCTGGAGCATCCCATGGACAGAGGAGCCTGGAGGGCTACAGTCCTTAGGGTTGTGAAGAGTCAGACACGACTGAGCGACTGACACACACACAGCAGACGTGTCTGTGAGACACCAGAGCACGAAGGTCACTGAAAACAGAGGACACGAGGGAGGGTCTGGCCCGCAGAGGTAACCATGCGAGCCGCCAACACAGACACCAGTCCAAGTCGCTGTGGCCTCCCAGGGTCGGGACAGATCTGCAGGAGCTAGGCATCACTTCCAACAGACCTCCTCATGCTCCAGATGAGAAAACAGAGGCCAGAGACTGTGGATGGAGTCCCTGAGGTCACGCAGCAAGTCAGCTGCAGAGCTGAAATTCAACCTCTGACGCCTAAAGGGGAGTCATTTCCATGCCACAGAGCTCAGGGCAACTTCCCCCGAACCACAGCCCATGGACAGAGTGGCTGAGATGACAAATACTGTATCTGCAGCCAGAGAACCAGAGCTGTTAGAAATTATCTGCACACACACGTACCCACACACACAGACACTCGCACACATATTATCCTCTTCTAAGTAAAAAAAATCAATAACCCGAATGTCAGCTTTATTACTAATTACGCAACTACTTTATTGCTGGTATTAAAAAAATTGAAGGCCAAAAATGTCCAGGAAAGACTTAATTTAGTAAACAGTTTAGAACAAAGTATTTGTCACCGTGGTATGTCTTCACATTAGAATTTGCTCCGGGTGATTCAAAGCTCCTCTTTAATATATTACTGTGGTCTAATAAAGTTCCCAGGTTCTGGGAGAATCTTCCTGGCCTCAAAAGGTAATTGTTTCAGGAGGTGAGGATTGGGTGGAATGAATGGTGGAGGGGAGCCTTGCTGAGCCTAAGGGTCCTGGAAGAGCTTGGCTGGGAGAAGGCAGGAGACAGGAGTGTGCATTTCGTCAGTGGATGCGTGAATGAATGAGTGTGGGCAGGAGTAACTCCCAGCTGGATCACTAGCTTGCTGCAAAGCTAGTCTTAGTCCAGGAGAAGGAGTCACCTGAAACCTGCCACCGGTGGAAACCAAGGAGAAAGCGTCAGTGGGCCGTGCGCCTCTTGTGCAGAACTGGCACCCATCACCTCCAAACTGAAGTGAGAGTCACTCAGTCGTGTCTGACTCTTTGCAACCCCATGAACTATACAGTCCATGGAATTCTCCAGGCCAGAATACTGGAGTGGGTGGCCATTCCCTTCTCCAGGGGATCTTCCCAACCCAGGGATCGAACCCAGGTCTCCCGCATTGCAAGCAGATTCTTTACCAGCCGAGCCACAATGTTGCCTCCAAACCAAATGACAAAGACTGAGATGATGGAGCTATACCACCTAAGGCTGCAGGGCGTTCTTCTCATTTTACATGAAGCAGAGAGGCACCCAGAGAAGTTGGATGAGGACCACACAGCCCATGAGCGATCTGCAATGGAGAGGCTGGCTTCTGACGACCAGTGTCCTTCCCGGCTTCCAATGCCTTCCATCCTCGGCGGAAGGAGCCCCCATCCTGACCCAGTCCCTCTTATCCCTTTGCTCCTGGTTGCTTTTCACAGCGTTGACTGCTATCCGTCTGCCCAGCATCGAGGCCAGAGCCCAGGGGTGTAGTCCTGAGTCTGCAATGAAGTTGTGATGTGGCTTGGCCAGTCACTCAGCTTCCCAGAGCCTCCATCCCCCTTTTTCCCCTGACGCCCTTCCTGGCCGTACCGCTGTCCACTCCGTGTCCCCTACACTAACGGGAATAGGCGATGGACCTGGGCCAGGGCCCGGGAGACGGATGTCCAGAGGTTACGACATGGGGACCAGCCCAGAGCCCACTGGCTTCTGTGTGTTCCCGTTTGGATTCTCCAGGGAGTGCAGCTAGTCCGCACTATGGCAATTTCCTCGTGAGCTGACACTCCTAATTATGATTTGGAGAGGTTTGGGGAGGCTGAGTTAATTGATTACATATTTCCTTCCTTGACAGGGCATTCGTTCGGGCATGTCTTTTTTTCCCTCTCTCTTCCCCTCCTAGGTTAATGTTCCTGGGCATCGTGAGTGTTTTGTGGGGGCCATGGGACTAAAGCCGGTCATAACTCTGCCCCCTGCTCAGCTACCCTGCCAGGGGCTTTCGAGCACTTTAATTTAACTTCCCTGTATTTTTGCTTCCCCCACGAGAGCGATGCTATAGACAGAGCCCTGGGATCTGAGAACTAACAAAAATGCCAACGCCAGGGTTTATCAGGCTCGTAGTCTGCGCCATACCCTGCTGGAAGTGCTTTACACACACTGACTCCTAAAGCCTCGCAGTGTCGGGGCTCTTACCACCCTCACTGGTGGCTGAAAAGATGGAACGCAGAGAGAGTAAGTGATTCGCCCAAGGCCACACAGCCAGCAAGCGGCCGAGCCAGGATTTAAGCCTACCAGCTATGTGAGAGGTCAGAGGCAGAACACAGACTCTCAGCTCTGTAAGTGCTCCAGCAATCTCGGGGCACCGGGGTACAGGGCCCCACTCTTGATTGGGATGTGGGTGGATGTGCCGCTCTGGTTCACCTCTGCCCGATGCACTCCGTGGTGACACTGAGCGGGGTTTGGAGCCTCAGCTTATTCATTGGTAAGAGAAGACTGATGAGTCCAGCCCTTACCCTGAGCTGTGGTGAGGGCTGGTAGGAACTCTTACATCATTTCTGAGCCCCTCGGATGAGCTAGGCGCACTTTAAGAAGAGCAGGAAGACATGATCCCAGAAAAAAATCCCTCACCTCTTCCAAAGGGAGGGCTATTTGCTGAGCACCAACGTGCTTTAAGGGGTTCCCTGGTGGCTCAGAGGGCAAAGAATCTGCCTGCAACGCGGGAGACCCCGGTTCAATTCCTGGGTGGGGAAGATCCCCTGGAGAAGGGATAGGTTACCCACTCAAGTATTCTTGAGCTTTCCTTGTGGCTCAGCTGGTAAAGAATCCTCCTGCAATGCGGGAGACCTGGGTTTGATCCCTGGGTTGGGAAGATCCCCTGGAGAAGGGAAAGGCTGCCTACTCCAGTATTCTGGCCTGGAGAATTCCATGGACTGTACAGTCCATAGGGTCACAAAGAGTCGGACACGACTGAGCGACTTTCATTCACTTTTTAAACTTTTTTCGTGCACTGTGTCCTTCCAGCCCCACAGCATCCTGTGAGGTAAACTGAGCCTCATGTCCCATTTTACAGGTGTGGGAACAGAGGCCCAGAAAGACACTCAAAGAGATGGTTGCAGGGACTTCTCTGGTGGTTTAGTGGTTCCTGCTTCCAACTCAAGGGGCATGGGTTTGATCCCTCGGCAGGAAACTAAGATCCCATGTGCTACACAGCCAAGAAAATAGTTTACAAATAAATAAAACAGCACCAATTGCAACAGCATCAATAAAGATGATATTATTTTTTAAAAAGAGAGAGGGCTGCAGTGTAGTGTGCAGAGCTCTGGGATGGACCGTGGGGTCTGGGGCATGCAGGTGGGGCCTTTCCATGCCCGGGTGTCCACATGCCCAGGTTGCAGTGTGGGCATCTGTGGGCCTCCTGGGGCTGGGGGCTGGGGCCGTGGTGCCCGCTTTGGGAGCCCTTCCCTGTGGGGTCAGAGGCCAGGACTCAGGGCCCCCGAGTGTGTGCCCACCCTGTTGCCATCCTCACTGACCAGACCAACCTGGCCACCCGGAGCCCTGCCCTCTGCCCTCGACTCCCTGTTTCCCACTTCCCCCAGGGGCATGGGCCCCCATTTCCTGGCTTGATGTGAGTGTGGTGGGAAGGCAGAGGGATGGCCCAGAGGACCCTAAGAGGTCTATTGGACAAGCAGGGTCCAAACCCAACCCCAGGACCTGTGCCTCCTGCAGGGACAGATCCAGGACTTTAAGTGGCAGCTGGGAGTGGCCAGAGCTCGGGCCCACGTGCTCGGGAACGCTGCCCAGAGCTGTCCTCTCGGGATCCCGCTGGTGCCTCGTGTGCATGCTCACACTGGCTCACAACTCACTCGCACTCGCACTGCCGCAGCAGGATCTGGGCTTTGCCACCCGCTGCTTCTCCCCACTAGAGTCACCGAGAAAGAGCAGGGGGTGCCCACACGGGGTCTCTCTGGGTGTCTGATGCCCTCAAAGGGATCCCAAGCAGAAATGTGACCTTTTCCTTTCATTTTTGTGGCTGCCAATGGTAATAACACCAGCTCATTATTACGGCAAATGTTTGTCTGGGGCTTACTATGTGCCAAGTGAAAACTCACAGCTACGGAGGAGATAACTGCTATCAGTCCCATTTTACAGATGGGAAAACTGAGGGGCCAAGTGATTCGATTCTTTACCCCAGGTTATGTGTGGGGCAGAGCCAAGACTTGAACCAAGCAGTCTGCAGCCAGAGAACCTGTGCTTTACTGGACCTCACCCCCTCCAGTCACGAAGGGCCTGGAAGTTCACTCACTTGCTTGTTGCCGGAGTCTGGGGAGTCTGGAGCCGGGGGCCAGGCCTGCTCCGTAGAGCTGCGGGACCTTGGGCAGAGCACTCTGCCTCTCTGAGCCCCTGGCCGTACTCTTCCACGGTGCTTGGTTTTACCCCAGGAGGCCGCTCTCGACCCTGCCTCTGACCAGCTGCTGAAAGCCTGCCTTCTTTGCCTCCGCAATGTACCAGCAGAGAACACCAGTCATGAGGGCTTGGAGGCGCTGAGGTCTGACAGGGAAATCCCAGGGTGCCCCGGGAGGGATGGAGTTGATGGGACTAGATCAGGGCAGGGCCCAGCGGGGCGAGCTGGCAGGGGAGGAGAGACGGCCTGGGCTGTGTCTCTGCGCCATTAGCTCTCCCCGCGCTGTTTCTCCCCTGCTCGCCAAGGCTGTGATGTCAGCTTGGGAGACCTGGGGGTGGGGATGGGCAGGTGAGTCCCCACCAGCTGCTCCAGCTGCTGCTGGACGGCGGGGATGGGGGCGTCTCCTGGACTCGTCGTAAAGCCTCTTTAGATGCCAGTCAGTGTGCCCCCAGCCTGCTCACGGCTGCGTGGCCCTCCTCTGCTGCTCAGACCTCATCAACACTTGCTGCTCCACACTCCCAGCCTCTTGGAGACCAAGACAGCCAACTCCAGGTGCCTCTGTGAGGCTTCTGAGGCTCTGCCCCGTGAGGGGTCGCCATCTACTTACTTGCCTTTTACATCAGGGTATAACATACATGCAGGAGACTGGGGTTCGATCCCTAGGCTGGGAAGATCCCCTGGAGAAGGGAACGGCAACCCACTCTAGTACTCTTGCCTGGAGATTCCCATGGACACGGCAGTCCATGGGGTCACAAAGAGTCGGACTCAACTGAGTGACTAACACTTTCACTTTCATAGCACGCGCACAGGAAAGGGCTTTGTCGCAAGGCTTCATCTCATCTCTAGCTTAGGGGATTGTTACGCAGGTATGTACCCTGCTGCCCACCCACCACCCAGATCAGGATATAAAGCGTTTCCAGCATCCCTTGAGGTTTCTCTCCACAAGAGGAAAACATGATTCTGACTTCTAAATCAACTTAGACTGGTTTTTCTTGTCTTTGCTCTGCACACAAATAGAATCATGCTTTCTGCATTTGGCGTCTCCCTCTCGGCACATCCGGGCGATTCGTCTCTGTGGTGGCACAAGGCAGCGAGCCGTCACTGTTCGTTGCTGCGTAGTGCTCCGTTGCCCGGATCAGCTTGTTCATCTATCCATTCTCCCGCAGAGGGGGATTGAGGGGAGTTCTTTCAAATTTTTCACAATGACATGAAATCACTTGTAACTTGAGTCTTCATTTCTTTTGGGGGTACCCCTGTGAGGCGCTTCAGGAAGGCAAACGTTCAGCTGGGTTGACGCTGCCCATATGGGTTTATTCAAGTTACTGCAACAAAATACTACTAACTGCATGTCTTAAAAAAGCAGAAGTTAATTCCCACATAATTCTAGAGGCTAGACATCTGAAATCAAGACATCACCTGGACCTTTGTTAGGAATAATAAAGCTACAACATAAGGAACGCTAAAGACAGAGGTGACATGATACGGTCCCCCTGGACCTGGGCTCCTGGCATTGGATTCCAGTTCTGCCACTTACTGGTGGTGGGACCCTCCACAAGTCACTACCTCTCTGTCCCTCAGCTTCCCCATCTCCAAAATGGGGATGATGACACTTCAGTTCAGTTCAGTCGCTCAGTCGTGTCTAACTCTTTGCGACCCCATGAATCGCAGCACGCCAGGCCTCGCTGTCCATCACCAACTCCCGGAGTTCACTCAGACTCACGTCCATCGAGTCGGTGATGCCATCCAGCCATCTCATCCTCTGTCGTCCCCTTCTCCTCTTGCCCCCAATCCCTCCCAGCATCAGAATCTTTTCCAATGAGTCAACTCTTCGCATGAGGTGGCCAAAGTACTGGAGTTTCAGCTTTAGCATCATCCCTTCCAAAGAACACCCAGGGCTGACCTCCTTCAGAATGGACTGGTTGGATCTCCTTGCAGTCCAAGGGACTCTCAAGAGTCTTCTCCAACACCACAGTTCAAAAGCATCAATTCTTCGGCGCTCAGCTTTATTCACAGTCCAACTCTCACATCCATACATAACCACAGGAAAAACCATAGCCTTGACTAGACGGACCTTTGTTGGAAAAGTAATGTCTCTGCTTTTCAATATGCTATCTAGGTTGGTCATAACTTTTCTTCCAAGGAGTAAGCGTCTTTTAATTTCATGGCTGCAGTCACCATCTGCAGTGATTTTGGAGCCCCCCAAAATAAAGTCTGACAGTTTCCACTGTTTCCCCATCTATTTTCCATGAAGTGATGGCACCAGATGCCATGATCTTCGTTTTCTGAACGTTGAGCTTTAAGCCAACTTTTTCACTCTCCACTTTCACTTTCATCAAGAGGCTTTTTGGTTCCTCTTCACTTTCTGACATAAGAGTGGTGTCATCTGCATATCTGAGGTTATTGATATTTCTCCTGGCAATCTTGATTCCAGCTTGTGCTTCATCCAGCCCAGCGTTTCTCATGATGTACTCTGTTTAGAAGTTAAATAAGCAGGGTGACAATATACAGCCTTGATGTACTCCTTTTCCTATTTGGAACCAGTCTGTTGTTCCATATCCAGTTCTAACTGTTGCTTCCTGACCTGTATATAGGTTTCTCAAGAGGCAGGTCAGGTGGTCTGGTATTCCCAACTCTTGAAGAATTTTCCACAGTTTATTGTGATCCACACATTTAAAGGCTTTGGCATAGTCAATAAAGCAGAAATAGATGTTTTTCTGGAACTCTCTTGCTTTTTCCATGATCCAGCAGATGTTGGCAATTTGATCTCTGGTTCCTCTGCCTTTTCTAAAACCAGCTTGAACATCTGGAATTTCACAGTTCACGTATTGCTAAAGCCTGGCTTGGAGAATTTTGAGCATTACTTTACTACCGTGTGAGATGAGTGCAATTGTGCGGTAGTTTGAGCATTCTTTGGCATTGCCTTTCTTTGGGACTGGAATGAAAACTGACCTTTTCCAGTCCTCTGGCCATTGCTGAGTTTTCCAAATTTGCTGGCATATTGAGTGCAGCACTTTCACAGCATCATCTTTCAGGATTTGAAATAGCTCAACTGGAATTCTATCACCTCCACTAGCTTTGTTCATAGTGAACATAGAGATCTCTAGTCTTTCCCATTCTGTTGTTTTCCTCTATTTCTTTGCACTGATCGCTGAGGAAGGCTTTCTTATCTCTTCTTGCTATTCTTTGGAACTCTGCATTCAGATGCTTATATCTTTCCTTTGCTCCTTTGCTTTTCACTTCTCTTCTTTTCACAGCTATTTGTAAGGCCTCCCCAGACAGCCATTTTGCTTTTTTGCATTTCTTTTCCATGGGGATGGTCTTGATCCCTGTCTCCTGTACAATGTCACGAACCTCAGTTCATCAGGCACTCTATCAGATCTAGTCCCTTAAATCTATTTCTCACTTCCACTGTATAATCATAAGGGATTTGATTTAGGTCATACCTGAATGGTCTAGTGGTTTTCCCTACTTTCTTCAATTTAAGTCTGAATTTGGCAATAAGGAGTTCATGGTCTGAGCCATAGTCAGCTCCTGGTCTTGTTTTTGCTGATTGTATAGAGCTTCTCCATCTTTGGCTGCAAAGAATATAATCTGATTTTGGTGTTGACCATCTGGTGATGTCCATGTGTAGAGTCTTCTCTTGTGTTGTTGGAAGAGGGTTTTGCTGTGACCAGTGTGTTCTCTTGTCAAAACTCTACTAGTCTTTGCCCTGCTTCATGATGACAGTAGTGCCCACCTCTCAGAGTGTTGGTGCGGGTTAAATGAGTCAGAGCTGGCACCGTGTGCACGAGAGGAGGGTAGTGGTGACTGTGTGCTCGGCACCTTATATGGATGTTGGTCTCTGCCACATTCATCCAGCAATATTTGTCAAACGCCTGTGGCAAGCCAGGCATGGTGCTGGGCTCTGGGGAGACAGTGGTGAGCAGTCGAGGTAGGCATTATTATTGCTCCCATTTTATAGGTGAGAAAACTGAGCCCTGGATCGGCTAAGGACTTGAGGCCACATGGCGAGAAGCGGAGAAGCTGGTGTTTGAGACCAGACAGTCTGCACTCTGGGCCACTGTCCTTTATTGCCTTTTTAGTCTGCAGCCCCAGGACCCAGAGTCTTGGAACTCTGCCCTGAGCCTTTCTTGAAAACTTGGAAACAATTTCAAAGCAGGTGTCTCTTCCTTTATTAAGGCCACCTCGGGAAGACATGAAAATTTGGCTCTGATCAAATTAGGCCCATGTTGTGATATAACTTTCTATATTCACCATGAAGCTAATAAACTAATAAATTAGACAGAATGAGAATATCATTGGGCAGGACGGCGCACTAAAGCACGGCTGTAATTACTCTCACGGCCGGGGCCAATTTCTCAAATTTCGCCTTGGCCAAGTTTCCTCAGCTCACCGTGTCCCTAATAAGGCATAACTCACTCTATAAACATTAAATTGACGTATTTATTTTAAATTGCAGTGGAACTGAAAACCACCTTGATAAACCTATTCTCACGCATCTGCTTTCTCATGAACATGGCCCAATGATTTTTTTTAACAAAGAAACTATGTGATCTGTTTCAGGCTTTCCCATCTTTGAGCCCCACCTGGTTGATCCTCCCTTACCACGATTCCAACTTTAGAGATTGGACTCACCCCCCGGAGGCTAGCGGAGGTTGTCTTTTATGTAGAAGATGATTCATGTGGAATTAATAATAATTATGGTGCTGACATTTACAGAGCGTGTATGACGTGGATACCTTGGGCAGGGTCTTCTCTGTGACCTCTGTACACTTGAATTTGTTTAATCCTCAAATATAAGCTGTGAGGGCGATCATTAAGAGCTGCTTTTTGCAGATGAGGAAACGGGGGATCTGAGAAGGGAGGTGACTTGCCTGAGGCCATGGAGAGAATGACTTGGAGCAGGGCTGAGGTCCAGGCAGGGTGGTTGAGGGTCTTACCTGGGGTCTTATCTGGGGTCTTACCGCTATCCTCTCCCACCTGTCGGCAAGCCCGCGCCAAGAGTGCACATTAGGCCTGCTTGGGCAGCGAGGAATTCTGGCTGCAATTCTTTTGTAGAATTTGTAGTCAAAACAATTCTTTTTTTATATATACATATTTTTTTAACTTTTAAATTTGTATACAATTTTAAAGGTTACTTTCCATCTATTACACATGTGCACTATATATTATTACAAATTGAAAAATAACGGCCGTACTCCCCATGTTGAACGATACACCCTTGAGCCTGTCTTACACTTGCTGGTTTGTACCTCCCCTCCCCCACCCACATCTCCCCTCCATCCCTCCCCGCTGATAACCACCTTGGCTTTCTGCGTCTGTGAGTCTGCTTCTTTCTCTTGTGACATTCACAGTTGTATTTTCAGAGTCCACGTGCAAGCAGTGCCCTACAGCACGCATCCTCCTCTGCACTACTTCCTCCTCTGCACTACTTCCTCCTCTGCACTACTTCCTCCTCTGCACTACTTCCGCCTCTGAGTACATCCATGTTGCTGCGAATGGCAACATTTTGTTCTTTTCGTGGCTGAGTAGTGCTCCCTTGTGTGAGCCTGTGTGGTCACATTTTCTTTATCCGTTGGTTTGTTGATGGGTCCTTAGGTTACTTCTGTATCTTGGTAACTGTCAATAATGCTGCTATGAACTTCCTGGGCATTTATCTTTTTGAGTTAGTTTTTTGTTTTGTTTTGTGTTTTTCAGATATATACTCAGCAGTGGAATCGCTGGGTTATATGGTAGTTCTATTTTTAGACTTCGAGAACTCTCCATACTGTTTTCCAAAGTGACTGCACCTGTTTACATTCCCCTCAACAGAAAACACATTTCTTGAGCGGCGGGAGGCACTCACACCCGAGAGCAGGAGCTGGAGAAGGCGGAGGTCTGGACGAGCAGACAGCAGTTCCTGGGGGCTGGGGGTGCACAGGGGTTCATCTGGTTTTCTTGATGGAGACATAGGAGGGTTTCTTGATGAAGATGCAAGCTTGGGTGGTTTACCAGAAATATTAGGGGCTGGGGAGAGGTAGATGGCAGATAAAGACACAGGGGGAGGCATCCCTGGTGGAGGGCAAAGCAGGATCCAGGGGTCCTGGACCCAGAGTGCTGCATCCAGAGACCTGTGGCTGAAGCGAGGGCCAGGAGTGTGGGCGAGCCGGGTGGGAGGAGTCCCAGCATCAGGGCCAGGCACCCTGGTCCACGTACAGTCTCCCCGGCTGTTCCCTCTGCCCCGAGGTGATGACACTGCTTCAGCCAAGGGCTGTCCCTGAGCTGACGCGAGCCGGCCCGCTGGATCCACCGGACCCGGGACAGGACGGGGCGCTGGCTCGGGCAGGAAGTGTGGGATCCGGGGTTTGATGGGGCTGCTCTCCCCGGAGATGAACTGGGACTGGCCCAGTTCCTGGGCACATATGCGAGCTCCCTGAGGCCAGCTTCTCGTGTTTAAACTGGGAGTGGTGATGCCTCCACCCAGGGGCTTTTCTACAGAACTCATGCTCAGCCCTTTATCCAACTTCGCTCTTTGGATATGTCTCAGGCAAATTAAACTCAGACGAGACTCATGTGGTCCCCTCTCGGCTTCTCCTGGTCGCTTGTTTATTAAAGGACCCTGACATCGCTACCGGCTGGAAACTCGGCAATTATCTGCATGCTTCTCCCTCCCTCCCTCTCCAGGTGCAATCAGACACCATGTTCCACGCCTAACACCTCCTGAATCGATTCCAAGACAGTTCATCTCTCTCTATTTCTCTAGCTCGACCAAACCATTGGTGTTTCTCATCTGACACCACTGCAATAGCTCCGAACTAGTCTGTCTGTCCCCACACTAAACCTTCCTCTTCCTGTTCTCTGCTTGGCGGGGCCAAAAGTGCAGACTAACCGTGCCGTGCCTCCATCATCACGCTCCTGTGACTTTCTCCAGTGACTGCCGCTGTTCTTGGGGGAAAAGCCAAACTCTTTAACGTGACCCAGGGGACCACGGTGGACCCCCGCCTGCACGCCCTTCTGCACCTTGTACCACTGCTGCTCTCTCCGTGGGTCTCCCCTAGTCTCTCTAATGACCCTCACCCCCCGCCCTCCCAGGTCTTTCACACTCAAGTTCCCTTTACCTGGAGCCCCCCTCCATCCTCCTCCGCCACCTGCCTCATCTGCCAAGCCCTGCGCTTCTTCTGGCTTCTGCGTTCATGCCCCTTCCTCAGAAAGCCGTTCCTGGTGTCCCCTGCAGCTCGGTCAGGTCCTCCCACTGTCCATTCCAGGACTGCCCTGGGTGCCTCATGAAGTCCATCCCACGATTTTTTAATTTTTACATTAATTTTTATTGGAGCAGTTGTTTTACAATGTTGTGTTGGTTTCTACCGCACGGCGAAATGAATCTGCTGTATGTACACATATATCCACTCTTTTTCATCATGCTATTAATTAAACAGGCTTCCCTGGTGGCTCAGACAGTAAAGAATCTGCCTGCAATGCGGGAGACCCAGGTTCGATCCCTGGATTGGGAAGATCCCCTGGAGAAGAAACGGTAACCCACTCCAGTAGTCTTGCCTGGGAAATCCCATGGACAGAGGAGCCTGGTGGGCTACAGTCCACGGGGTCACAAAGTCCATGGGTCACTAATACAAATACGTGTTAATTAAACACACATTTAGGTGGTTAGCTCCAAGCCTGTCTGGAACACTAGAAAGTAAGGTCCGTGAGGGCAGAGATCATTCCTGTCTTGTTCCCTGTTGTCTCTCTACCTGCCGTTGTGGGGAACACGTGGACACTCATCGCAGAATAGTTGGATGCATGGACAAACGGATGAGGCGTGTTTGAATGGATGAGTCGACGGACAGTTGGATGGACGGATGGATGAACTGGTGGGCGGATGGATGGATGGATGGATGATGGACGGATAGACGGTCGGATGGATGCCTGGAGGTTTCATGAGATCCTGTACAGAAGCCCCCAGCATAGGCACAGAAAAGTCACTCGGGGTCTGTCAGGTTGGAAACACAAATCCCTGCCACGCTCCAGTGTAGGGATTCCCCCTTGCCTCTCAGGCTCACTTTCTGGAAGGCAGAGCCCCTGATGGGGAGCCATGACCCCACAGCCAGTCTGAGACAGGGGTGTGACAGAGGGCAATTGGGGTCCTCATCCTGTACCAGTCTCTGGGCCCGGGCTCTGCCAGGCAGTGATGCAGAGCAGGGGGCAGGAGACCCAGGGATCCGGCAGAGCAGAGCTGTCAGCGTCCCCGCCCTCCCCGCAGGCCGGGGCCACTGAGTGCGAGGTCCAGAGCTGAGCGCTGAGCAGTGGGGTCTCCCCTGCCGGGCCTGACCCCTCGGTGCCTTCCAGAAGCCTCAGTTTCCCCCTCCCCTTGCTCAGGCACCGAGAGGGCCGTCTTTCTGCTCGGGACTCCACGCAGACGCGCTTTCATCGGTTGCCCTCTCTGACCTTGAACACTGGGGGCGAGCAGTTCTCTTACGACCTCGCGTGTGACGCTGCCCCTCCGTTCCACACGGGGGCGCTAGTCTAAGTCCCGGCCTCAGTCCGCCCTAGGATGCCAATCCCTCCAGGTAAGACCTTGACTTATCTCGCGTCTCGCATCGCTGATGGAATAGCCAGTGTTTCAGTGTGACCTTGGACATGTTACTTAACTTTTCTGTGCTTCAGTTTCCTCAGCTATTAAATAGGAATGTTAATAACAGTTCATAATACACGAACAGCACATAATAGCAACCGCAAGAGTTGTTTTAGGGGATTAGACGAGCTAATACGGGTGAAGTGCTTAGAACAGCGTCTGGCACATGGAAGAGCTTTATGTTACCTACCATCACCCAGCAAAGAGAGGCTGAGCACCAGCATGTGCCTAGGACGCTCTAGGCTCTAGTTCTCGGTTCATAGTTAGCCTTAAAGGGCAGAGCCCACTCCTGGGTCCGTTTTGCAAAAGCAGTGACATCTCTCTCTGCTGCTCACTCTTGGTGTGACCTCGGGGGCGGGGGTTCACATAACCTCTCTGAGCCTTGGACGTCCCTGAGTACAGGGCCTGCCCTTCCGCGTCTGCTGGGCATTAGAGATGGAGTGAGTAGAGGGCTTAGGACCGGTACATGCTCAACGGCTAGTGGTTAGTATTGTTCATCCCAGCTTTCTTCCCAGATCAGCACCCTCTAGTCCGAGGTCTACGAGTAGAGAAAGAACTTCCCATCCTTTGCCGAGACCATCATCTCGCTCCTCAGCTCTGTCTTGGGAGGCAGGTGTTATGCATTTGATTTTACAGATTACAAGACAGAAACACAGAGAAGTTAAGCCATCTACCCAAGGTCACGGTGCTTCCAAGTGGCAGCTGAGATCTGTGGGATGCTACCACCCCGCTCTTTGTACTCAGCCACTCCTTACCTCTGAGAATCAAGACCACCAGATCCAAGAGACCTCCAAGCCAGGACAAAGCCTTGAAGACCCAAAATTTCATTTGAAAAAGTGAATTCTCTTCTTTTCTCTTGAGTGTTGTCAAGAGCAGCATCTTCTCTCTGTGTGTGCCCCGATGACATCGTGTTCCTGGGACTCCTGGTCCTTTTCCTTCCCTCACCCAGCCTCTGGATGGGATGAATCCAGATGAGATACATCCTTACCTGGGTACCTCAAAGAACAGCAGAGGATGGCTGTGTGATTGGAAGAAGCATAAACACTGGTATCACTGATGGTGATCAATAGAAAAGGCAACTACAGCAAGCATGGCCTTAAGTAGGCATGTTCCGTGTGTTACCTCACCTAACCCTGGCGAAAACCCATAGGAAAGGCGCTGTTCCCATCCCCGATTTTAATGGCGGGGAGTAGAGGCACAGAGAGGTAGAGCTAGTAGGTCTACCTCATGTCACACAGCTAGTAGGTGGAGGAGTCGGGATTCAAAGCCAGGCTGGAGTCTGTGCCACCAACAGCACCATGCTGGGCATCCAGAGTGTTGAGGCAGGTGCCTGTGGTGGGTCTGGAGTGTGCACGAGAAAAGTGACCGTCACATGGAAGAACTTCCTCAGAGCCCGGTAACTGAGGCGTGGTGACCGTGGGTAGCTCCTCCCAAACCAGGACCGTGGGTCACACCACACCCAGGTGTCTGTTGGCATCTCTTTGGGCGAGTGTAGCTACTGTTCCATGACATTCGAGCGGGCGTTGCCCTTGGCCCCTCCTCCTGGACCCAGGTGGGTGGACAGCTGCGTCTTTCTTCATTCACGCTTTCTCAGCGCCGCCACTAGCACCACCTCCTCCTCACACTGGTGATCAGCAGAAAGAACAGATGGTGGAAGCTTTGGTTTAGAGTGATGCATTTATGAACATTCACCAGGCCATTGCTCACTTCTGTGGGCTTGACTCCGCTGTTAAGGGTGTGTGTGTGTGCGTGTGTGTGTGGTGTGTGTGTGTGTGCACGCATGTGTGCATTTGTGTGTGTGTGCACACATGTGGTTAAACAGGACTGTTCCTGTTTCAGCCTTGTTGAGAATCCAGGATGCTTATTCCAGAATCTTAAACCCGGTGGGGCTTGGAGTGGGAATGCCTCTGCGCAGGTGGCTGTCGCTCCAGCTCTTCATGGCAGGATCAGCTCTGAGCATCTGACGGTCCCCACTCTGCCCCTCCCTTCCTCCTTCAGTTTCCCCAGTAAGCCCTTCCTCTCATGGGGCCTCACTCAGAAACCAGGGATCACAGGTCAAAGCCAGCAATAAACAAGTTCTGTTTGACTCACCCTGAGATTTTTTTTAATTTTTTTAAAAAAAGCTCAAAATTAAATCAATGACAAACATTTGAAAATCAGATTTCACATACAAATCTTTATTTTTGACTTCTTTTTTTAAAAATGATGATGTGGCCTTTTTATTTTACCAGTTATTTCCAAATGATAGCAATTGACTCCCTTAAGTAGTAGCTAGATTTAAACCAAGGAATGACCGCTTTATTCCCCACAGTGCACACCACTCTCTGGGGCCTGAAGCTGTATCTATTGGTATTAGTTTTGTGGCTACAAGCCCCCAAAATCAAAGTAAATGTGTCTTAAATTAATTAAAAGGGCTTTCCTGGTAGCTCAGCTGGTAAAGAATCTGCCTGCAATGCAGGAGACCTCCCAGTTTGATCCCTGGGTCAGGAAGATCCCCTGGAGAAGGGATAGGCTACCCACTCCAGTATTCTTGGGCTTCCCTGGTGACTCAGACAATAAAAAGCATGCCTGCAACGCAGGAGACCAGATCCCCTGGGGGAAGGGAACAGCTACCCACTCCAGTATTCTTGCCTGGAGAATTCCATGGACAGAGGAGCCTGGCGGGTGACAGTCCATTGGGTCGCAAAGAGTTGGACGTGACTGAGTGTCTATGACAAATTAGTCAAAAGTTTAGTCTTCTTTCTCCTGAGTCCCATGTAATGTCTCCAGAGCATATAGGATGTTCCATGGTATTAGGGACCCAAGATCCTTCACTTCTGACACTCTCTTGTGTATGACCTCCTTCTTAAGTTTGCCTCAAAGTCCGAGAAGGCTGTTTTAGCTCCAGCCCTTGGGACTACATTCCAACCAGGAGGAAGGGGGTAGTGAGAGAAGAATGCATCTCCTCCCTTAAGGCCCCTTCAGGAAGTTACACAGAACACCTTCACTTACACCCCACTGGTCAGAATGCAGTCACATGGTCACATCTGCTGCAAGGGTGACTGGGAAATGTAGTCTTTATTTCATGCAGCCATGTGTCCAGCCACCAGGGTTCTATTACTATGAAAAGAGAATAGCTGTTGAATTGCGGAACTTTCTTACACAGTCCACATGTAAGCTTGTGGAGAGGAGACCTTGTCTTTGACTTTGTCTCTGAGGTCCTGTTACTTCATTGGTGACTAGCATACCGTTGTTCATCTCATGGAGTTGCTCTGAGGAATTCACGAGGAGATGGTCACTTTGTTAAGGCCTATCTCCCCCAACTAGATAGAACCCCAGCTCTGTGAAGACAGTGATTTTTGTTTGCCTTGGTCACAGCTGTACCTAGGGCAGGTGTGTCTAGCAGCACGTAGGGGAGGCCCTGACACATAGTAGGGACTCAGTGAAAATATACTGAATGAGTGAATGAGTCAACAGATGTGTCTTGAATGTCGTCTGGGTCCGAGGCACTGTGCTGGGTGTGAGACGGAGCAGGGAGCAAGATGCCTTCCAGCATTCACATCCCCATGGCATTGAGCCCACAGCTGAACACACTAAGATAAATACCTATTACCTTGGATGAAATCTCGGTGCCAGCCAGAATCCAGGCGTTTTAATTTTGTTTTGACAAAGAGGCTGATGGGAGAGGCTGGCGTCTCCCAGCTGTGGGCGGCCCCGGGGCGCCCTGGCCTGACCTTCTCCCCCTTCTCAGCCCCCACGTCGTGCAGGACAGTAAAACATAATTGGCTTGCCCTACTTTTTAAGAGAATCCAGATTGAAGAATTGGGTTTTTTGGTGGGCTGACCTGTTTAAGAGCCTTAAGAGGAAGCTGGGAATTTCAATTTTCCACTGCCAAAGCAAGGCTGTTTTTAGCTCAGCTTTGATGAAACAGCGGGAATCGGGTTCGGCCCTGGGTCACCCATCAGCTGACCTGGTTGGGAAAGGCCTCCTGAGGGGCCCCGGGCTCAGCTGCAGGCTTGCAGGGAAACGGGAGGTTTGTTTTCTTCAAACGGAGTAATTGGTCCTGCTTTGAAGCAGCGCCGGGGCCGTCCTGAAGGAGACAGGGAGCCTTAGGCCATGCTCAGATGTTGGGCCCTCTTCACGGGCTCCTGGAGCCAGGCAGACCCAAGTCTCCACCCCAGCGCGCTCAGGCTTTAGCTGTGTGACCTTAGACAAGTTGCTTGCCCCCTCTGGGCCTCAGTTTCCTAGTCTGTTCAGCGAAGTCTGTCATTTCTATCTCCCTGGGCAATTGTAGGTATGAATGACAGAAGGTCCGTGAGCTGCCATGTCCGTCGTGGACTCTGAGGCTGCCTCTCCTGACTCTGTCCCTGCAGGAGGCCAGGCTGATTGACAGCCACAGCTGGGGGCATGGGGGGCAGGCTGGCTCCAGCCCCAGCAGGTGAGGCTTCTCCGAATCGCAGTGCTTTGGTGTGCCGTCTGCTTCTCTAAGGGTCAAGAACTATCTTTGAGCCTCTTTTCTGATCCTTCTGTCAGACTGTGGTTGAAGGGGTTGGCCTCTGGGCCACTGCGGTCCCATATTAAAGGGACCCCTGTGAGGGATTCTTGCTGGAGTTTGCTTCCAGGAAAAAGTGGTCCCTGCAGACGAGGCGATCTGACCTTGGTCACCGAAGGTACAGCCAGGCCATGCACCCAGGGACCTATGCTGCTGCCTGCAGCTGGCAGGAGGCCCGGTCAGAAATCATTGCTCTAGAGCCTCACCCCTCTCCAGCCTTGGGGAGTGGGTTTCCATTCTGCCGCTGATTTTCTGCCTGGGGGAGCGACCTTGCAGAAGCCCAGAACCCAGAAAGGTAACAAGCATGTGCATTCCAGACATCTACTCTGGAGCCTGGCCACCAGGGTACAAGCCCCAGCTCCGCCATCCTTTGGCTGTGTGACCATCAACAAGGTCTAAACAACAGCCCCGTGCCTCAGTTTCCTCTTCTGTGAGCTGGGCTGATGATACTGGTACCCAGCTCGTGAGGTTGTTGTGAAGGCCGATCTTTACTGATGGGGAAACCCAGGCACAGATGTGAAGTGACTTGTCCCAGATCCCTCGACTACAGCACTTGAAGGCTGGGAGCATCTGACACGCGGGAAGCTCCATTATCGTTACTATCACTTTTCTCATTTCAGAGCTTCTGTGAGGGCTGACAGAGGTCAGGTCCATGCGCCTCCCAGGTGCCCTGCACACAGTGGGTGCTCAGTGAACCATCGCCGTGCAAAGATGAGCGAGGCACACGTTCCTGAGCCTCTCCCTGTCCAGTGGCCTGACTCTGCCTCACACACAGTAGTGGCACAGCCGTGTTCACTGAGCACAGTCAGAGTGATTGCTGACGCCAGGAAGGGCCTGGGTCCCTGGGACAGCCACGGTCCACACCGTCGCCCTCCTGCTGAAGGCAGGCTTGTTTCCAATGGGCTCGGTGTCTTCCTGATGCCAGCTCTCACCCACTGCCAGGTACAGAGGCAAAGACAGATTCTGGTTAAAAAGCAAAGTGCCCCTGGGGTAGAAAGCAGGCAGCCAGTGCGGCCCCCTGGCCTCAGCCCTTCCGCCTGGCTTCCAGTTGCCTCATCGCCCAGCTTCCCTGGTCCGAGCTCCCTCTGGCCCGTCTCTGGCTTCTAGTTCCCTACCGCCCAGCATCCTTCTCCACAGGGCATACGCCCCACGCCATGTGCTTGCGGGGCCTGGGGTGGCAGCGTGGGGTGGAGACGAGGGGGAAGGACTGTCCTGAACCCTCGGGCCCTCCCGCCCTTGCCCGCCTCCCAGCCCAGACCCTGTGTTGAGTGGGCTGACCATGAGGGCCTAAATGGATCAATCAGGATGTGGAGGAGAGAGTGGTTTCCATGGCAGCGGCAAGAGGCTAGAGAAGAGAGGCCAGGAGCAGAAGGGGAGGGGAGAGAGCGGGAGGGGTCAGCACGGGAGGAGCGGGGAGGGGGACGCCGCAGGCCAGAGGGGCAGGAATGGGGTCAGCAGAGAGACGGGGAGCTGGGGCTGGGGTTTGGGGCCGAAGCTCAGGGCAGCAGCTGAGCAGGGTGGGAAGGGCCAGGATGGACGGCACGTTGACCCCCACCTTCCATCAACCGGGCGTCAACAAGGCCAGAGCAGCAGGGACCAGTGATTCTAAGTGTCATCATCCTGCATCCCGGTTACTAATTCCTGGGCATCCCAGGCTAGGATCCCTCCATCTAGAAGTTTCCTTGGGAATTCACCTTTGGAAGATTAAATTTGGTTTCCCACAGGCTTTTTCCCACCTTGGAAACAGGTCAGTTCCCATTGGCCTACTGAGAAATGCCAGCTGCCCTCTCTGGAGCATCCCTCTGGGCAGGAATGAGGGAGCTTCCAGAGTGATCTTGTTCCAGCCTCAGAACAAAAGGCTCGCTATGGCGGTGATGCAGAAGCCAAGGACCTGCGAGGCAGGCAGGGGACCGGCCTGAGGACACGCAGCCCGCGGGGGACGAGCTGTGTTTGGATAAGCATCCCGCCGCCCCTGCACCTTCCTGTCCAGCGCACAGGGTCCCTTCTGGGTGAAATGCTAGAACCGAGCAGGGTGTGGCTCAGGGGTGAGCCAGCGGGAGGCAAGCCGAGTCCCTGGGAAAGTCAGCGGAGGGGCAGGGTGGGGTCTCGCGGGTCCTCACCCTCAGCATAGCGAGGGGCTGTCCCTCTGCAGCACTTGGACCCTAATTAATGCTCACAGGAAGGAATTGCTCATCCACAAATCTGGGCCAGGAGCAGGGCCCAAGGTGGGTCTGAGGTCCCTGGATGGGTGGAGGGTGGAGACCAAGGCAGGAAGGGTTGGGAAGGGCGCTTGCCTGTTCTGGAACTTCTCCCCTGGCCCTTCCTCTATCTTCCCTCTCCAACCGCTGGGCCTGCGTTTGATCAGAAGCCACAGAGAGTTTCATCCCCACTGAGAGGTTTTATGACGGAAACCATTTTCAGGTTGGAAAGAGGGATGGAAACCGCGCTAATGGCTTTTTAAAGGTTTGGGGTGGGGGAAGAGTTTAGGCAGTTTCTGGAAAGAAGGAGAAAACACACAAAGAAAAAGGGAATAAAGCTCTCAGTGCTGAGGGAGGGGCTTCTGGGGTTTCCTGCCCAGAGGTCCCTCTCCCTCCTCTCCCCCGGTCCCCCTGTTCACCTCTGCCTGGGGCTGCTCAGGTGTCCCCAGGTGAGCCCACCGCTTTCAGACTGGCCAGACCCTCGACTGGCTCCTCGGCCCGAGCGGCAGTCTGGAAGCCGGGTCCCCAGCTGTGGGCTTGCAGCCCCTTCGAGCAGTTCTGACGCGTCCTTCTCCGACCTGGCTCAGGGGTGAAGTTGGGCCCGCACTCTCCAGCTCTGCGTTGTAGAATAGCACCAGAGTTTTCCGTCTCTCTGAGACCCTGACTCACAGAGCCTCCAGCTTGTGGTGATCACAGCAGTAGTTCAGTGAAAACCCATTCTGTTCCCCCACCCCCACCCTGTGGGGGCTCCGTGAGCCCATCACCGACCTCAGACAGCCCTGCAGGGGCCGTCTGGGTCTGTTTCCCAGGGCCCTGTCTGGGTCAGCTGGCACCGGGCGCCCGCCCTCTCCAGCCGCGACCTGCTGCTCGCTGCTCTCTGGACCGAGTCAAGCCACTCTCTGCAGTGAGCTCATTTGTTACAAGGAAGGTGGCCGACATCCTGATTCCCTGAAGCTGAAGGGTTCCTGGAACACGGGATCTTCAGTGCTAAAACTGAAAAGTCTTAGACAAACCAGAACTTGCTAGCTGGTTAGGACCGAGGCTGGGAACTTCCATGTGGTCCGGGGGCTAAGACTCCGTGCTCCCAACGCAGAGGGCCCAGGTTCAACCCCTGGTCAGGGAACGAGCTCCCACGCGCCACAACTAAAGATCCCGCGTGCTGCTGTGAAGACAGAGGACCCCGTGTGCTTCATCTAAGACCCAGGGCAGCCAAATAAATTAATATTTAAAAAATAGACCAGGCTGGACCAGGAGATCTGGTACTAAGGAGGAAAACTCCCAGGCTCATCCACGTTCAACCTGTCCCCATAGGACAGATCCATTCACTGAGGGGGAAGCTCTGTCCTCCACCAGCCTCTCTGCCTGGCACACTCCCCATGGCTGCACACCCGTCCTGGGGAATGTCTCCCCAGTCTGCTCCTGGAAAGGGCTTACTGGAGGAGAAAACCCAGGATTTGGTCCAAAGGAGGAGAAGGAATGTTTCTGACTCCTCGGGTCACAGACAGCTTCCCCAAGAGTGCAGTAACCAAGGGAGACTCAGGTCTTAACATTTTGGGTGACTTTAGCCAAGTCCACGCCAAATGGGATGAGACCCTTTGCTCTGGACCCAAATCTAGGCTCTGGGTCCCACCTTCTCGGCTGACCTTGAGGGTAGACTCACCTCCAGGAGGCAGAATGAGATTCAGCGTCAGGTCAGTGTAAAATGAGAGTGTTGGAGGCCACCTGGCCAGCTTCGTGGCAGCCTCTGGTGGTTTCAAGGACCAGTGCAGAGCTGCAAAATCCATCCATCTCAAGCAGATTCCATTCAACCATACCGTCGGTGCCTTCCAGGCTCCAGGTTCTGTCGGTTTGGTGGAGCCAATGAAGGGGGCCTCCCCAGTGTGTCTAGTGGGAGAGGGCAAGTTTAAACAGATGGATGGATGCAAGGCAGAGGGAGGAGGGCTGAGGACCTGAGACCTACCTGGAGCTCTTTAGAAACTCCTAAGGCCCGGCCCAGAAACCTACTCGAATCTTCATTTGAACCATATCCCCAGGGGATTCTCCAGCACATTCAGATTGGAGCCCAGTACCCCAGGACCTTCTCAGGGTCTCCTGTAGAGGATCCCATCCCAAGATAAGACCTAGATGTAGATACACCCTTTCTTTCCTGTCCACAGCTGCTTTCTCAGACCTGCCAGTTGCAACAAATGCTACCCCCAGCAGCCAGTCCGTTTCTGACTGCGTGGGGAGGTGTGTGTGTGTGTGTGGTGGGGTGGTGATTGCAGCCATCCAAGCCCCATGGAGGGAAAGTTAGACGTGATGAGGGCGGCTGGGTGGTGGGGCTGGGGAAGCAGCTGGGGCCGGCACAGCAGGTACATCCTGGGGCCACTGGACCGAACCAACAGATCTGGGCTGTCCGTAGGCTCCCACCCAGGCTCCGTAAACTGCACAGGTGTGCAGGAGGGTCACGTGCCTCGACCCGCACCCCACCCTTTATCGGAGAGCGGTGTCTCGTTAGCAAACAGCCCAGCAGCACCCAAGGCTGCCAGGCCTCGTGGCCGATTCTATTAGCTCTGCCTCAGAGCCCTGCAGAGACCAACGGCATGCTGCAATTGTGCCTCTAGGGTCACAGGGCCGTGACATTTAAACCTGGGGAGGAAGCAGGTGTTGGAAGGAGGGAGAAGCAAGGTCTGGGCCTCGGGGAGTGTGCAGCCAATCGGGAAGCATGGCAGGCGCAGGAACAGTAAAACTTAATTCCTTTCTACTTGAGATCTTTCCAGCAAGCATCATGGACAGCTGGGCAGGCACCCGGCTAATAGCATTGCGGGGGGTGTGTTTAACCTACTTGTGAGAACGAACTATTTCCAGGCTCCTTAGAAGCTCCGTTTCTATGCAAACAATGGTTATACAAATGAAAGGCTCTCTCATCTCTTCATTAAAGCAGAGCCTCAAAGGACCAATCGCTACCTGAATCTTTTCCATTAGCCTGGAACGAGGTACTGTCTACATAAACGAAAACCCCTGCGTGACAGAATGCTTTTGAAACAGGGTAGACTATCAAAGTTCGGTTCTTACAAGTCTTCTTATTCCGCTGCTGAATTTTGGCAAGAGATGTGAGGCCACATGCCCCTTTCTTCCCTCCACCCCACCCTCCCCTCCTCCTCTCTGGGTTCAGGGCCTGATCAAGGAGGGTCCCACGGTCAGACTGGGTTTGGACCCGATCCTCCAGTGGCTAGAAGCCATGGGGAGGTTTTAAATCGAGAGAGCCAGAGCCTCACTGTGATAAGGCCACTCTGGCAGCAGGGAGGGGACTCGGGCAGGGTGATGGCAAGAATGAGGTTGGAAGTGGAGCGGGTCCAGGCGGAGCAGAATCCGCAGGGTGGAGGGAGGGCGCTGACCGCGGGTCACCTGTCCTGCCAGCGCCCGTCCCCTGAAAGAAGACGGGAAGGAAAGGGAAATATCACCCACTTTGTCCTCATAGGGAAGTCCTGCAGCCTCCCCCTCCTTCCCTGGCCTTTTTATCCATGCGGCCACACCATGCCAATAGGGCTTGCTATTTTGGCTTAGAGCAGCATCTTAAAAGAAGAAATAAGGTAATGTGCAAGGAGCTGCTTCTAAAGGAAGCACCCCAGGTAGAGTGTGCAGAGCCAGAAGGCCATAAAAAGCCCAGAGGTCCTCATACCACCTCTGTGTGAATGCAGGCAGGCTGTGCCCTCACGTTAAAACGCGCCCAGCGGCGCCTCCCTGGTGAGAGCCCGGGACAGGTGAGAGAGTGCTCTCACAGAGGCCTGTCCATGGAGGCTCACAGCAGCTGTATTTGTTGTGGCCAGAGAGCGGCCCAAGCATGCATCAACAGGTCAGCGGATAGATCGGAGGGGGTGTTCCTGCCACGGAGGCTGCTCAGCCTTAAAAAGGGACAGACTAGTGATAAAGGCAGCATGCAGGAATCTCAATAATTACGAGCAAAAGAGACCCAACAGAAAACAGTGCACGCTCTACGGTTCCATTTATACGAAACCCTGGAGAGCATGAGCCTGGCGCACAGTGGCAGATAGTGGACAGGTGGTCGCCTGGGGTCAGGGGCAGAGCAGGGGCACGAGGAAGCTTTGGGGCGATACGTTTCCTATCTTGACTGTGGCGACGGCTTCAGCGGTGGGTATACATGGCGTGGTGTGCGTGCTCAGTCACTCAGTCGTGTCCAACTCTTTGAGACCCCATGGACTGTAGCCCACCAAACTCCTCTGTCCATGGGATTCTCCAGGCAAGAACACTGCAGTGGGTTGCCATTTCCTTCTCCAGGGGATCTTCCCGACCCAGGGGACCGAACCTGGTCTCCTACACTGCAGGCAGATTCTTGACCATCTGAACCACCAGGGATATTCAATGCTTTATTGTAAGATAGACTTTGTGTTGGATGGTTTTGAGCAACGATAGGCTAATAGTAGTGTCCTGAGCACATTTAAGACAAGGCTAAGCTTGAGATCCAGTAGGTTAGGTGTACTAAATGCATTTTTAGCTTGATCTTTCCAACTTTTAATGGGTTGATCAGGATGTGACCTCATTGTAAGTCGAGGAAGATCTCTGTTGCTCTGTCTCCTTCCATGCTATGCACTCCACATTGCAAACACAGAAGATGCTTAAGAGTTTATTTCAAAATTTTAATCCATTAATGGCGTAGGGAAAATCTGACAAGCGCCAGGCTCTTCTCTAAGTGCATATGCATTTCATTAATTTAGGTTTCAGGTCTCAGCAAAAGTCACTTACTGGGTCATCTGATTCACCAACAATACGGGAAGAGTAGCTCTAAATTCTGCAGCCTGCCTCCTCCCAGCCCCGCCCTCTGCTCCCAAGTCCATGATCTCCAGTCTGGGAGAATCTAGAACTCTTCCCAGTGGAGAGACAACGTCAGGAAAGGAAGGATGATCGGAAGTTGTAAAGTCACTGAGTGTGGAGAATGTGACTACAAAGGGCTCTGCAATTAAGGGGCCGCCCCGAGGTGGGAGAAGGGAATTTAGGAAAATAAAAGACCATCCCATTTCTCCCAGCAGGGAGGAAGCAGATGGCTCTTATTACCTGGAAAGGTAATAAGGCTCAGAACAGAAAATACGCTGAAGAGCAGCGGAGGCAAATTCCAGTCTCTAGGAGCTCAAATTAATTTACTGGGGAAGGAAGATCCGAGAAGCAGTGTGGGGTTGGGACTGGAGCATCCAAAGACCTCTCCTGGGTCTTGGCATCCATCAGACTTGGTTCTGGATCACAGCGCCCACCTACTCCCTCTGTGACCTCACAGCCCCTCTTCTCTGGATGCCTGTTTCCTCATCTGTACAATGGAGATAATATTATTGCTATATAATACATACCAGAGCTGGTTTTAGACACTGCATTATAATCGGGTGGTGTCAAGGATCCAAGGAGATATGGTATCACAATGCCACTCATTGTAAATCTCTGTAAACATCAGCTCCTCCCAAAGGCTACAATGTCATAAGGCAGGTATTGTAACACTCATTTATGAGCTGGAGAAACCAAAGCTCAAAGAAGCCAAAGAACTTTATCCAACCTCATGCAGCTAGGCAGGTGCAGAGCCCAGACCAGAACCAAGGTGCCCAGCTCCTGGCCCTGGTAGCTTCTGCCACCCTCATTCATACAGAGGATATTCCCGGAGAACCTACCACGTGGCCAGGCTCACCTCTAAGGAGCTTATCTGCTTCCCTGGGAAGGAAGACAAATGGGTACCAATGTAGCAAGATATGGATAGGGTCGGTGCTCCAGACAGACACAAGCCTGGGGAGGTGGAGAGGGACTCTGTCTGCACTGGGTGTGGGCAGTCAGGGCAGCCTGCCTGGCAGAGGCAGCACCTGAATGTGAAGCCTAAGGGCCACTAGTTACCTAGTGATTCTGGTCCATTGGACTCTCAAGCCACATCAGCTCTGAGTTAAGCCCTTGAATTATCCCACATAATCTTCTCAACTGTCTGACGGAGAGGGGTCATGAATGGGGAAAGCAACACTCGACTGCCAGGCTTTGAAAGAGGGCTAGAGGCTTGTCGTGGGAACAAGAAAGGAAGAGTGGCCCAAGCCAAGGGAATAGGCTGGACAAAGAATCGCAGATGCAGGAAAACGTCCTTGGCATCTCTGTGTGCACCTGCGCAGGCCCCGAGCCCTAAGCTCAGCGCGGGGCACAGTGCACAGCAGGTGTGAATACGCGTGCTCAACAGGGATTGCCTACGGCCCTGGCCCTGGCCCTACGGGACCCCCAGTAACCAGGCTGTGCCCGGCCTCGCCTGAGCCACGGGGGCTGTGGGGACAGCCAGTGGGGCCCTGGCTGTCTCTGTGCCCAGCTTTTCAAACACAGAGTTACTCGCCCTTCAGAACCACTGTCAGTGTTAGTAAACTCCAGCTGCTAAAGTGTATTACACTGAACTAGCCAGAAACCTTTGCCGTTATTAATGGTTTATTGATTGCAGCCCATGGCTGATGAGAGTAGGTCTCCTCACCCCCAGGCCCCTCGGGGCCCTGCTATCTGCAGAAGGCCTTCTAGCCGGCATGCAGATCAATGCCACTCAAATCTGGAGAAAAAGGGGGTCTCCCAGCCACTTAATCCACTTTAGAACGATAACAGTGAAGGCACAGGCTCAGATGAGGCGCTGAGAAGAGGCGGATTGGTCCAGATCAAAGCTGAGTGGGAGCTGCTGAATCTGCAGACAGGAACGAGCATCTGCCTTTGTGGGGGGGAGGGGACGGGGGTACGGCATGGTTTGCAGCAGAGAGAGACTCACACCACGGCTTTCTGGAAGGTCTCGCCGTCCACTCATTTTGCAACTCTTGTCTGAGTACCTACCACGATGACAAGCATGGGGCAGGGCCTGGGACACACTGGCAAGCCAGCTAGTCGCAGACCTGGCCTTCATGGATTCTTACTGTGTGTGGTGGGGGAGGAGGATGCCTGTGAGTCACTAATGTAAGCCATTAAGTTACAATGTAGACAAGGACTGCTAAGGAGAAACCTCCAGAGACCTGCTGTAAGAGTTAGCTATTGCTACATAACAAGCAGCCCCAAATCCAGATGGTTTAAAGCACCAGCCAGGTACTCTTGCTCAGGAGGCTAAGGGTTGGCCAGCTTTATTCCCGAGCGTGGCCTTGCCTGGACCAACTGAGGAAGTGGGACCTCCCTCCACTTACTCTCAGCCTCCATCAGAGGCTTGTCCTCAGGACAGAGGCAGAGGATGGAGAGAGAGGGGTAGGTGGAGAGGGAGAGACAGAGATCATTCTTTCGAAACTTAAACTTGGAATTTGCACACCATCACTTTCACCACTTTTAGCTGAAGCAAGTCATAAGGCCAAGAACGGGGAAATAGATTCCTCTTCTAGGTAGGAGGACTTCCCTGGTGGCTCAGGTCAAGTAAAGAATCTGTTTGCAATGTGGGAGACCTGGGTTCAATCCCTGGGTTGGGAAAATCCCCTGGAGGAGGGCATGGCAACCCACTCCAGTCTTCTTGCCTGGAGAATCCCATGGACAGAGGAGCCTGGTGGGCTTCAGTGAAGAAGACTCCACTTCTAGGTGGGAAGAGCTATGAAGGCATTTTGCAAGATACAGGGAGGCTGTTAATCCAGGTTATCACAGGAATCAGTCCTCCACGGCCACCTAGTCCAGGGGGCCACTCTCTAAGTAACTGTGTGACTTGGAGGTTGTGGCCAGAGGAAGAAGATGCACCATTGGCGGGAAAACAGACTGTGCAAGCAAAAGTACTAACTCAGAAAAGAAACCTGGCTCGACACACCGTGAGTGTCACCGATAATGGATCCTGCGTGGGCTTTGAAACGGAAAAGAGACATTAGTGGGAAAACTGGTGCAATTTGGGTAGAGTCTGGAGTTGAATAAATAACGATGCATTAATGCTGGTTCTTAGTCTGACAACTGTACTATGATCGTGTAGGAGTTAACAAAGGGGGACACGTGAGGGGTGTTAGGGAACTCTGTTCTCTGGGCAACTTTTCTGTAAATCTAAAATATTCCAAAATCAAAATTTGTTTTTAAAAAGGAGCTTGGCACCTGGGAGGGATGGAAGCAACACCACTGTCCCTGGAGGAAGGAGGGCTGAGGCGTGGCGGGAACCAACTGTGCTGAGGCTTGCTGGCCCAAATAAGAATCCTGGTCTTCACCTGAGGGGCAGAAAGAAGCCTTGGGAGGGCTTTACGTAGGGCACCGCCATGAATCCCATTTGCATTTGAAAAGATCTGGGTTCTACCTGGAGAAGGATCAAGAAGGAGGTTAGCATGGCAGAGAAGCTGGTTAACTGTTCCTCCTGTATTTCAGGTGAGACAGAGGTTGACTCTGGAGATACAGGGAAGAGGATGCTTTAGGACACGTCTAGGAGGTAGGACCACCTGACCTGCCTCTCGAGAAGCCTGTATGCAGGTCAGGAAGCAAAAGTCAGAACTGGACATGGACCAACGGACTGGGTCCAAATAGGAAAAGGAGTACATCAAGGCTGTGTATTGTCACCCTGCTTATTTAACTTCTATGCAGAGTACATCATGAGAAACGCTGGGCTGGAAGAAGCGCAAGCAAGGATCAAGATTGCCAGGAGAAATATCAATAACCTCAGATATGCAGATGACACCACCCTTATGGCAGAAAGTGAAGAGGAACTCAAAAGCCTCTTGATGAAAGTGAAAGAGGAGAGTGAAAAAATTGGCTTAAAGCTCAACATTCAGAAAACTAAGATCGTGGCATCTGGTCCCATCACTTCATGGGAAATAGATGGGGAAACAGTGGAAACAGTGTCAGACTTTAATTTTCTAGGCTCCCAAATCACTGCAGATGGTGATTGCAGCCATGAAATTAAAAGATGCTTACTCCTTGGAAGGAAAGTTATGAGCAACCTAGATAGCATATTAAAAAGCAGAGACATTACTTTGCCAACAAAGGTCTGTCTAGTCAAGGCTATGGTTTTTCCTGTGGTCATGTATGGATGTGAGAGTTGGACTGTGAAGAAAGCTGAGCACCGAGGAATTGATGGTTTTGAACTGTGGTGTTGGAGAAGGCTCTTGAGAGTCCCTTGGACTGCAAGGAGATCCAACCAGTCCATTCTGAAGGAGATCAGCCCTGGGATTTCTTTGGAGGGAATGATGCTGAAGCTGAAACTCCAATACTTTGGCCACTTCATGTGAAGAGTTACTCATTGGAAAAGACTCTGATGCTGGGAGGGATTGGGGGCAGGAGGAGAAGGGGACGACAGAGGATGAGATGGCTGGATGGCATCACCGACTCGATGGACGTGAGTCTGAGTGAACTCCGGGAGTTGGTGATGGACAGGGAGGCCTGGTGTGCTGCGATTCATGGGGTCGTAAAGAGTCAGACACAACTGAGCGACTGAACTGAACGGAACTGAAGAGGTAGAACATTCAGGACTTGGTCACTGACGGTGTTTAGGGGAGCAGAGAAATAGGAGATACCAAGGATGGCACCTGGAGTATCACTTGGATCCCTGGTGGAAGGCAGGACCGCTCGCAGAGCTAGGGGACTCTGCAGAAGGAGCATCCAAGGAATAGTCCCAGGCAAGCAGCTGCCCAGGCAGACGTCCCCAGCGCGGTCGGCTTTACGACCTGCGTGTGTCACCTGAACACAAGCACCGTGGCTGCCCAAACACGCCGCCCGTGTCCCTGCCTCAGCAATGCGCCTGCTGCACAGCCCACCTATGGGCCGTTGCCCGTGCGCTTCCACCCATGTGTCAGCTGGGTCCTTATTATTTTCTTACACCGCTTGGGTAGCTGCCAGCTCCATGTGCCTCGAAGCCTGCGTCTTCACAGAGATGTCACCTGCGCAGCGTCACCTACGCCTCAAGTGGCCTCTGTAACAGGCACTGTAAGCGTCACCTGAACACACCACTCTGGGGGTCTGCCACTGCCAGCCCTGCCCGGCAGAGAGGCGCTTTATTTTTTTCCAAGCTAGCTGAGTTACCAACAAAGAAAACAGTTCCCGGAGGAAAACAGTCCCCCGCTGTTTCTGCTGTCACCATGCTCTTTTCCTTCGAGACGGGAGACAGCATCTTCCCCACCAAGCTTCCCTGATGAAAAGCTCCCCATCCTTGAAGTCCTTTCGTGACAAGTCGGTAGACCAGGTTTCAGCCTCCGTGTATTCTGTGGAAATGCAGATGTTTGCTTATGCTAACGTGAGCTGGGCGGTGAGCAGCAAGGAGCCATGGTTAGATGGGTTGGCTTCCTTCGTGAGACCCCTGGATGGGGAGAGGCTGGGAGCCCAGGGGTGTGTGTGAGTGTGTGTGTGCGTGTGTGGGGGGCGGGGCACGGAGGTGTGGGTGGGGGACCGTGAGTCACAGGCCAAGGGGCTGGAAGACAAAGGTGGGGGTGGGGACAGCTGAAGAGAGAGGGGAAAGGCGTGGCCTCGGAAGCAGCAGGTGTAAGAGAGGCTGGCTGACCGAGAGCGACCTGAGCTGGCGCGGGGCTGGGTGTGAAGGCGGACTGAAGGACACGCCTTGGCACCAGCAGGGCTGGGACAGGCGTGCGGGCCTCGGAGCCTCCGCCCGCCCTTAGCCACCACCCTCTCGCCCCGCCAGGCCTCTGGTAGGACCGCAGGGCCAGCGTCACGGGTAGGGCCCTGTGCTTGGCACTTCCTGGGGTTCCCTGGGCATCAGCTTCTTCTTGGAGCTTTCTGCGGCTGCGTGAGAACCCCCAAGACGTGAGCGCAGAGACTTTCCTTCTGTCGTGGCCAGAACAGGCCCCTTGTTGGGTGCTCCATGAGGCCCAGAGAAGGCCGGAACTCGCTCCAGGACGTACGGGTTTCCCCGTCGCAGCTGCATGGCCTCTGAGCTCCAGGTCAAAGCCCCTCCCCTTCCGAGTGTCCAGATCTCACTTGCCAGAAGCCCCCTCTCCCAGACAGGCATCACAGCATCCAGGAACCACAGGCAGTGGCCCCTCGACCATCTCAATGCGGTGTTCCTGCTTCCAGAGGTCTTGAGGTCACATCGTCACATGTAACTTCACTGCAGGCCACCCCTTCACCCTTCGGAGCCTAGGGCACAGGGCCTGGGTGCCATCGATGTTCCGTGAAGTCGCTCCCGCTCCCAGCAGGGTGCAGGTGTGCGCTGGTGGGTCCAGGAGCGTTGCTGAGAGAACGCTGGACGGTGGGGCTTTGGGGGTTGGTCTTCTCGGTGCTGTGACTTCCGGCCCCGGACGACGGGTCTCCATTCTGCTCCTCTGTGCCACCCACAGGCTGCCCGAGGTCCGCGTCTCCGACAACGGCCCCTACGAGTGCCACGTGGGCATCTACGACCGCGCCACCAGGGAGAAGGTGGTCCTGGCGTCAGGCAACATCTTCCTGAACGTCATGGGTGAGTGCGGGGCTGTGGGCCCTGGTGTCGCCGCGTGTGTGCACGTGTGCCTGAGTGCGTGTGTGTACACAGGCACGTGGAGGGGCTGGCCCGGGAACCACCTGCCCAGATGCCCACTGTACTGGCAGGAGACCCTCTTCTCGCCTCGGCTTGCCCTTGAGGGCCCGAGGCCAGCCGTGCCCAGGTGTGACCTGTAGCCTCCCAGGAACCTCTTCTCCTTCCAGCACTGACACCTGGGCCTTAGGGAGGCGGGGCTCAGCCTTATCCCTGGAGCCCCGTGGACTCGCAATTTGGAGGGCGAGAATTTTACCAGGAGACCACCCATGCACCCGGACTCGGTGCTTTGAAGAGGCTCTGATACATTGATTAGGACAAAAGAGGACCCGAAAGGGCTCTGGGACTTCTCGGGGGGCAGCAGCCTGCAGCGGCCTCTGGGCCTCAGTTTCCCCTTCTGTAAGATGGGAGTGAGATGCAGGCCAAGTGGAACATCATGGACCTCCCAGCTCCAGGCTGTGCGACCTACTGAGGTCACAGGGAGGAGACGCTGAGCTGTGTGGACCCTTTTCCAGGTGGAAGCCAGGAGCCATGTTCCTGGAAACCCTGTGGGCAAAGTGCAGTGGGGGGTGGACCCTCCCCAGCGGGGTGAGACTCCAGGAGCCTCCGGGGCACGGGAGGGGGTTGAGACAGGACCTCAGCGAGGCTGCACACGCACTGCAGAGAGAATGTCCCCTCCGTGTGCTTCCCGAGGCCTTTCCCAGAGCACAGACACGTTGGCGGGCAGGTTAGAGAGCGTGCTAGACTGGACGTCGGCGTTCCTGGGTCTCCACCCTGCGTCTGTGCCTCCATCTCTCCATCTGTAAAATGTGGACAAGCATACCAGCGCCTGTCTCTGGTGGGTGTGACCCCATACCCCACCTCGGTTTCCCAGCTTGTAAAACGCAGCCTTCTCCCAAGTGGTCTCAGAAGCCCCTGCCGGCACTGGCGGTCTCGCCAGGCGCACTCCTGAGTTCTGGGTCAGCCCTGCGGCCAGGATTCTAGGCATGTGGTCTTGACTCCAGACTGTGTGTTCCCTGCTTTCCTCATCCAATGACATATATCAGGGAAACAAAGCTTGCTGTACTCGGGCCAGCACTGAAAGCACAGAGGCCCCGTGGAAAGTGACTGCTTCTGGGAAAATGGAAAACCTCCAAAGGCCTGACCTCCAGAGGGACGCCGAACCCCGCAGAGTGGCAGACTGTGTATTCTGGCTTCCGGGGGTCGGGCCGTGCTGGGAGGGGCTACGCCAGGGAAATCTCCCCTTTTGCAGTCACCCACCCACGGAACAGCTCCTGTGTACTTCAATAAGAAATGTTCTCAGCGTCTGGCCCCGAGCAGGTCACATCAAGGAAGCCAGTGAGGAATGAAACTCTGTCCTATCGAGGGGCTCCCAGTCTGACGAGGGCCATAGGTCACATCAAGGAAGCCAGTGAGGAATGAAACTCTGTCTGATCGAGGGGCTCCCAGTCTGACGAGGGCCATATTCTCAATTGTTTACGCATCAGATATTTGTTGGGAACCCACTGTGTGCCAGGCAGTGGCCACACGCTTTCGGCAGGAAGCATCTTTGTCCTTAGGGAATGCGAATCTGTGCGTGCTGTGGTTTAGTCGCTAAGTCGCTGCATGAGGCAAGTCTAAACCATGAGCGTAGACAGGTAAGTGAGATGACTGTGGGCTCACTCTCAGTCGCTCAGTGTCTGACCCTTTAAACCCCCCTGGATGTAGCCACCAGGCCCCTCCGTCCATGGGATTTCCCAGGCTAGAATGCCAGAGTGGGTTCTCATCTCCTTCTCCTGAGGAGCTCCCCGACCCAGGGATCAAACGTGCGTCTCCTGCACTGCGGGCGTGTTCTTTACCACTGAGCCACTGGGGCCACTTACGAGACAACTGTCGATAGTGATGAACATTGAGAAGAAAATCACGCAGGGTTATGGGGTCAAGAGTCACTACAAGTGGAGTGGTGGCTGGTTTAGAAAGGGGGCTCCCGGAGGCCATGCACTTAAGTGCTTTCCAGACTTCCCAGTCAACCCAAGGGGAGGGACTCGTTACCCCTGTCTCGCAGACACAGATATGGATAGGCACGAGAGAGCTAGCAACTTGCTTGAAGGCACACAGCGAGGATCACGAAGCCCTCCTGTGACATCAGGCCACTTCGTGCTGGGGTCAGAACCCAGGCCTCTTGACTCCCAGGCCAGCTGGGTTGCACAGATGGAGGCAGCGTAGGCGGTCCGGGTGTGGCCGTGTAGACGGTCCAGCTGAGGCAGTGTAGACGGTCCAGCTGAGGCAGTGTAGACAGTCCAGCTGAGGCAGCGAGACAGATGGAGGCAGTGTAGACAGTCCAGCTGAGGCGGTGTAGACAGTCTGGCTGAGGCGGTGAGACAGATGGAGGCAGGGTAGATGGTCCAGCTGAGACAGTGTAGACAGATGGAGGCAGTGTAGACCTATGGAGGCAGTGTAGACAGATGGAGGCAGTGTAGACAGATGGAGGCAGTGTAGACAGATGGAGGCAGTGTAGATGGTTCAACTGAGGCAGTGTAGACGGTCCAGGAGGCACATGGTCTCACCAGCTCACCGAAGGATCCTGAGCCGGTTCCTGCCCCCGTGGGCCTGGTGCCCTTCTTCGCACAGTGAGGAAGTGGAGGGAGGTAGCCCTACGCCTCCCCTGCCAGCTCCCACGGAGGCAGAGGTCTCAGGGGCCCAGCCCGGGGTGCCCAGTTGGCCCGGCGGTGTGCTCCCAGCAGGCTCTGGGGGCAGAGGCTCTGAGCCTCTGGGCCTCTCCCAGGGCGGGTGGCGGTCAAAGCAGGGATGGGCAGACAGCTCGTGAGACCCCAGTTACCGAGCAGGAGGCTGAGCTACCAGGAGGGACCAGAGAGGGGCAGGCAAGAGATGCCACCCTCCCCACCCCAGTGCCCCAGGAAGGCTCTGACCCCTGGACATTCAGGGCATCCCAGGTGGGGCTGCCCTAGAATAGCCGCCTCCCCCATCTCGGTCCATCCTCTGACTGTCCTGCTCAGAGACCACCGTACTTGTCACCAGTCTCTCCAGCCCTGTTACCCCCGATGGGTCAGGCTCGCCGGTGCTCACTGTGCCCACAGGCCTGGATACCCTGTCCCACCCTGGCACGTGCCCGATGGTGGGTGACCCTCCTTCTTCATGCACGTTTTCTTACGGAATCCTAGGGACAGCTCTGGGAGCCGGGAGATGTTGTGACCCCTGTTATAAGAGGAGACGGAGGCTTAGGGAGGGAAAATGATTTATCTAAGGTTGTAACAGCCATCTGAGGCCAAAGCCCACAGTCTAAACTAGCGGTTCTCAAACTTGAATGAGCGTCAGAAGCACCTGGCAGGCTTATGAAGATACAGCCCCTGATTCAGCAGATCTGGGCAGGGCCTGGGGATCTGCATTCCTTACAGGTTCCCCAATGATGTCGATGCCAGGACCACATTCTAGAACCGCCGGCCTAAACCTCTAAGTCTTCCAAAAACACTCATTCTGTAATATCTCTGTTGGTATCATTATCTCTACATGTATCAGCAGCTACTCTTATTTATAGGCAAATATATTTCTCCTTCCTCCTCTGACTCTCACCTGCCCCCAGACACGGGAGAATGCCCCATCCCTTCCACATACAAGATAAGGACACGCGGGTTTGGATCTGAATCCCAGATCCACCAGGTGACCTCGGATTCATTGGCCTCCCTGGGCCTCAGTCTCTCCATCTGTAAAATGGGGGTAAGGATGCCTCCTTCCTAGAGTGATTGTGAGGTTTAAATCAGAAAAGGTTTGCAAACACCTAGCCCAGCCTGAGGTGGCCAGGAGGCTCAGTAGGTCTGATTTCACTGTCTTTATGCACACCATCTTGGCATGCCTGCTCTCAGGCACGGATGTGGCTGCCTCCTCCTGGCCCCTGGTTTTAGCCCTGGCACAGAGAAGTATCGTCCACTGTTTCTTATTCCAAAGAGCCTTAAGCCAGTCTGAGAAGTGAATGCTCACAGCTTTGTACACCGTGCTCCTTGGAAAGGGGGCCCAGGTCCTGGGAGTTAGGGCGGCCCACCCTGTCTATCCACCCTCCTGTGGGTCTGCCCGTCCTGGGAGGAGCCAGGACACTTCCCAACCTTGAAAAGGACAGCCACACCTCACCCTTGACCAGTTTGTCCCAATTCCACGGTACTTCCAGCGGAGCCTTTCTCCTGATTCTCACAACAGTCCCTAAGGGGTAGGGTTGCTGGTATCCCCAATTCCCAGATGAGATGACTGAGGCTCAGAGAGGAAAGACCCCACTGGTGGCTGCCCCAGCCCCGGAGTGGCTTGGCTTCTGAGGCTCACCAAGGTCCAGACTGGAGAGGGAAAAGCTGCGAGAGACCGAGGCGCTGAGTGTAGGGAGTGTAGAGCGTATCATCTCCTGTGACCCAGCGGCCGCATCAGACCACGAGTCAGAGCCTGCACTGTGCACGCTGCGTGGACCCAGGCGCAGAGAAGCGAGTGGCTTGCTCGGCCAAGACGGTGAGGATTCAATGACATAATCCACAGTATAGAAGGTTCTGAGCCCCGACACAGTCTGAGCGTTCCATAAACAGTACCTCTCTGCCAACTACTATACATAAAAGAGACACAGCAGCCCTCCTACTGCAGAGCACAGGGAGCTATGTTCAGCATCTTGCAATAAACCATAATGGGAAAGAGCATGAAACAGAATATGCATATATGCATCCATATATATACGTATGTATATGTGCATCCACAGGAGCGGGTGTATGTGTGTGCGTAACTGATGCACTTCGCCGTACCCCAGAAATTAACACAACACAGTGATGTGTAAATCAAATCATTCCTTGGTTCCGTCCAAAGGTTAGGCCTCTGTGCTTTCGCTGCAAGGGCCTGGGTTCAGTCCCGAGTTGAGGAACTAAGATCCAGGAGCTGTGCAGTGTGGCCAATAATAATGATGATTTCTTGAAAAACAGTGCGTGTGTGTGTGTGTGTGTGTGAGTCGCTCAGTCTGTCAGACTGTTTGCAATCCCATGGACCGTAGCCCACCAGGCTCCTCTGCCCGTGAAATTCTCCAGGCAGGAATCCTGGACTGGATTGCCATTTCCTTCTCCGGGGCTCCTGCAGAGGAAATGAGAATTAGACGCCTCAAGTCCAATGGAGCCTCCCCGGACTCTCTCAGAGTAAATCGACTATACTTCAATATGCGTAAATACATAAATACATAAAAATAGTATCTGTCACCATAAATAGTGTTCATGTCAGTTGAAAATCAGGCACAGTTAGAAAGGTTTAAATTTTGTGTCCCCCTCCTCCCCCACGACTCTCTTCCTTAAACAGGCAGCTTTCAGAAATGAAAGCCAACTCACTGTTTTGACCCGTCCGTGGCACGACGTAGAAAGATCCCATTCTGTCACACGCATGGACACAGTGACCTCCGAGCAAGTGGAGGTCATTGGAAGCTGGGGTCTCCTTTCAGCCACCAGGGACCCTAAGGGCTGTGGCAGCCAACAGCAGGGCAAGACAGCTCCTGCCCCATTTGGGGGACCGTGGGCGGGGCACCGAGGCGCTGAGCAGCATCCACCCCTGCCCGCACGAGCCTCACAAGCCCAGAGCGGGTCCACGGGAGAGGCGGGCGTCCTGGTCTGCCACCACCAAGACGGCATCCGTCTGGAGCATTCTAACGCGCTGTTTCCAGAGGCCTCGGGGTGGAGATCAAAATGCACGCGTGGCTGTAATTTCACGCCTATAACACCCCCGCTCTGTGGCGGGGAAAGACATTTGGGAGCCCCATGGGCAACACCGAGAGTTCGCACTGCACACAGTCATTAAAATGTTTTTATCCGAGCCGCAGATAAATTGTAAGCCAATTTGAAAGTTGCGTGCTGGGCCCCGGGAACGCATTATACACAGTCACGGAAGGCTCGCCGAGGCTCTTCTTGGGGGTGTAGGTCATGCAGGGGAGCGTGTTCAGCCTGGGATGTTACAATCAATTAAATGTTGAAGGGCCCAGACACCCCCACCTGCCGAAGCAGAAGAGGCTGTTCTTGTGGTTCTGCCACAAGACCAAGGCACAGGGCTTCTGGGCCGCCCTCCCCGGGCAGAGCTTCCTCCATGGGGCCTCGAACCCAGAGCCAGGAATCAAGGCCCCCAGCAGGCAAGCCCTTTGTGCCCGTCCCTGTGCCCTGAGTATTGAAGCTACAGTTCATCGCGTGACTCTCACGAGTGCCTCTCAGAGCAGGTGTTGTCATCCCCATTCTACAGATGAGGAAAGGGAGGCTCTGGGAAGTTAACGGGCTCATCCACCTGAGTGCCAGAGATGAGGCCCCCCGCAGGCCTGCCCAAGACCACAGCTGAGGTTCCTAACAGCTTCTCTGAGCCCCTGACCTTGGCACAAGGACTGTTGGTGATGAAAGTGCCAAGCGAGCACAGGGAGTGAGGGGGCAGGGAGTGCAGAACAAAGAGCGAGTACCCTGCGGAGCCTGCCCCCCAGCTGGGAGCACCTCGCATTCAGAACCCAGTGGGGCTCTCGTTCGTTCAGGGGCCTGCAGGAGTGGGGGGCAGGGAAGAGCACGCCCATCAGTGCCCCCACCCTGCCCGCTTCTCCATTCCTGCACCCAAGCCCCTGAAGCCATTCTCCCATCCATGACTACCCAGGGCCCTTCACTACTCAGGCCCTCTGAACAGAGCACTGGACTTGGAGTCCAGCTGACCTGGGTCCAAATCCAGGTCAGCGTCCACGTGTGACATGGACAGTCCAGTACTGAACTTCCTATCTGGTAAACACATGCCAGAATGTCTTCTTTTGTTCAGATATACTCAGTTCAGTTCAGTTCAGTTGCTCAGTCATGTCCGACTCTTTGCGATCCCACGGACTGCAACACGCCAGGCCTCCCTGTTCATCATCAACTCCCAGAGTTTACCCAAACTCATGTCCATTGAGTCGGTGATGCCATCCAACCATCTCATCCTCTGTCGTCCTCTTCTCCTCCCACCTTCAATCTTTCCCAGCATCAGGGTCTTTTCTAACGAGTCAGCTCTTTGCATCAGGTGGACAAAGTATTGGAGTTTCAGCTTCAATATCAGTCCTTTCAATGAATATTCAGGACTAATTCCTTTAGGATGGACTATTTGGATCTCCTTGCAGTCCAAGGGACTCTCAAGAGTCTTCTCCAACACCACAGTTCAAAAGCATCAATTTTTTGGTGCTCAGCTTTCTTCACAGTCCAACTCTCACATCCATACAGGACTACTGGAAAACCATAGCTTTGATGAGATGGCCCTTTGTTGGCAAAGTAATGTCTCTGCTTTTTAATATGCTGTCTAGGTTGGTCATAGCTTTTCTTCTAAGGAGTAAGCATCTTTCAATTTCATAGCTGCAATTACCATCTGCAGTGATTTTGGAGCCCAAGAAAATTAAAGTCTGTTACTGTTTCCACTCTTTCCCCATCTATTTGCCATGAAGTGATGGGACCAGATGCCATGATCTTAGTTTTCTGAATGTTGAGTTTTAAGCCAATCTTTTCACTCTCGTCCTTCTCTTTCATCAAGAGGCCCTTTAGTTCTTCTTCGCTTTCTGCAATAAGGGTGGTGTCATCTGCATATCTGAGGTTATTGATATTTCTCCCAGCAATCTTGATTCCAGCTTGTGCTTCATTCAGCCCAGCGTTTCTCATGATGTACTCTGCATATAAGTTAAATAAGCAGGGTGACAATATACAGCCTTGACGTACTCCTTTCCCTATTTGGAACCAGTCTGTTTTTCCATGTCCAGTTCTAACTATTGCTTCCTGACCTGCATATCGGTTTCTCTTTCAAAGATCATCTCTTTCAGAATTTTCCACACTTTGTTGTGATCCACACAGTCAAAGGCTTTGGCATAGTCAACAAAGCAGAAATAGATGTTTTTCTGGAACTCTCCTGCTTTTTCGATGATCCAATGGATGTTGGCAATATGATCTCTGATTCCTCTGCCTTTTCTAAATCCAGCTTGAACATCTGGAAATTCACGGTTCACGTATTGCTGAAGCCTGGCTTGGAGAATTTTGAGCATTACTTTGTTAGCGTGTGAGATGAGTGCAACTGTGCAGTAGTTTGAGCATTCTTTGGCATTGCCTTTCTTTGGGATCGGAATGAAAACTGACCTTTTCCAGTCCTGGTATATTAGAAGGTGATTTGGCTGTCCATACAGACAGACATTTTAAATGTCAATTTTTCATTCATTCACTTATTTACTAAATATTTATTGACACCGGGTACATTCCAGGCGTTATCGGATGTATGGGAACTCCGCTTCGGTAGCTGGACAGACAAAATTCCACGTCCTCCGGGAACAGACAGTGCAGGGAGGAAAGCAGACACGAGCAGTAGACAGCCAGGACTGCAATGTGTGAGAAGGCAGTCAAGCAAAGCAGAGGGAAGCGGGGCTGTTGTAAACAGAGTGAACAGCAAGGTTTCTCTGAGAAGCTGAGGAGATGACCCTCCGAGAAGGTGAGGCCTGAGCCGTGTGGATTTCATGCTTTCATGCGACCAATTCTACAACCACTTGCTTACTCAGCATCTCCCGGGTGCCAAGCATAGTTCTAGGAAATGAAGACACAGCTCGTGGAGGGAGGCAGTTCATGGCACAGATGCAGAAGCAATTTGGGGACCTTGCTGAGTCCCCAGGGCTGCAGGTAACATATCCTGACCTGGGTGGCTCCAAAGAGCAAAAATGTATCCTCTCGCAGTTCTGGAGACTAGAAGTCCAAGATCAAGGTGTAGGCAGGGCTGTGCTCCCTCTGACAGCTCCAGGGAAGAGTCCTCACTTGCCTCTTCCAGCTGCTGGTGGCTGCTGGCAATTCTCAGCATCCTTAGCTTGTGAACACATCACTCCGGTGTCTGCCTCCATCCTCACCTGGCGTCTTCCCTCTGCACATCTGTGTCTCTGGGTGCCAACTTCCCTCGTCTTATAAGGACACACAGTGTTGTATGAAGAACCACCCTCATCTATCGTGACCTCGTTTTAACTTGGTTACATCTGCAAAGATTCTACTTTGAAATAAGGTCCCATTCACAAGTCCCGGGCAGTAAGGACTACAGCACCTTTTGTGAAGAGGTGAAAGTGTTAGTTGCTCAGTTGTATCCAGCTCTTTGTGACCCCATGGAGTAGAGCCTGCCAGGTTCCTCTGTCCATGGAACTCACTAGGCAAAAATACTGGAGTGGGTTGTTCTTTTCTCCAGGGGATCGTCCTGACCCAGGGATCTAACCAGGGTCTCCTGCATTGCAGGAGGACTCTTTACTGTCTGAGTCACCAGGGAAGCCTTATCTTTTTGGGGGGAGACACAGTTAAACCCACAACAGTAGCTGAGCCAGGAGGAGAAGAACAGCTTCACTTGTCTGATTTCAAAGCCCACACTCTGGGCTCCCAGCCACGTGAGGCACTGTTCACGGTGCGCTTGCTCACCTGCCGGGCACTGTACTGAGCTTTTCACAAGTTAATTTACTGAACAGTCACGAAAGCTCTGGAAGGCAGGTGCCACCGCTTCCCTTTTGACAGGAGAAGAAGCTGAGAGGTTATACCACTCACCCAGGCCACCCAGCCTGGTAGTGCCAGGGCTGGGGTGAGTGCATCCCAAACTCTTAACCACTCCACTCTACTGGCAGGCAGAGCATTGATAAGTATTAATAAAATGTTCTCTCTTAGGATCCCTGTGTCTGTTCTAAAGGCTTCCAAGTGCGATTGGCAGATAAAGGTAGAATTCTGCACCCCGAGGCCACAGTGGCACCAAACCACACTAAAAGCTTTTCCAAACCTGGGGCTGGGGGACACGACTTCCACCCCAGAGAAAGGCTGATAATGAACTTTGCACAGCTTGTCTTTTTCATCAGTTATGTTTTACTGAATTTTTATTAAGCACATCTGGTGCTCTTTTCCCCTTGTTTTCTTATTTCAATTGATTTGTATTGTGATAGAGTTCACATAATATATAATTCACTCATTTAAAGTACAGGAGTCAATGGTTTCCCGGCCAGGCCTCCTGGAAGTAGGCTCAGCCTCTGTCACGCTCCCCGCCCCAACCTGCCGATAGCCCTCTCCAGCCCCAGGTGAATTTCTTCTAATGGAGTGAAATAATCAGAGTCCAGAAAGAAATCCCCACATCTGTAGTCAATTGATTCTCGACAAGGATGCCAAGACAGTTCTGTGGGGAAGGAAGAGTCCGTTTCAAAAAACGGTGCTGAAACAACCGGAGAGCCGCACGCAAATAGCAAAGGTGGACGCTCCCTCACATCACGTGCAAAAATCAACTTGAAATCCACCATCAGTCTGATGTAGGAGTTGAGACGATGAAACTCTCAGAAGAAATGCACAGAAGACTGTGACTGTGATTCCACTGAGCCGATGTCTGTCTCCAGTGTGACCCTGCTGCTCCTCTGATGTGGACTTGGGGCCACAAGTCCACAAGACGCCTCCCCCCACCCCTGCACCCCGCCCCGTGGCCACTTCCTGCAGTTCTCCCACCAGGAGGCACTGGCCCTGGGGCTGGTGAGCGTTACAGGCCTGCCTGGAGGGTGACAGAGGCTGAGCTCACTTCCACGAGGCCAGGCCAGAACCTGGGGTTTCTGGAGAAATCTGGAACTCTGCTTTCAAACCAGATTCTTTAATTTTTTAACGGTCATACTCCATTTATATTTGTTATAAAAATTGGCTGTTCCCTCTGTTGTACAATTATCCTTGTAGCTTATTTCTCCTTTTTTTTTAAATTTTATTTTCTATTGGAGTGTAGTTGCTTTACAATGTTGTGTTAGATTCAGGTCTACGGCGAAGTGACTCAGTTATACATATCCACATATCTATTCTTTCTCAAAGTGTTTTCCCATTTAGGTTATTACAGAATGTTGAGTAGAGCTCCCTGTGCTCTACACTGGTCCTTGTTCTCCATTTCATATATAGTCGTGTGTATACTGGGCTTCCCGGTGGCTCAGCTAGTAAAGAATCCGCCTGCAATGCAGGGGACCTGGGTTCGATCCCTGGGTTGAGAAGATCCCCTGGAGAAGGGAAAGGCTACCCACTCCGGCATTCTGGCCTGGAGAACTCCATGGACTGATAGTCCACGGGGTCGCAAAGAGTCGGACACGACTGAGTGACTTTCACTTTCTCTTCTGTAGTGTGTGTATATTAATCCCAGACTCCCAATTTCTCTCTCCCCAACCCCTTGTATTTATTTTATACCCAATAATTTGCACCTCTTACTCCCCTACTCTTCTACATTGCCCCTCCCCCTTCCCTCTCCCCAGTGGGGGAGCATTCGTTTGTCCTCCACAGCTAGGAGTCTGCGTCCTTTTGTTATATTCACGCTTCTGTGTTTTTCAGATTCCACATATAAGTTACATCACAGTATTTGTTTGTCTGACTTATTCTAGTATTTAGCATATTTAGTTGTTTAGCATAATACCCTCCACGTCCATCCATGTGGCTGCAGATGGCAAAGTTCCGTTCTTCTTGACGGCCGGGCAGTGCTCCACCACGTAGCACATCTGCTTTATCCGTTCATCTGTTGATGGACACTGAGGTTGCTGCCATATCTTAGCATTGTTGTGAATAATACTGCTATAAACATTGGGTTGGAGAAGGCAATGGCACCCCACTCCAGTGCTCTTGCCTAGAAAATCCCATGGACCGAGGAGCCTGGTGGGCCGCAGTCCATGGGGTCACGAAGAGTCGGACATGACTGAGCGACTTCCCTTTCACTTTTCACTTTCATGCATTGGAGAAGGAAATGGCAACCCATGCCAGTGTTCTTGCCTGGAGAATCCCAGGGATGGGGGAGCCTGGTGGGCTGCCATCTATGGGGTTTCACAGAGTCGGACATGACTGAAGTGACTTAGCAGCAGCAAACATAGGGTACATGTATCTTTTTAATTGGTGTTTTCAGATATATGCCCAGGAGTGAAATCGCCGGGTCTTACAGTCACTCTGTTTTAGCTTTGTGTAAATGAGTGCAGCTATTCTTGAAAACAGTAAGGCCAGATTCTGGAACTTGAGTCTGGATTCCCAGCCCAGTGCTCCTCTCTAAAAACAGAAGCACCTCCCCAGGGCCAGTCCCTGGAGTGTCGGGAACCTCTCTTGACTTGAACAGGGGGAATGCCTCCAGCTCCAAGTAGGATGGGGGGAAGTGAGGGCCTGGGCAGACCCGGCACCCCTCAGAGACCCACCGCTGCTCCCCAGGCCTGAGCAGAGCAGGAGAAGCGCAGCTCTGCCTCTCTGCAGGCTGCCCGCAGAAAGCGGCTGCAGTTGGTAGGATCCAAAGCCTGCCCGTGGGGCAGGCCGGCTGTGGGGCCCCGGTGGCTCTCTGCAGACCAGTGTGCAGCTGGGGCATACGGTGCTCCAGGGGCAGGTCATTCAGCGGAGGGAGGTGGCTGGTCTGAGAATCCCTTGGGGTCCCCAGGCAGGCAAACTGGGAGCCCTCCCTGCAGCCCCCATCGTAGTCCAGGCCGCCTGCTGGGTGAGAAATGATCGGCTCATTCCTCTGTCTTGGAACGGGAGGGGATGAGCCACCTGCTGGGCTTGAACTAATTACAAGAACCAGCCCCAGGCGACTGCAGTGGCCCTGGGCTCCAGAGAGCACAGGCTGCTGTCAGGAGAAGATGGTGGGGGGCGAGTTGGGAATCTGGCCAGAGCTGCAGAGGTGTCCTGGGGTGCGGAGGGGAAGAGGGTGGGAACCCAAACCTCCACCTCTCTCCCCAGATGCCCCCAGGGTCCTGACTCTGGCGCTTCTGGCCGCCGGGCAAACACCTGGGCTCCTCCAAGCCCTCTCCCTGCCCCCCACCCCCCCACGCCCCTGAGTGAATGACAGTAATTGTGTGTGCGTGCACGTGTGTGCTCAGTCGTGCCCGGCTGTCTGGGACCCCATGGACTGTAGCCTGCCAGGCCCCTCTGTCCATGGAATCCAGGCCTGAATACTGGAGTGGGTTGACATTTCCTAATCTGGGAAATCTTCCTGACCCAGGGGTTGAACCTGCGTCTCTTGCTCTCCTGCGTTGGCAGGCTGATTCTTTACCAACTGTGCCCAAACTGGGAATAGGAGAAGGCTCGGCAACCCCAGTTGAAGAACTGCTCCGCTGCTCCAGAAGCTGACTAGAAACAGCGTTCACCTCCCAGGAGAGTTGACGGGTGGTCAAGGGTTCGGGCCTTGGATTCAGCCGTGAGTTTGAAACCCAGCTCTGCAACTATGAGTCATAGGAGCGGGAAGTGTTTATCGAGCATTTACTGCACCCCAGTATTCTTCCCTGGGAGAGCCCACGAACAGCGGAGCCTGGCAGGCTACGGCCTCCGGGGCGCAAAAGAGTCAGACAAGCCCAAGTGACTAAACAGCGGCAGCGAGACACCAGGCGAGGCCCTGCTTTACACCTGCTCGCGCGCTTGTCAGGGCAGCCCTCTCGGGGAGGGTCTTCTGTTTTCTCCCCATTTAATACATGTGAAAACGGAGAAGCTAAAAATCGTCCAAGGGCACAGGTCCAGCCAGGCTACAACCTGGACTCAAGCCCAGGCAGGCTGGCTCCAGAAGCAGTGGGTTAGGGGACTAACCGCTATCTACGCTCACAGGCTATTTAATCTCCTTGAGCCTCAGTTTTCCTATCTGCTAAATGGGGATGGCAGTAGGGCCTTCCCTGCTGGGCTATGGTATGTAAAGGCTTGTGTCCCAAGCTCATAGTGGTGAGCATTCGTGGAAAGGGTAGTCATTCTTCTCACCCATTTTGCCTTAACCTTCACCCTGGAAATGTCAGTGGGGCCAGGGAACAGGATCAGAGACGTGGGAAGTGACACCAGCCCAGTGGGAGCTCTATAAGCCCGGCAGTGACGACTGTGGCCTGTCACCCTGGGCCCTGGTGAAGGAGATCCGGGAGGGACTGACCCAGCACCTTGAGTCCAGTCCCACCCATTATGCAATCTTGCCATGACTTTTCCTCTCCAAGCCTCAGTTTCCCCATCTGGGAACCGGGGGTAACGAAGATTCCCGTTGGGGAATAATGAAAGTTCCCCTTTCCTAGGGCTGTTGTGAGGCATAAGGACGATGACGCTTAGCCTGACCTGCTGGTAGGTTCTGGAGGTGGGGGGGGGCAGTTTGGAGGGGAGATTTGGCAAAAGCCAGCCCAGGGCTCAGGCAGAAGAGGCTGGACATGCCAGGCATCTTTAGACAGAAGCTGCAGGTCATGGAACTGATTGGAAAGCTGGGAGCAGATGCAGAGGACGTGACGAGACCTGGCCTGGGCTGGAGGTGCTCTCCGGAGAAGGTGCCAGTGAAACCGCGCGCCTGCCCTCAGCAGACAGCGGCTGTGGAAAATCGGCCACTGGAGTGGTGGGGACAGGGCTGCTGTCCTCAGGGCCTCTGCAGGCCTTCTCCCCACCAATCAGAGCTTCTGGACGGGCAGCAGGGAGGCTGAGGCAGCTGGCTGGGCTTGGCTGCCAGAGGGAGGGCGCAGCCCAGAGGACCGAGGCTGGAGCGGCCAGGATCTTCCAGAATGGACACGGAGGCTATTCAGAGACTGAGCACTGCCGTCTTGAGTGCCTGGACCTGGCCGGGGACTGGGAGAGAGGCTGCTCACTCTGCCCACCTGTCCACTCACGGGCCCCCAGCCAGCTGAGGTCACCGGCTGACAGCTCGTTCAGGTAGGGGCCGAACAGATGGGTCTGGGGCTCAGAGGAGCACTTTGGAGCTAACTGGTCTGGGTCATGCGTCAAGGACGGTCACTTCCCAGCCTCAGCCTCGAAGGCCAGAGCCTGCTGACTGATTCTGGGACGGGCTTCCAGAATCCTCTGTCCCTTCCTCTCTGACCACAGCCCTGCTGACCGCAGCCCACTGTGAACTCAGCAGCAGGCCCAGCACAGCCCGTTAGCTCCCCAGTTGTCCCCTAGTCTACCCATCCTCAGATGACCCTATGCTGTCTCAGTGAGGGGGGCAAACTACAGCTGGATCAGAGAGGGCAGGGCATTTGCCTGATGTCACACAACTGTGAGTGGGCTGGGATCTGAGCTCAGGTCTGCTGAAAGGCAGAACCCCCGATTTTTCCACGACACAGGGCTGCCGGGAAGATGGGGTGACATCGCTCCTCTCTGATGTGGGACAAGGTGGCAGCCATCCAGGCCTCAGCCAGGTTCCAGGGCTCCTCTCGATAAGACAGCATGCGATACTTGGGCTGCGCTCTCAGCCGCTCCTCCTAGGCATCTGGGAATTCAGCAAGATCAGCGTCTCCATTTTACAGCAGAGAAAACCGAGTCTGCGCATAAAGGGAAGCCTAGAAGCGGAACCTGAAGCTTCTCTGATTAGCACTGTCCCTCCGTGGGGACGGGAGGCCCTGAGCTGGGGAGGAGACAAGGCCCTTCGAGGCACGAAGGGACAGCTGCATAACCCCTCTGAGCACGATCACGGCTGGAAGGAGCAGACGGCGTAGTGAAGCAGAAGGAACTGTTTTGTGGGTCTTGTCCCTGGTACCACAGGGCTGACGTCACCAGCCCTTCTGTGAGGGAAACGCACAGGCCATTTGCTCATTCATTCTTCACACTTACAGGTCCTTGATTCAACCAATATTTATAAGCCCCTATTATGTGCCTGCTGTGGAGGAAGGACCACGAGCCATCTTAATACGGGATGGCCAGGACATACGCTGCTGCTAGTCACTCAGTCGTGTCCGACTCTTTGCGACCCCATGGTCGATAGCCCACTAGGCTCCTCTGTCCATGGAATTCTCCAGGCAAGAATACTGGAGTGGGTTACCTTGCCCTCCTCCAGAGGATCTTCCTGACCCAGGGATCAGGCAGATTCTTGACTGTCTGAGCCACCACGGGAGCCCTGGGACATACAATATTAGTGATGAATTTTGCAGTTTCAAGGAGGCAACTATAGCTTCAAGCACTTTATAAATTGATTTACTCTTCACAGCTCTAGGAGGTAGGTACTTCCAGCACTCTCATTTTAATAAACGAGGCAACTGCAGCCCAGAGAGGTTAAGTAACTCACCCAAGGTCACACAGCAAGTGAGCGGCAGTGCTGGGTTTCCAAACCCAGGCTGCCTGGCTAGGGAGCTTCTTTATAGCCTCACACAGAATAGCCTGTCATGCCCTCCTAAACTGAGCTAGAGGTTCATCTGCTCCCAGAAATTGTCAAGCAGGTAGCTGCAGTCCCCCAAGGCTCTCACCAGCTCCCCGGACCTTCTGCATCTCACAGATCTGGCCTCTCTCCACCTACTGTCCACCCAGTTCGACTCTAGCCTCGCGAGCCCACCAGAGCAGGCCTGCAGGTGTGCCATTAAACCTTGACAAGTGTGAGGCCCACGCGATGCTTTATCCTTTCCACCCCTGGGAGCTGGATTTAGTGTTTCTGGCAGAAGGTAGACCTCCCCTGCCTGGGACAGGCCCCTTAATTACAAGTGATATGTGGCCAGCGAAATGGTAGTGCCTCAGGCCCGGTGATTTAAGGAACAATCGCGAGGCTGAAGTTACAGGTGTTAACAGAGCTGTAGCAGGAGCCGGGGGAGCGGGCTGGGGTGGCCTGGGAAGCGGTGAGCCAGCCCTGGACGTGTCCGCTGCCTGTAGAGCTTCCTGGGACGAGGGAGGTGATCCCACCGCCTCACTTCCGGGCCCACGCTGCACATGCGCTTGGCCTGGGAGTCCGCGCTCCCGCAGTGAGCCCCTGGACTCAGTCTCCCCGTCTGTACACAAGGAGGCAGGGTTACCTCCCTCACTCTCTAGGAGTGAAAATCTTCACAGCAGATCATCGTAGTGGCAAAAGCTAACACGGACGAACAGCTCATTTTGCGCCAGGATTGTGCTAAGTTCCTTATGAGCGTTTTCTTGTTTAATCATCGGGGGTGAGGGAGTGGTTGTGGTTATTCCCATTGTACAGGAGAGGAAACTGAGGCTCAGGGAGATGAAGCAAGTGGCCCAAGACTGCACGACTAGCAAGTGACCACGGAAGAGATTCTCAGCCCTTCCCTCTGACTCCAGAGCCCGACCTCATCTCTAGGCTCTGGGGATAATGAGAAGACGTAAGGCCCAGTGTTTGCTCTGAAGGAGCCCCCGAATGATGGGGGAGACAGAGAAGGTCACAGGTTTCCAAGATTCCAGCAGATAGGGAATAAGAATGACGGGGGAGGGCTAGGTTGCGAGGTGAGGGGTGTGGGAGCCCCCAGGAAGGGGGCGTTCCTCCAGGGGGTGGCATCTGGAAGGCTTCATGGATGAGGAGGGGGTGGAGCTGGGCCTAGTAGCCTGGGGCAGACAGGCCAGGGGGCATCTCTGGCCGCAGGAGCCCTGGAAGCGATGGTGTGGGAGCAGGGACGCCTGGCAAGTATGGAGCACTCCTGTGTGGCTGGACCCCAAGGAAGGAGCCAGGAGTAAGATGTGGTAAAGATGGCCACAGTAACAGCACAGCTGGCATCTACTCAGCGCTCGCCGGCACCAGGCCAGGGTCTAAACTCTTCAAGGCAGCCCCTGTGGCCTGCTGGGTTTTGGGCTGCACGCAGGTCAGCAGCACCGAGCAGGCACAGCTCCATCCGTCTCTACAGCTGCTCCCCACCGCGAGCATGGCCTCCCAAGTCCCGCCCCGGCCAGACCAGTGGTGGCGGTGCCCTCTCACAGGAGCGTGAACCCTACTGTGAGTCGTGACTGTCAGGGACCTAGGGTGCGTGCTCCTTCTGAGAATCACCCTGAAACGATCCTCACCTCCCTGGTCCGTGGGAAAACCGGCCCCCGGTGCCGAAAAAGTTGGGGACCACCGCTTCACACACTGCTCACCAGGACTCTGCCAAAGAGACACGGAGAAAAGAGGCACAGAGAGGGTAAGGGACTTGCCAAGGCCACCCCGCTAAGAGGCAGCGGAGCCAGGAACGGAACGCGGGCAGGCTGACTCCCGAGCCCACACTCGGCCAGCTGCTGTGCCCGGTCCCTGCAGGAGCAGGGAGAGGAGACGTGAGGGCCTCCTGGGAAAGCCTTCTCGCTTGCCAAGCTGTCGTGGGCCCTGTCTGCCCTCTGTGCCTGGGCTGCGTCTGTGAGGCGAGGGCAGGGCCCTGACTCCAGAGACGTCTGTCCAGGGATGCCGGGGTCGCCGGCGCGGGCCTGGGATGCTCCCTGTGGCAGCCGTGGGATGTGGGAGCGGGGCTGAGAGTGGAGACAGTCTTCACCGAGGAGCTCCGGCCAGCCGTGCCTCTCAGCTGGGTCTCCCTGGATCCCAGGCCCACGAATGGAGACACCCCACCTCCTGAAGCTCGCCGTCAGGGAGAGCCTGGGCCCTGCCCAGCTGACCCTCCTGCCGTGTGATGGCTGGTCAGGACGGCCTTCCTCCTCTCCAGCTGTGAACCCTCCGGCTGCTCCCTTGGGGCTCCCCACATAGAGCCACAGGCTTTGTGAACTGAAGGAGGCTTTAGGACCCACCTAGGCCAGCCCCTTCACCTGACCACAGAGGAAACCGAGGCCCTGAGACAGACCCCACAGCACGGGAGAGGCAAGGCTGGGCTGGGGGCTCAAGCCAGACCTGGGTTCAAGCCGTAACCTTGGTCCTTACTGGCTGAGTAGCCATGAACTAGTGCCTCTGAAAATGGAGATCATAATTCCTACTTCTGGGTTCTGTGAGGCTCTGATGCGTTAAAGCATTCAGCATGGACCCTGCCTCAGATGAGCCATGATGATGGTCAGGGGCCTCCCACCTGCTGTAACTCAGGACCCCTTGGGCCTGGAATCAGGGCTCAGAAGAGGGTGCTCACTGGGCAAACCTGTGCCCCCCGTCACCCCGGCAAACATCAGCACAGCCCCTGCTCGCTGAGGTTTCCTCGGTGACGCGCACGGGGTCGGCAAAGCCCAGACGCTGGTCCGACCAGAGATGGAGGTCACTGCTCACAAGCCTGGTGGCCAACGGAGGCAGGGCCTTAGCAGATACCGGGCATCCTGCAGAGCCTGCCGCAAACGTAAGCCTTGTGAGACAGGTCCTGTGTGATGCCTGTCTCACAAGTGAGAGAACCGAGGCCAGAGCTGACCAGGCCGGAGCTGAGCACAGGGAGCTCGGAGGGGGGACAGTGGCCCAGGCCGCAAGGGCCGTGAAGGGCCAGGGGAGAGGCTGCGGGGGCTGGAACTCCGGGACGCCCCCACTCCCAGATCAGGCCACCCCGCCCTGGCCAGGAGTTGGAGCCCTGCTAGGAACGAGCTTGGCTGTGCCTCGCCCTGCTCTTGGAAAAGACGCAATCAGATAGATGTGTGATAGAGCCGGTAGAAATAAGTGTTCATTGACAAAGCTGGGTGATGGCCTCGTGAGTGTTCATTGTACAGTCATTTGCGCTTTTTGATAGGCTTGAATATTTTCGTAGTAAAATGTCAAGGAGGAAAAATAAAACACACAATCCTCTTTGCACAAAATGCCCCTTCTGCACAGCCCTTCCCCTCCCCTTCACCCTCGCCTCCCCTGGAAATCGCTTTATGAGACTCAAGCAGCAAGAACGATTTACTTGCCCTCTGACTCAGGAAATCAATCCTAAAATGCTGACGGGACTGGAAAGACTCTGTCTGCAGAGCCCTCTGGGAAATCTCCCGCTGGAAGGGAGGGCTTTGAGCTGGGGATTTGGGGGGCTGGGGGCTCTGCTGGGAGGCTGGTGGCCAAGTGCTTCAGCCCCAACAGGCGCCCGCAGGAAGGTGCTAACGTCACCCTCACCTTATGCGGGAGGCCCAGGAAACCAGCACCTGCCTAAGGGACCCACTGCCTGTAAGCAGAGGACCTGCGACCCGGGGCCAAGTGACCCCACTGCGGGGTGGGGAGGGCCAGGGACGAGCCCTGTTCCAAGTCTCCAAACACTGCGGCTGATGCTCACGGGGACACAGCTCTGTTGGAAGGGACAGAGGCCTTCCCAGGCTGGGGAAGAGGACTTGAGACCCACCCAGAATCTCCAGGCTCCAGCCCATTGTTCTCAGAGGCTTGAGGGGTGGTGGTTAATGGAATAGCCTGAACTTGAAGTTGAACTTGAACAGGAAGAACTTGCGCTGAGTGCCACTGCCACAGGCCAGATCTCAAATATGCCTGCCCGCTTGCCAAGGCCTCCCCAAGCTTCCGCAGGCTTCCAGAGTCTTCTTTAATAAAACTACAACGATGCAACCTGGTGAAATCGCCCACGTGTGTAATACATACCTCTGGGATACACTGGAAACATCCCCCACGTAGCCAGCCTTGCTGCTATTCAAAATGGGCTCCTGTCACACCCCATAGACTTCATCTCTGCCCAAATGGCACCTATCATGGGCCTGAACACATTCAGTCTATTGCCACATAAGCTGCAATGGCGTGGCGGGGCGGGGGCAGTTCTCAAAACACACTTCGAGAACGTCTGGGTTAAAGGCATCGGTACAAAGTAGCACAAGCGTGAAACGCAGATCCAATGGCAAGACCTGTGTCCTGGCCTCCCCGCTACCCTTTTGGGTGTGTGTGTGTGTGTGTGTGTGTGTGTGTGTGCGCGTGCATATATGTGTGTGTTGTCTCTGTGTTATGCATATGTGTGTATGTGTATATGGGGCTTCCCGGGTTGAGCTACTGGTAAAGAACCCGCCTGCAATGTAGGAGACATAAGAGACGCAGGCTTGACCCCTGGGGCAGGAAGATCCCCTGGAGGAGGCAATGGCAACCCGCTCCACTATTCTTGCCTGGAGAATCCCATGGACAGAGGAGCCTGGTGGGCTACAGTCCATGGGGTCGAAAAGAGTCGGACACAACTGAAGCGACTTAGCACACAGCACATGTGTGCAGATATGTGTGTGTGTGTATGTGTTTGTGTGTGTATCTGTGTATATGCACATGTGTGTGTGTCTGTTTATCTGCGTGTTTTGTGTGTGTTTATGTGCATATATCTGTGTCCGTGTGTGTGCACAGGCATACGTGGGATTTTATTTCTCCATCAGCAGTAGCCCGAGTTGGGCCCCTCTCTGCCCAGCCTCACCGATTCACCGCCTCCCAGGCCGTTCCACCCCCTCCCCCAGAGCAGCCAGCCAGAGCCTCCAGTCGGGGTTGTTAATTTCACCTCCCACCACTTGGAAAGCACAACAGCTGGCAGGGGAGGGGCGAGGCAGGTGAGCGGTGCTGGCAGCCGGCTCTCTGCAGAGAGGAAGGCGGGTGGATGGGTTGTGCCCGCGGCCAATGGGGACCCTTATGGCCCTGCTCCACTCAGAAAGACCCCCATCTCCAGGCAGGGAGGCTCTGGGCAGTGGCCGCCGACCCCGCCAGCAACCCGGGCCCCGGATTCCCAGCGCATCCGCACGCAGGCTCCCGCCCGCTCCCAGGGTTGGGGGCTGCGACTCGGCTCAGCAGCTGCCACATAAACGGCCCCATTGCAGCTCGAATGAGTACAGACGCTGCGCTCCTCTCTCCTGTCACTGACGGCGGCTCCATTTGGGGGCTTTTTGTCAGTATTTTTTCCCCTTGGCTGCCATTACTACTCAGTTCAATATTTAATTTTCCCATAAACCGAAGAGTTGTGCTGCTTCTCTCTTCTTCTTGCTGGAGTCCCCCTCCTGCTGGTGGCTTCTTGCTTCGTCAGGCTTCTGCTGGGAAAGAGGGGCGCGGACGTGGCTGGGATTTCAGTCCTTCTGAATCGGGCGTGGAGGGCGGGACACCTACGTCCCTCCTCCCCGCTCACTAATCTGACAGATGTGTGCCGAGTAAACCCCTGCGTCAGGCCCTGGGGTTGCGGCGCTAGACAATTTCTGTCCTCATGGTGCTTACGTTCTAGTGGGGCGTGTTGGGAAGAGACAAGTGTGTGAACTAATATATGAAATAACTGCGCCTCACGATGCGCTCCATGAAGAAATGACAAGTGCTGTGACAGGTAACAGAAGCAGCACCTCACTCGGGCTGGGAGGTGGCATTCGAGCTGAGACTTGAAAGATAAGCAGGACCCAACCTTGCACAAAGCTGAGAGCAAGACTTCAGGCCAAGGCAGCAGCAGAGGCAAAGGCCCTGGGGTTGAAATGTGCTTAGGGTGTTTCTGGACCAAAAAGTCTCAGATGTTTGGAGCATGGTGTTGGGGGTGGGGCAAGACAAAGCTGGGGGTGGGGGCAGGGCCCACGGCATCGCGAGGTCTTGTGGGATTCCTTCCAGGGGCCAAGTGCTTGTTTGTATGGAGAAGCAGATGAAGGAAGAAAGCAAACAGGAGTTGAAACTGAATCCCTGTGTGGCAGGCTTGTATTAGCTCTGAGGTTAAAGCAAAGTTCTAGGCTTCAGAAAGTACACAGTCTAGTGGAGAAACAGACATGGGCCTGGAACAGAATGATAAGCACCCAGGCAGATGTCAAGAACAGGATGCTCCAGGAATTCAGTCTGGCAAAGTCCTGGAAGGCTGCCTGGAGGAGGCAACCTAAGCCCAGACCTGAAGGATGGAGCAAAGTTAACCAGCAGAAGGGCCAGTATGTGCAGGGCACAGGGTAGGTGAGCAGGGCAAGGAACCCTGGGCAGTTCAGTGTGGCCAGAACACAGAAGGCTTCCTGGAGGAGACGCTCTTTGGAGCACCATCATGAAGAAGCAGAGAGAGACTGCAGAGAGGATGGGAAAGGCAGAGAGAGGTGGGACTAAAAAAAGAAAAGAAAAGCGAAAGAAAGAAAGAAAATAGAAACGAGGAATATTTATATTCATTAGCACTTTTATATTGAGAGAGTGGTTTTCTTTCTTTTTTAAAAAAATATGGTATAAAGACTAGGAACTGATTGAAAAAGAGGGCAGTCAATAGAGCAGGCATGCTGAGAGAAAAAGAATGGATTTTTGCAAATAATATAATTTTGAACTTGTCTTTTCCTCCTCCCACTCCTCCCCAAAATCTAATTGATTACCGCCCCTTGATAAATGACACCCAGAGCAGGAGTGTGTTCAGACCAATTTAGAGTGATACCCAAGGAACAGCAGAGACTCTCCCTTCCTCCAGACCATAGCCAGTCTTGGGAGGGAGAAGAAACTCCCCTACACGTCCCTCCCAGCCCAGGGAGAAGTGAGGGCAATTGAACAGGTGATACAAATGACCCCTTCTGTCGGTGTAGCACTTCACCATTCTTGTAGAAGGTTCCTCTCTGTATTCTCATTTGCTGCTTCTCTCAAAATCTTCGAAGCTGAACGTTTGGCAGGATGTGTTTTATTGAACCCATTTTATAGATGGGAAGACTGATGCCCACGTGGGTCAATTGATTTGCCCAAAGTCCCATGGGATATTGATAACAGAACATGGGCTGAAACCTTGGCCTGACTCTGTCTGAGCTGGTTCCCTAGGGGGAGTTTAGGGGGAGCTTCATGGTACAGAGAGAATTTAACTTCCCTAGATACAGTTGAAGACTCAGGCCTGCTGGGGTTTATATCAGAACAGGTTTGTGTTCCCGAATTGCAAAAGCCACACATGATTTACAGAGCTAAGAGCCATCACATTATCTGCAAAGTGAGTTACGATGACCGAAACAAAGTTCTGCTTTCAAAAGAAAGACAGGCAATATTTCAGAGTTAATTTCATAAAACTGATCACCGACCACTGCCTCACTGTATTGATGTTAACGGTCGAGTCTAAAATGATTTCCACTTCTGCCCCCACTGACGGACTTGAACAGGGCCTACCATGCTGTGTGGCCACTGCATCCAGAGCTGCTTTACCTTCCCTGGTGCTGGACAAAATCAGTGGAAGAAACTTCCAGCAGGAACTCTCTCTTCTTAAGGCAAAGTCAAAAATTAACTGGGAAGTCTGGCTTGACTCGGGGGTGGTGGAGTCAGGGGAGCTCTATGGTGGTGTTTGACCATGATGGTGAACTTGTAGAACTGGGGGCCTCTTTCTCACGCACAGGGCCGGGATGACCCAGGTGTCATGGTCTGTCCATGTGGCTTATAAATTCAGACATAAGCTCTGCCTACATCCAGCCTCTTACTGCTACAACCACTGCTGACTACGATTTCTCCCTTGTGTGTGCTTAGTCGTTCAGTCATGTCCAGCTCTTTCTGACCCCATAGACTGTAGCCCCCTCCCCACCAGACTCCTCTGTCCATAGAATTCTCCAGGCAAGAATACTGGGGTGGGTTGCCATTTCCTTCTCCAGGGGATCTTCATGACCCAGGGATGGAACCCACGTCTCCTGCATTGGCAGGCGGGTTCTTTACCATGGAAGCCACCTGGGAAGCCCGTATTTCTCCCTTGCTCAGGCCACATAGACCTACCTGCTCAGTATCTCTGAGGAGGGCCATTTCAGGTGCATGGTGTCCGCCTTCCCCGACCCAGGAGAGCTTTGCACTAGCACGGACATCCTTGAGGACCCCCTCTCAGAGTCCACAGGAACGAGGCACTTAGAGTGAGCACACAGTCTACTGTTGCAGAGGAGTGCGGAGCCACTGGAGATCAGGGGTCTTTGCGGAGGACTCTTCGCCGTTATATGCATCCGCATCATAGCCAGGCGGTCTTGCTCTGTCCTGCTCACTCTGCAGCTCAGCTTTGAATTTGGGATCATTGTTGTCAGGGATACTTATGCCTGGGACTGCCTCTGTTCCTGGGTCCACGGGATCTATTCCAGGCACAGAGCCAGAAGAGGACCACTCACCTTGACCTTGGTCAGAGACTGTAGCAGGGCTGGGGATCATGAGCAGGGAGAGGAGGCTGGAATTGGAGGAGGGGAGTGATGGAGACAGATATGAGGGAGCGCACAGAGACGGACTGGAGATGGGGGTAGGGGAGAGAAATGGAGCTCGGATGGAAAAGGGAATGGGAGGGGGGGGAGAAGGAAGAGAGACGGAGCTGGGCTGGGGGTGAGAGTGGGGTTGGAGGAGGAGGTGAAGACAGACACAGAGACGGAGATGGGGGCGTGGAAGTGGTCGGGGAAGAGTAAGCGGGAAGGGAGGCTCCAGACTGAGAGCCCAGGGAGCAGCCGTTCCTGGAGGTGAGAGCGCTGAGCACAGTCAAGGGAAGGGAAGAGAAGATGCAGGGAAGAGGGCAACGGCGACACGCGGAGCGAAGCGCCCCAAGGCCGCCAAGGACTCCCAGCAGAGGCTGCCTGCCGACCGCCTGCACTCAGGGCCCGCCAGTGGGCAGCAGCGGGCAAGAGGCAGCGTGATACTCTCCCAGAACACGGCAACAGAGGGACGCTTCGACGGAGACGGTGGGAAGCCTGGGCCTCCACGCTGACGTGAGCAGCTCTGCTGTGCCATCGTCCACACCACGGAAATCCATTGTCTCAAGAGCTTGATTAACTGTACATGTGGCTAACACCTGCTCAGAAGCATAACAAGACACAGGAACACGGCTCCCAATCAGGGTGTGTGGGGGTGGTGTGCGTGACTTGGGTGCAGATCTGCAGAATGTGTGTGTGTGTGTGTGTGTCTGTCTGTCTGTCTGTGTGTTGGGGGAGGGGGCGTTCATGCTGTGCAGAGAATCCTGGACAGGATCTGGAGGGCCTAGCTGCCAGTCCAGGCAGTGCCACCGACTGACGGTGTGCCTACAGGCAAATCTCTCCTGCTGTCTGACCTCAGTTGTGCTCATCTGTAAAATGGAAGGCCAGCGCTCCCCAATATAAATCTGCCTGTAATTGCAAGTTTTCTCAGGACCACATTAAGAAAAGCCTTGAAAAGTGAAAATGAATTGGCATAGCATATTTATTAAATCCAATATCCCTTGTATTATTTCAGGAAGTAACCAACATAAAAATATTCATGATATACTTAAGGTGCTTTTTAAAAAAAAAATTGTCTTCCAGATTCAGTGTGTATGTTACGCTTACAGCACATAGGATCATGGGAAAGCCACATCCCAAGTGCTTAGTAGCCGCAGAGGCTGGGCGGCCACTGTACCGGGCAGCACAGGTCCAGGGCACTGTCTGGCCGCCTCACTAAACTGTGAACGCCCCCAAAGGCAGAAATTTTATTCTCCCAGACAGTAGCAACGGGCCTCAAAGACAGAACATTAATACATCCTTCTGATAAATGCATCTGACATGCACTTTCAATATGCTTTCAGGCACCACTTTCTTATTTATTTATTTGGCTGTGTTGGGTCTCAGTTGGAATTTTCATTGCTTCACGCAGGATCTTGGTTGCGCACAGACCCTCTAGTTGTGGCCACCAGAGTTGGTTGCTCCACGGCAGGTGGGATCTTAGTTCCCTGACCAGGGATGGGACCCACATTCCCTACACTGCAAGGTGGATTCTTAACCACCCACCAGGAAAGTCCGAAGGTACTAACTTTACTGAATTATCAGCACTCGATAATTCCATTTTGCAGGTAAGGAAACAAGTTCAGAGAAGCTGAATATCTTGCCCAAGGTCACATAGCTGGAAGTGGTACAGCTGGTCTTTGAACCCTGGGTAGTGTGATCTACGGGCTTCCCAGGTGGCGCTAGTGGTAAAGACCCACCTGCCAATGCAGGAGACACAAGAGACGTGGGTTTGATCCTTGAGTCAGGAAGATCCCCTGGAGGAGGGCATGGCAACCCACTCCAGTATTCTCGCCTGGAGAACCCCATGGACAGAGGAGCCTGGCGGGCTACGGTCCATAGGGTTGCCCAGAGTCAGACACAACTGAAGCGACTTCGCACACAGTGAGATTCAGGGTCCATACTCTTCACCATCGTCCCATACTCTCTCTTTCATAATCGTGATACAGATGATACCAGTTAAAATTGTTCAAGCGAGCTTACTATGTGCTGGGCACCTGATAAGCATCATCCCGTTTACTCCCCAAAGCCTCCTATACGGAAGCTTCTAGGTATCTGATTACTGCTTGCTCAGTGAAAAAGAAAGAAGGAATGAGTGACTTTTAAAGGTGCCCCCTGCCTAGCTCTGAGCCTCTAGAATTCTTGGAGGGGATACTTATCCTTACATATCGACCACCATAAGCAGGGCCAGAGACAATCACGCTGGTTGGTTGCTGGTTGGTTAGTCATTCAGTTTTGTCCGACTCTTTCACGGCCCCATGGACTGTAGCCCACCAGCCCGCTCTGTTCACGGGATTTCCAGGACAAGAACACGAGCGGTATTTCCTTCTCCGGGGGCTCTTCCTGACCCAGGGATCAAATGCGTGACTCCTGCCTTGCAGGTGGACTCTTTATCATCTGAGCTATCGGAGAAGCCCCACCAGAGACTTTTGCTAAGCTCTAATTGACATGGTCCCTTGATCTTTGGGGCACCTGAGTTAAACAGAGCCACCCACAGGAGCAGTTCCCCCGGGATCTTGATTAGAGGTCTGCTTGAGAACTGAGCGTGTCAGGTAAACGAGCGTCTGCAACGGCTGAAGTGTGCACTCAGGGCTAAAGGCACCAACAGGCACAAGCTCTTTCCTTCTTTCCAAAGACGTAGGGGGTGCGGTTTCACACGGCGTTGGAGCCCTGGGGTCCGGGAGTTCCGGTTTCAAATCTAAACTCTGTGAGCCCCAGAAGGTCACTTCACCCCTTAAGTTTCCCCATCGGTAAGACAGGAATAAATAAACCCTTTCTGTAGACTCATGGTGAGGCCTAAATGAGTTAACACACGTTAAGGGCTTAGAACAGCTCCTGGCTCCTAACCTTTGGCCACGGTTGGTTCTTGCCGTGGAATCCAGGCTTGCAGTGAGTTCTAGAAAAGTTAGATTGCAGGCTCTGTGACGTGTGGATAATTGAAACATTCTGGTGTATCTCTCCCCGCTCGGAGTCCCTACCCCACTTCCCATCTGCTTCCTCCCGTCTCACACTTAATTACAGTTCTCCATCTATTGTTCTCCCCGTGTTTCCTGTTTCTTCTGCTTCCCTTGCGACGGCTCGTGGTGGCTGTCTGAGTGAATGAACGGTTCATACCTGGCTTCGTCTCACTAGACCTTAAAATAGAGTTGCCAGGCGCCTGTCGCCCCCGCCAGACTGTGAGCCTCTCGAAGTGCCGTATCCATTTCATCACCAAGCGCCTACGGCAAGCACCTGGCACCGTGCCCAGCACCTAGTAGGTGTCAGGAAACGTTCGTCAGATTTAATTAAACTTAACTGGAGTGAAAACCCCTTGCAGAAAGGAAACACTCACCCCTCTGCATTTTCTCTGCACCCCCCACTGCACCTGACCCAAGGCTACAAGAAGCCAGAACTGACAGCCTTTCCTAAGCAAAGGCCTAAGATTCCGGCTCCTGTCCTGCGGATGACAAGGCGGCTGGAGAAATGAACTGCAGGAATCCTATAACCAGTGAATTCCTAGCATGCACTGAGCCCTTTCATAGCGACTTACTGGTTCATCCTTCGAATATGTCTGCCAAGGATTAGTCCCATTTAGCAAATCGGGAAGCTGAGGTTCACGGTTTTGGTAATTTGCCCAAGGATGAAATGGAGGTGGTGGTGACCTCGCTGAAACGCTGGCTCCACATTTGAACTCTCAATGTCGCGTGGTGCCTGGGGGCACCGGCTTTGGCAAACCAGCCCGTGGTGGGCAGTGGGGACAGGGCAGAGAGCTGGCAGGAGGCGGGGCCAGCAAAACAAGCCAACTTTAGGGGGAAAAGAAGGAAGAGGGCAGGCCCCTGGCTTTAAATACCTCAGAGTCACCTGCTCGCGCTCCGCGGTCGCCCTCTCGCTCTGCGGTCGCCATGGTCTAAGCTACCCATCTCTCTGGCTTAAATAGCACTCTGTGTTTCCAGGCTCAGATCATGTTCTGCTCTTGTCTGAAGCTTTCAATGGCTCCCTACTGCTCTCAGGACAAAGAAAAACTCACAACCAGCGCTGGGCTGGTAAACCTGCTCTGTGGGGGCCCGGGAGGGGGGCAGGGGAAGGAGAGAAACAAGGAAGTCCTGGTTTGCAGTGGCGGCTGATTTCCATGGTGTAAGGACGCCCACTGGGCCATCTGTTTCAATCTAGCAGCGGTTTAAGAACTGGTTCACAATTCCCAGGAATGTCACAGTCAGCTCTCAGGAGCTGGCGGGAACTGGGCCCCGCACACCGCTGTGAGCGGTGACCCACTATGGTGCCCTGCAAGTCTCCCGAGCCCCACTAGGTACCTCATCCCCCACCTTGCCCTCCCACCACAGCGTCCTGCCTCTCACTCCCCTCCCCCCGCCCCCCGAGCCAGCTGCCATGAGGCTTTTGCACATGCTGTTCCTTCCACCTGCCACACTTGTCCTCTGCCTGCTGCTGCTTCCTCAGATCACAGCACAGGGTCACTTCCTCAGGCCTGGGTGGGGCCCTGCACACTTGGCTACACCAGGTATCTGATGCCCTGAGCACAGTGGACCATGGTGGTCTCTCCATTCCCAGTTATCTTCCCCACCAGGCTATAAGCCCCAGGTGGCAGGGCCCTCATTTGTATGCCCAGCAGGGACGTCATTCTCATGGCAGTTGATGGCGGGGGCACCCCCTGGAATTGTGCAACATTTGTCCTCTGCCAAAGCACCTATTGGGTTTCCCTGGGGGCTCAGCTGGTAAAGAATCTGCCTGCAATGCGGGAGACCTGGGTTCGATCCCTGAGTTGGGACGATCCCCTGGAGAAGGGAAGGGCTACGCACTCTAGTATTCCTGTCTAGTGAATCGCATGGGCAGAGGAGCCTGGCGGGCTACAGTCCAGGGGGTCACAAAGAGTCGGACGCGACTGAGCGACCTTCCCTTTCACACTTTTCACCACACCTAGCAGAGGACCTGGCCTGGCCTAGGTCATCCCTGAATTCTTTCTGAACCTTCCAGTGAAGCCTCGCTCTCCCTGTGCTTCTCTTTGGGTAGCTCCGCCCACCTCCATCGAGGTGGTGGCCGCTGACACCCCGGCCCCCTTCAGCCGCTACCAAGCCCAGAACTTCACGCTGGTCTGCATTGTGTCAGGAGGGAAACCGGCGCCCACGGTGAGTACCGCTGCAGCTGCCCCTGCTGTGTCCCCTCCTGCGTGGCTCGTCCAGCGGCCGTGTCAGCACGGAGCTCACCGGCAGAGCGAGGGGCAGAAGCCGCTGTCCGCGAAGGGGCGCTCTGCTCTGTCTGCCTGGTCTGACCCTGCCCACTCATCTGACCCACCCGGATGTCCGTGAGTCTCTCTTGCCTCCTGGTGAGGTGAGGAGGACCCCCACGTCTCCTGGACCCTGAAGTCCCTGAGCTGCAGTGAGGGTGATCTTCAGGAGATCCCAGCTTCAAGCACACCCCTACCCCAGTAACTGAACGGGTGGAGACTGATGAGGCCCTGGGAAGGGAAGCAAAGTGGAGAGAGGCCCCCACTGTGTCCGTGACAGCGCTGGGGCTCAAGGTCGTGCCCTCCAGCCCCAAGTCCAATGAGGAGGGCGGGAAGGAAGGAGTGAGGGAGGGAAGGGAGAGGAAAGGGGGAGAAAGGAAATAGGGACTCTCTGTTTTGGCCAACTCCTTACTAGACCCACCCCACCCACTTAGGCGGGGGGCTTCCCTCCTGGCTCAGCAGTAAAAAGTCCACCTGCAATGCAGGAGATGGAGCTTCCATCCCTGCATCAGGAATCTGGAGGAGGGCATGGCAACCCACTCCAGTATTCTCGCCTGGAGAATCCCTTGGACAGAGGAGACTGGCGACCCCCGTCCATGGGGTCGCAAGAGTCGGGTAAGACTGAGCGAGTAAACGTCACCGCCAACCACTCTGCGGTCTGCTGGTGCAGCTCCTGAGTTATTGTCACAGCAGCTTGAAGTGGGTGGGGGAGGATAGGACCTGAGGGCATCCGGGGAGCTGGCTTCCAGCCCTGACGTCACTTGTACCAAGTGACCCTGAGCAGGAAAGCCCCCCTCTGCTTCTCAGGCTTTTTGAGGAGGTTTAGAGTGTGGACAGTATTACAGCTTTTCAGCTTTTTTAGAAGCAGCAGGACCTGTTTGATCTAAATGAAATATACATGGAAGCCCCGTGTAGAAGATCTTTAAAAGTGAAGGAAGGGCAAGTTGCCCTAATGGGTCCTGAGGCTCGTCTGTGGAACCCTTAGGGCTCCCTGAAAACTCCCCTGGTGGCTCAGCTGCTAAAGAATCCCCTGCAATGCAGGAGTCACAGGGGATGTGGGTTTGATCTGGGTTGGGAAGTTCCCCTGGAGGAGGAGGGCACAGCTACCCACTCCAGTATCCTTGCCTGGAGAATCCCCACGGACAGAAGTGCGGCGGGCTGCAGTCCATAGGGTCACAAAGAGTGGGACACAATTGAGCGACTAAGCACAGCTCACGGGGCTCCCTGAACCATATCGAGAGCACATGGGGTGCATGCCCCCAAGGCCCCTTCCAGTTTGACCTTGTGAGTTTCACACATCACAGGGATTAGGAGGCATAGAGTGGAGTCAGCAGCTTCCCTGGTAGCTCACGTGGTAAAGAATCCGCCTACAATGCCGAAGACCTGGGTTCAATCCCTGGGTCGGGAAGATCCCCTGGAGGAGGGCACGGCAACCCACTCCAGTATTCTTGCCTGGGAAATCCCATGGACAGAGGAGCCTGGCGGGCTGCAGTCCATGGGGTCACAAAGTGTTGGACATGACTGAGCAGAGTGGAGCCATGGGCAGGGGGAGTTGAGTCCCAGGTGGGGAAGTGGTTCTCCTTCCAGACCCTCGACTGTCTCACAGGTGGGATCCATGGAGGGTGATCCTGGGACCTGGGCCAGTTCACCCCAGGCTGTGGCCCAGGGAGACCCAGCTGCCCAGGACGGGACAGGAGTAAACAGGTGTGAAGCGAACTGATACAGGGCAATAAGCAGGTGCCCAGAGGCATAGCGGGCCATGGCGGGGAGCAGAGTGCGCCTGTGATAAGGTCCTGCCCCTGACCTTACAGCCCCAAGGACACAGACCAAAAGCAGCCTCAAAGCCAGCAACCAGTGAGGGCAGGACATGGTCCCAAGATTTCCCCCTCGGAACCCATAAGGAGGTCTGGCCTCCCGAAAGGGAGACAAGCTGGTCTTTTTCCCCAAAGAAAAACGCCTTTTCTGCACAGCACACACACAAAAAATTCTACTCACAGTCCCAAGGCTGCCAGAAGACCTCCCCTACCCCACACCCCTGCTCCAGCCCTCTGGCTCCTGCCATTTAAGACATAGCAATACGAAATTCAAATATACAGGAGATCCTCATCTCCCCGCATTCCAGGCACCTTATGTTTGCCTGGGACGTCAGAACTTGAAAGAATTCTTTGATATAAATTACAAACCTGCTTTTGAAGCACTTTTCAAAAAAAAAAAAAAAGGAAAAGAAAGAAAACCCCCAAAGCTGGCTATTATGTGCATAAGAGATTCTTCGCTGGAGCTATAAACGCTGACAGCCTCTGCGCACCCCACATTTCATGCACTCTCCCACACCCTTCTCCGGGCACCTCCATCTCCCTTTCCCCACCGCCACCAGCGTCCCCAGAGCTGCTTCCTGGCCTCCCCTCTCCCTGCCTCCCACCGATTTATTTATCTCATTTATTGAAAAAAATATATACACCCAATCCCCACAGGCCTCTGGCGTATGTACCAAAATAAAAAGACAGCAAATTAAATTAAATGCCGCCTCTCAAAACTCGAAGTCCCTATTAGCAGAGAAAGCGTGAGGATGCCGGCTTTTGCCCCATCCTGCACCAGCGCCCTCCCACACACACACACCTCTCCTCCTCCTCTGACATCTCATTTACTCTCTGGTGCCCATCTACCCTCTTGCCCTGCTCTCTCCAGGTGGACAGGGACCACCCCCTTGCAGCCTGGGGTTGGGGGAGGGCTGCCAAGGGCTGTGTCCAGGGTCCTGTTTTTGCTCACTGTTTCTGAGCACCCAACAGCCTCAGGAAGTAGGTGTTCGTATTCCCTTTGTGGGCGTGCGTGCTTCAGTCGTGTCCAGCCCTGTGCGACCCCATGTACCGTAGCCCACCAGGCTCCTCTGTCCATGGGATTCTCCAGGCAAGAATACTGGAGTGGGTTGCCATTTTCTCCTCCAGGGGATCTTCCAGGGCTCGAACCTGCGTCTCCTGTGACTCTTGCCTTGCAGGAGGATTCTCTACCGCTGAGCCACCGGGGAAGCCCCAGTATTCCCTTTACAACTAAGGAAACTGAGGCTCAAAGAAGCTCATTGGCTCAGCCTCTGCCACCAGAGCCTACGTGTCCCCATTGAAGCGAGCTGCCTCAGAGCGCCAGGGGTGCTGGCGGGGGAGGGGCAGAGCGGGATCCATCCAGAAGGCTACGAGGAGCAGGAGGGGCCTCCTGCAGCCAGTCCCTCTGAGAGCCCTTCGGGAGGTCCCGGTCACTGGGGCCAAATCTTCCCCCCACCTTCCTTGTGATTGCAGGTTTATTTCAAGCGAGACGGGGAGCCCATCGATGCAGTGCCCCTGTCGGAGCCGCCGGCGGCCAGCTCTGGTCCCCTCCAGGACAGCAGGCCCTTCCGCAGCCTCCTGCACCGTGACCTGGATGAGACCAAGATGCAGAGGTCCCTGTCCCTGCTGGACGCTGAGACCCGGGGCGGGCGTCCCTCCACGGAGCGCCCCTCCCGCAGCCTGACCCCAGATCCCAGCAGCGTCATCCAGCCGACCACCGAGAGCATCCCGGAGACGGTGGTGAGCCGCGAGTTCCCCCGCTGGGTGCACAGCTCCGAGCCCGTCTACTTCCTGCGGCACAGCCACACCCCGGGCAGCGACGGCACGGTGGAGGTGCGCGCCCTGCTCACCTGGACGCTCAACCCACAGATCGACAACGAGGCCCTCTTCAGCTGCGAGGTCAAGCACCCAGCTCTGTCGATGCCCATGCAGGCCGAGGTCACGCTGGGTGAGGCCCGCTGGGAGCCCCTCTGCAGCACCCCCTCCCTGCAGAGCCGGGCGGTGGGAGCCTTAGAACAGGGCGGTGGGCCGCCGGCCACCCCGGAGACGGGGAGAAGACGGAGCAAGCCGGGGTTCGGGTCGGGCACGGAGGTCAGGGGCAGGCTCTTTGGGAGGTTTGCTGAGCTGGGTTGGAGGACATGGGAGGCTACGGGGAGGTCTGGGGAGTCGGGTCCAACAGGATCAGGAATATGGAAGCCTCGGGAGTTTGCTATATCAGTGTTAGAAACGGGGGCTTTTCAAGGTTGAAGATGGGTGGAAGGTGCCAGTCCCAGGGAAGTTTGCTGCGCGAGTGAAGGATACACAGGAGTTGGGACTCATAAGATAGGGTTGCTGAGTCAGGTCAGGGAAAGATGAGGACACGGAGGTGACAAGGGAGTTTTCTCGATTGAATAAGAGACTCACGAGCCCAGGGAAGAGTTACCAGGCACAGATCATGAGCGTGGCAGGCCGCAAGCTGGTCGGATCAGGGTCAGGACTGCTAGCGGTTATGGAAGCTTGGCCAGCAGGGGGCGGGGAACGTACCCGCTGTGGGAGGGCACCGCTCTGGCTGGGCACCATGGAAACTCTGCCACCTGCAGGGATATGGGAAGTGGCTCAACCAGGGAACCGGATGCCCAGGGTCATCTCAGCCTGAGAATCTAGTCCCCAGCCGGGACCTGCTTCCTCTTCCCGCGGAGCACCAGCTTGGCCTCTCCCCAGAGCAGCTCCCTAAGATCTGACCCATTTCCCCTTATCCATCTCCCAGCTTAGTAGCGGCAGGAGAAGCGACGTGTGGAATCTTCTCTAGAAATATGAGACCCTTCCAGCCAGAGTTTGTATTGACTGGGGTGGGGTAGGGCAGGGAGATGGCCTCAATGACCCTGTACTGGTCCCCTCTGCCCACAACACTCTGGACCTGACGTTCAGCACCCAGCAGCTCAACTCGCAGCCCAAGGAGCCTGGGCTTGTCCCTGCAGCTCCCCCAGTGCTGAGAAGTTGCCTGGAAACACCCGCAGCCCCCAGCCCAGACCCCCCACGACAGGGACAGAGAACAGTGACTGCTGGCAGCTGAGACCCCAGCCTGTGCTGGGTGGGCGGCGGCGGCAGGCGGCGGTGGCGGTATCCAAAGGGCATCTGTGCTTTCAGCTGGCCCACCAGAAAACCCAGCAGCAACTCTGCACCAGACACCGAGAGAAAGGTGTACACGCACACCTACTGTGTGCCAGGAACATATGCCAGGGGCCTCTCGTTCGCCCTTCACAGGCAGTTTACCATGCAGGTCCATTTTACAGGTGAGCAAAACCGAGCCTCACTTTGGTGGGATCCCTTCCTTTGAGCCACCAACTTATAAGCAGCAGAGCTGGAATTTCCAGCCATTCTGTTGGTGCCTTCTCCACTTCCCCCATGCCAGCCACTGAACCTACCAGCCCCAGAGCTGGGCACCCTCGCTGGCTATGGGTTAGTTCTCTGAGGACCCATAAAAAAGTCCCTTTGATTCCCAGAGGCCACTTGCCCACACAGAAAATGACCGTAACGGCTAACTAGCACTTACTGAACACCTACTGCATACCACAGACCGTCGCTTTCCTCGTACAAACCCAGCGGATACCCCGATTGTTAACCCCCGTGGTCACTGAATGAGATTAGGGCAAACAGTGTCCCATACAGAGGAGGCAACTGAGACCCGGGGAGGTGAAGTGTGGTGTCCGAGGTGAGTGGGGCGGGGCAGCTCCAGCTGCCACTCGCTGAGCTGCCTCGGGCATCTGCTGTCACGGCACCTGCCCTGTGAGTACTATTTGCTCTTCATGCCAGGGAAACTCGGCGAGCACCCGCTGTGGGCAGGCCCTGTGTCAGGCGCCAGGGTCTCTCCCACGCAGAGCGTGCCCAGACCCCTCTCCCAGCCTCCCCACTTTGCCAGGCAGCCCCGCCCCCCTTTTCTCTGGACCCTCCATCCTTCCCACAGTGCTTTCTTGCATTTGAGCCTCCCTGTCCGCAAGATACAGTCTACTTCCAGGCTGGGAGTCAGAGCAGCCTCAACCTCTCATCAGGAGGCTTTATCTGTGGAGGCCACCCCTGGCCTCTCTCGCCAAAGCCTTGGCTTCCCACGAGAGGGCTCCCTGGCCCACCCCAAGAGAATGAGAAAGTTGAGAGCAGACGAGGCTTCTGAGCAGCCGGCTTCCATCCCCGTGATGGAGCAGTGCTGTGCCCAGTCTTCCTGATGCCCACCCAAGTCACGTTAGAGCACCTGCCTGCCCGGCCCTAGGTTCCAGATGGTTCCTGCCTCCAAGTGGAGCCACCTTGACGTGCACCCCCAATTGTCCTCACCAGAGCAAGAGAAAGGCCCGCTCACAGGCAGTGGACATGACGGACACGGGGTTAGGGGACCCAGCAGGGCCACCCAGGGGAAGGGGCCAAATAAGCTGTGTGAGTGAAGAGACCCTCAGGCTGGCTTCCTGGCTTCCTGTCTCATCTCAACCACTGCCAGTTGGTAGGGTCTCAAGCTTTTTGGGACTCTGAGCCTCGTTTCCTGACCTGCTGAGCGGGAAAAGCTGGTGTATGTGTGGGGCGTACCCTGGAACTGGGCTCTGTTCCAGATGCTTTCCCCACAAGATCTCCTTGCAGGGACCCTACGAGGCGACTGAGAGATGCCATCAATATCCCCATTTTATAAGTGAGGGGACCCGGGCTGAGAGCAGCTCTCCTTGGGTCACCCAGCCAGGTCTGACCCCAGAGCCTATGCTCTTAACCACTGCGCCCTACTGCTCACTGGTGTGGCTGTGGTGAGGAGCCAGGGAGCCAGTGGCTATGGCCAGTGGATGGTGGTGTGAGCCAGAGGGGTCCTGAGTGAGGGTCTGTGTGTCACACGATCAAGGCATCCTGCACTCTGGCCATGGCGGGGAGAAAGCGCGCTGCAGGAGATGACCTCAGGGCACACGTGCCAATCAGCTGCTCAGGACTTTAAAGGTCAGGCCGGCAAGGGCTGGGGTACGCCTCCCTGTGCTTTCCCTTTGTGTGTGTGTGTGTGTGTGCGTGTGTGTGCACGCATGTGTGTGTGTGTGCGTGTGTGTGCATGCCTGTGAGTGTGCGTGTGTGCGCACCAAGCTGCCTCAATCGTGTCTGACTCTGTGACCCTATGGACTGTAGTATTCCACCTGCCAGGGATGCCCCTCAGCTCAGACACCACTGTCCCCAGGAAGACAGAGGCCTGGTGCTCCTAGAGTCCATGTCAGGAGACGGCAACTACCTTCTTCCCATTGATCAAACCAGAACGCTTGGAGTCACCCACTTCTCCCCACTTTCCTCCTACCCCACAGCCAAGCCATCCTCGAAAGTGAAAGCCACTCAGTCATATCCAACTCTTTGTGACCCCATGGATTATACAGTCCATGAATTCTCCAGGCCAGAACACTGGAGTGGGTAGACTTTCCCTTCTCCAGGGGATCTTCCTGACCCAGGGATCGAACCCAGGTCTCCCATACTGCAGGCAGATTCTTTACCCCTGAGCCACCAAGGAAGCCCAAGAACTCTGGAGTGGGTAGCCTCTCCCTCCTCCAGCAGATCTTCCTGACCTAGGAATTGGGTCAGGGTTGCCTGCTCTGCAGGGGGTCCTTTACCCAGCTCCCTGGCAGCTCCCCCTCAGAATCGACCCCACCACCACCCCGCCTCATGGTTTCCTGTCCAGCCTCCCCATCTAAGCACTGGCAGTTCACGCTGGATCCGTGCAGCAGCCCCAAACTAGCCTTTCTGCTCCCGCTCGGGTCCTTTTCTATCCTCCACCCTGACCGATCTACAATATAAATCCACGTACACACCCACCCAAAACGCTGCGATGGTAGACAGATTGATAGAAGAGAAGACAGTCCAGAAATAGACGCACATACAATGGATTTTTGACAAAGGTCCCCCCAGGCTGTTCAGTGGGAAGACAGAACTCTTCTTAACACGTGGGCCTGGAACTACTGGGTACACTTAAGGAAAAGATGAACCGCCCCCTACCTTGCACACACACGATTAATCTGAGATGAGTCACAGACCTAAATGTAAAACCCAGCATCGTAAAAACTTCTAGGGCAAAACACAGGAATATATCTTTGTGACATTGGATGTCTTAAAAAGGTCACAAAAAGCACTAAATGCAAATTTGAAAATTGGTGAATTGGACTTAATGAAAATTCCGATCTTCTGCTCCTAAGAAGACACTTTCAAGAAAATGAAATGAGGTGAGATGAAGAAGCAAACTACAAACTGAGAGAAAATACTCTCGACACAGATACACGATGAGGGGTTTCTATCCTGAATATATAAAGAACCACTACAGATCAATAACGACAAATTTTTAAAGAGAGGATATACAAATGGCCAATCCGCATATAAAAAGGTATATAAATAACATCATTAAGGAAATAAAGACTAAAACCTAAGTAAGATACTGTTCACAATGACTAAAATGCCTGCAGTAGAAGGATGGACAGCACCAGATGCTGGCAAGGATGTGGGACAGTAAGAACCTTCACACCGCGCGGGGTGTGTGAGAGCGCTGCCGCTCTGCAAACTGGTAGCTGCTCACAAAGATAAGAAGACTCCTCTCTGGCCTATGACCCAGCAATCTCACTCCTAAATACTTGCCCGAGAAAAAGGAAAACATACGCCCACGAAGACTTGGGGCTTCCCCGGTGGTGCTGGTGGTAAAGGACCCACACGCCAGTGCAGGACTCACAAGAGACGTGGGTTCGATCCCTGGGTTCAGAAGAGCCCACGGAGGATTCAATGGAAGCCCACTCCAGTACTCCTGCCTGGAGAATCCCATGGACAGAGGAGCCTGGCGGGCTGCAGTCCACGGGGTCTCAGAGTCACCCACGACTGAACACCCACAAAGACTTGGGTGTTCACTTCTCATCAACACAGACGAGTAAACTCCTAAGACATCAACAGCGTGGGTGAAGCTCAGAACACTGTGCGGCAGCGTGCACCCCGCACGATTCCGCTTGTGTGAGCTGCTAGGACACAGACGCGACCTCTGAGGACAGGAATCAGAGCAGCGTTTACCTGTGAAGCGACCTCTGAGGACAGGAATCAGAGCAGCGTTTACCTGTAGACGGTGGAAACGGACTGGGAGGAGGTCTCGGGGGACCTCTGGGGGGGATGGGAACGTTCTCGAATTTGACCGGGAGAGTGGTTACACAGGTGTTCACATGGAGTAGGGTTTATCAAATTGTGTTCTTAAGAACAGCGCATTTCCCTTCTGCGAGCTTCATCACAATTTAAGAATATATGAAAGTCAAACAAAGCAACCCAAAACAGACTGCATCCTGTGTAAACTTGCACCCCCACAGAGCTCATCTTTCACGCTCTCCTCTGCTCCATCTGCTCCTGCCACAGGGTTCTCCTTACCCTTCCCTGAGCATGCCCAGCTCAGCCCACCGCCATGACTTTGCACTGTCCTTCCTTTCTGCCTGGAATAACCAGATAATCTGAACCCCTCCTTCACTCAGGTCTCTGCTCACATTTTCTACCCAAAGGCTCTTCACTTGAACTCTCTTTCCCGGTCTCGTCTTGGCCCCCCTCGAAATCCTTCCCTTGCTTGTTTTCTGGCATTGCATTTATCTCCATCTGCAGGTGTATGAGAGGCTTCCCAGGTGGCTCAGTGGTAAAAAGAATCCACTTACCAGTGCAAGGAGATGCAAGAGATGAGGGGGGATTGATCCTTGGGCCAAGAAGATCCCCTGGAGGAGGGCATGGCAGCCCACTCCACTATTCTTGCCTGGAGAATCCCATGGACAGAGGAGCCTGAGGGGCTACAGTCCATGGGGTTGCAAAGAGATAGGCATGACTGAGTATGCACGCATGCAAGTATATGATATGTTTTCTTATTGCCTGGATCTTCCACTGGAATTTAAGCTGAATGTGGATAGGGTCTTATTCACATGGTACAGGGCTCAGTGAAGATTAAACAAGGTGGTGCATCCGAAGTGCTTCCCATAGTGACAGAGTAAAGATTCAGTGAATACAGGCTACTGTTCTTATTCATTATTGTGTCCCCAACATTGCCCTGCATAGTGGCCAATACGGATTAGGTGTCCAGTAAAGAACCAGATACAGCACATGAGTGAATGAGTGGGTGGGTGAGCGGATTAGCAGGTTTATGGGTAGGTATCTGGACAGATGACGGATGGATAAATGGATGCATGGGGGACATGGTGAAGGGATGAATAATATGACGGAGTGATGAGTGGATGGAGGGATGGATAGAATGAATGCTTGGAAAGCTGGAGGGATGGATGGATGGATGGATGGATGAGTAAGTGGGTGGATGAGTAGGTGGGTGAGAGTAGATGACTGTCTTCGTGAAGACCCAGAACTCCCACAGTGAAGGGCCTAGAAGAGCTTTTCCACGAGAGTTTACAAGGCTAATATTGCAGCACAACGCTGAGGGAGTAAAGAGAGCAGTTATAAAACCGGGATCTCGTGCACGCCCCTGAGCAGATGCACACCATTTCACATCTCTGTCTCGTCCCTCCCACTCACTGTCATTTTCAGAACAGTTTCTCCAAGAGTGGGGGAGTGGCCTATTCTCCCCATGTACGGGGGAGAAAACTGAGGCCCAACAAGCTGAACCGACTCATGCAAATCACGTAACCAGGGACTGGAAGACAGGCCTCAGTCCTGGGTCTCCAGACTCCCACTCTTTCCACATGTCCAGGAATTGAGAGGAAGGAAATCTCAGGGACAGAGAACCTTCCTGTGGGTCTTTTCAGCCATGAGCTCTAGGGGCAGGAGAGAGGGCCCAGGACCAGCCTGTCAGGAGCTGCTGAAGGGCGTCAGCGTGCGGTGGAAGGGTGTGGGTGGTGGCCGCTGGCCTCCCAGCAGCTCCTGCTGCAGGTCAGAGGGGCTGCCTGCCACCAAGGCTCTCACTGGCTGGCAGCTGCCAGGGTCAGGCCCGGACGTATGAGGGCAGAGCAGACCCCTCACCTACCCACCCCATGCCCCTCAGGGTTGGCTCCACCCGGGAACGCAACGCAGCAGGGGAGGGGTCTGGCTGCCCACATGCAAGCAGCTTCCCGGGCTCTGAGCGCCCCTCTAAAGACCGATGCACGCTCGGGTCCTGCTCCGGCCAGGTCTTCGCTGTCTGACCTCCTGGGAGCCAGTTACGTAACCTGCAGAATGAGTTTCATGGCAACTTGCTCCGTAAGCATCAGGATGAGGGTGAGGGCTGGGGACGGTCCTAGAACGGAGTCTAGTGCGTGTCAGGCGCCTGATAAATGTGAGCTCCCTCTCCTGGAGGCCAGGAAGCCCAGGCTGGCCTGAAGCGGGTGGGCGGGGCCTTTAGAAAAGCCGGCAGTTGGGAGTCTGACCCAGGAGCTGTCTGCTCCTTCTGCTCACGGGGCGGTGGGGGGCGGGGGAGGGGGGGTTCTTCCATGCCCCCTGCTGGCTGCAGCGGGACGGTGCTGCCCGTGCAGGACAAGGAGAGAGACCGTCGCCCACAACGCTCCTCACCTGCAAAGGGACCTTGCCCGCGCTTGAAGTTCATGAAAAAGGCGAGAAAGTGACTCGGCTCCCCTAAGCCGTCCTTGCCTTATGAGGACAATCTCAAGACGCTGGAGGTTTAAATGAGATCATGCATCCCAAGTTGCTTAACCGAATGCCTGGCACTCAGGATGTGCTGGACAAATGCCCTCAAACCCACACCGTCTCCCAGCACTCCTAACAGCCCAGCGTGGTGGGCGGGCAAGGGTGGTCGTGGCTGTTCCCATCCTGCATTTGGGGAAACTGGGGAAGGGACTGGTCCGGGGCGCACAGGGACTCCTCTCCCCGTGGTGGACGCAGCAGTGGGAACCGCCCCCGTCTCCCCCATCGCTCCGTCCCCTGGCGCGGGCCCGCTCTTCCCCCTGACGCGTCTCTCTTCCCCACGAGGCCCTTCAGATGTCTTGCTCTTGATTTAATTAACAGTCCTTTGGTGTCATTCTCAGAGAACGAAATTGGCAGTGCCTGGGAGATCACTCGCGTCCGCCAGCTGCTCTGAGTTCTTCTCTGAGAGCTCTGAGTGGGAAAGAGAGGTTTCCGGAGCTGGTGGGGCCGATGAGGAAATCCCGGGGCAGCCCCAGAGCCTGGTGACAAAGCTCTTCTCCTGCTGCCACGCCTGGAAGGTGCTCGCGGAGAGAGGCACACGAGCGAGGCAGTCCGATCTAAAGCCTACCTCTTTCCCTGGCCCAGAAATCTGCAGGGTCTGGCCCAGCCCACACCCCCATTACCCCCGACCTTCAACCTCAGCGCCACGACCTGGCTGTTCCCTCCACCTGGAACCCTTTCCGGGAGCTTCCTCTCAGCTGACATAGCAGCTCAGAGGAGGAGATACTCAGACCCTGACTCCCCACTGGTCCGAGTCTCCATGATGCTATGGCTCTCTGATAAGCTCTTGTTCACCTACTTACTTTGTGTCGAATGTCTCCCCTACCAAAGTGTGAGCCCCGTGTCAGCAGGCACATGCCTCCATCACCACCGTGTCCCCAGCCCTGCCGAGCAGCTGGCTCAGTAATTCCTTGCTGGATGAACGAGTGAGTGATGGAAGGATCTGGCAGACAGAAGCTTGGTGTGAAAGCCACGGGAGGAGAAACTGGCTCTGTGGGTGACCTTGGATAAACCCCTTCGTTACCCGTGGGCTATGGTTTTTCCAGTAGTCATGTATGGATGTGAGAGTTGGACTATAAAGAAAGCTGAGCACTGAAGAATTGATGCTTTTGAACTGTGGTGTTGGAGAAGACTCTTGAGAGTCCCTTGGACTGCAAGGAGATGCAACCAGTCCTCCTAAAGAAGATCAGTCCTGAGTGTTCATTGAAAGGACTGATGTTGAAGTGGAAACTCCAATCCTTTGGCCACCTGATGTGAAGAACTGACTCAATGAAAAGATCCTGATGCTGGGAAAGATTGAGGAGGGCAGGAGGAGAAGGGGATGACAGAAGATGAAATAGTTGGATGGCATCACTGACTCAATGGACATGGGTTTGGGTAAACTCCGTGAGTTGGTGATGGACAGGGAGGCCTGGCATCCTGCAGTTCATGGGGTTGCAGAGAGTCAGACACGACTGAGCGACTGGACTGCACTGAACCCCTGGGCTTCGGTTTCCCGGTCTGAGACCTGGGAGGAAGAACCCGGTGATCTCCGTGGCTCTTCCTCCCCTGATAGTCTCTAGGCCCGCCTTGGGCGCCGTGTCTCCCAAGTTCAGAGACGTTAAGGGGCTTGAAAGAAGTGATGCCAGATGGGGAAGAGAATCAGGACACAGACCAGGCCCAAGGAAGGAGACGGCTCCCCTCATATTTTGGTACCTTCCCCTCACCTCCAATCCAGAGATTCCAGAAAAAAAAAAAATCGTGGGTCAGACTAACCTGGAAGGAAGTGCTCTGGGGCAGGAATGACGCGCCCCGATGTTTGGCCCTGGTGCTTGCTCATGGTGTGACCTTTGGTAAATTGCTTCCCCTGCGCCTCAGTTAACTCAGCTGTACAATGGGGACGACACGGCAAGACCCCACCTCACAAGCGTTGAGTGCTCATAGGAGTTTGAGTTTCTAGCAGTACTGGCTGCTGGAGCAGGCTCCTCCCTGTTTGCTGCTGAGTCATCTCCAGGTGGCACCTCCCTGGGGCATCCCCGACTCCCCGTCCCCAGGGCGTCTCTGATCTGACGTCTTGTCACACCGGCTGGTGCTTGTGTTCTGCCCGCACTGAGAGTGAACCCCACCAGGGCAGGGGGTGTGTTCTGGGTGCCATTAAGTCCCCAGTTCTCAGCCGGGGCTCGGGAACTGTGTGTGAGTGAGCGCACTGGATGGGAGCCTTGTCTTCCGTTCCTCCGCCCCTCCTTTCCTTGCCGAGTCCCCTCTCCCCCGCGCAAACACACAGCCCTCTGACCCGGCCTTTTCCTCCTTTACAGTTGCCCCCAAAGGACCCAAAATCATGATGACGCCCAGCAGAGCCCGGGTCGGGGACACCGTGAGGATCCTGGTCCACGGGTTTCAGGTCAGCCTGGCTCTTAGCAGCTGAGAGGGGGCGGGAGGTGGGCGGGGCCCCAGCTTCCCTCCCCTTGACCTCCAGCACTGCCAGCGGGCCCCAGTCTCCGAATCTGCCTGACGGCAGAGTCGGCTTTGCCCGCCCATCTGCAGCTCAGAGCACGCGCGGCACGTGGTCTCGACCTTCTTTTCAGCCCTAGAATCCTCTTCTTCCCAAGGTTGCGGGCAGCCGATCCCAACCCGTCGATGAGAATGTGTTCCCCGCGCCCCACCAGGCCCTACCTCTGGCCCCCTTCCCGCTCTGGCAGGAAGGGTCCTCCTGTGACTCCGCCCTCCCCTGCTCTGGCCAACAGAACGAGGTCTTCCCGGAGCCCATGTTCACGTGGACGCGGGTGGGGAGCCGCCTGCTGGACGGCAGCGCCGAGTTTGACGGGAAGGAGCTGGTGCTGGAACGCGTGCCCGCCGAGCTCAACGGCTCCATGTACCGCTGCATGGCCCAGAACCCGCTGGGCTCCACCGACACGCACACCCGGCTCATCGTGTTTGGTATGCTGCGCCAGACCAGGGGATTGGGAGGGCTACCCAGGGATGGGTGGGGTTGTCCCAACGAGGTGGGCGCATCAGGGGCCTGAGTTCCCCAAATTTGCCCCGAGGAGGCGCCCGCAGTGAGGCACTGGAGCGCTGCGGGGGAGACAAAAGCAGCTTTGGAGCTCGGGAGCCCTGGGCTCCAATCTCAGATTTCCCACTCGGTGACGGGGCAACCCTGGGCAAGCGGCTTCCCCTCCCTCAGTCTCTCCATCTGTAGAATGGGCCAGTACCTCCCAGCCCGCAGACGCCGTGTGCCTGCCCTGAGCGGCGTGGTGACGGGCGCTCAGCAGGTGCTGGATAAGGGGCCTCCTTTGCCAAGTTCTGAATGCTGTCCGTGCTCTACTTCTCTTTCTGTTCTTCCCGACAGAAAACCCGAATATCCCAAGAGGAACAGAAGACTCCAATAGTAAGTCTCCAACCCTGGAGCTTCTAGCGTGAAAGCTCTGGTCCCCCAAATGCTCCCTTTGCCTGCGCTTGCCCCTCCCTCAGGCCTTAGGCGCGTGATTGTCCTCTAGTTGAGCAGAGTCTGGGTCAAAGGTCAGGAGTGGGCACTAAAGCCGTTAAGGGGGACCCAGTACCCCTAAGCAGCCAGCAGGGATCTCCAGGGACCAGGTCTTTCTGGGACCAGCTTCCATGACCCCAAGAGGATGTGTTCAACCCTGACCCTGGGGTTGTGGTCTGGGGCCCTTGGCCACTTCGCAGGATGCTGGGCACACAGACCAATGCGTCAGCAGGGTCCTTAATGCTGCCCCTGTCTCCAGGCTGGCCCTGACCTGGAGACCAGCCCGTGGGGCCCGGATACCCTTCCCAGGCCTGCAGCCCTCCCCTCCCCGCACTGAGCTGACACCACATTTCATGATGCATCCCCCCATATTCCTGGTCTGCACTGCAGGGTTCTGGGGGCCCCCAGGGAGCCCGGCCTCAGCCCAGCAGGCCTGGGACAGGGAAGGAATCACACATAGTCAGCTGGGACCGACAGCAGGGCTGGGGCTGGAATCCAGCGGACCCCAGCGCTGAAGTGCAGACTCTCATCCGGGGCCCTCCGGAGCTCTGTGGTCCCCAGGGCCCACACCCACCCACGCCCCCGAGAGAGGCGGTGCGGGGCCCCTGCCCTGACGCCGCCCCCTGCACAGGTTCCGCGTCTGGCCCCGCTGGCGTCCGGCTCACCCTGGTGCTCGCCCTGACAGTGGTCCTGGAGCTGACGTGAAGGCGCGGCCTCCACTCCATCTGGCACTGGCATCTCTGCGACCGGTTTTCCTTTCTTTTTTAAACTATTTCCAGTCTTGTTCTTAGTCTCTTTCTGTCCGTGTCTTGGCTCCTTCGGTCAATTTAATTAATATAGAACACTTTTCCCCACCTCCGTCTGTGGCTCTGTATTCTTCATGTTCTATAGCAGCAACAGGGCGCCTCCCGGCACGCAGCCTTGGGTCAGGCAGTGACAGGGTGACAGACGGCATGCTCTTTCCCGGAGGTGGGGTGCAAGGGCAGCACCTTGTCTCATCCAAATCCAGGCGTGGGAGGTTGCCAGAGACTCAGGAAATCTAAGCTCCCTCAAGGCCAGGTGTAATAGTCAGCTTTTGCCACAATGACCCTACATAACAAAGCAACCCAAATCACAGAGGCATGAAATAACAAGCATTAATAATTATGTTCTCAAGGCAAGAATACTGGTTTTCCATTCCCTTCTCCAGTGGAAACAGTGTCAGAATGTGTTTTGGGGGGGGGGGGCTCCAAAATCACTGCAGATGGTGATTGCAGCCATGAAATTAAAAGACACTTACTCTTTGGAAGGAAAGTTATAACCAACCTAGATAGCATATTCAAAAGCAGAGACGTTACTTTGCCAACAAAGGTCTGTCTAGTCAAGGCTATGGTTTTTCCAGTGGTCATGTATGGATGTGAGAGTTGGACTGTGAAGAAGGCTGAGCACCGAAGAATTGATGCTTTTGAACTGTGGTGTTGGAGAAGACTCTTGAGAGTCCCTTGGACTGCAAGGAGATCCAACCAGTCCATTCTGAAGGAGATCAGCCCTGGGATTTCTTTGGAAGGAATGATGCTAAAGCTGAAACTCCAGTACTTTGGCCACCTCATGTGAAGAGTTGACTCATTGGAAAAGACTCTGATGTTGGGAGGGATTGAGGGCAGGAGGAGAAGGGGACAATAGAGGATGAGATGGCTGGATGGCATTACCGACTCGACGGATGTGAGTTTGGGTGAACTCCGGGAGTTGGCGATGGACAGGGAGGCCTAGCATACTACAATTCATGGGGTCGCAAAGAGTCGGACACGACTGAGTGACTGAACTGAACTGAACTAAATAATTATGTTCATGTTCAGGATGAAGTGGTTCAGCTGATCTAGTCTGGATTCTGGAGGAGGAAGTGGCAACCCACAGCAGTATTCTTGCCTGGAAAACGCCATGGACCAAGGACCCTGGTGGGCTACAGTCCATGGGGTCACAAAGAGTCAGACAGGACTGAGCACAGCACAGCAGTCTGCACTCAGCTGGGCAGCCCTGCTTCAGGAAAGAGGCTGTCTGGGCTGGATTCCAGGCTTGGGGTTGGACTTGGGTCTCCTCCCTGGGTGTTTGCTCTGGGGCCCAGGCTACGGAGGTGGTGGCTGATCCTCTTATGGTGGATCATCAAAGCTCATGAAAAAAAATGCAAGCCAAGCCAGGCAAGTCCAGTCACGGCATCTGCCTATCGTGTCCACTCTCTTCAGCCAGAGTAAGTCACATGGCCAAGGCCAGCATCAGTCAGGGTCACAGGTAAGTCAGTGGTAGAGGCTCCAGAACTTCTTACTCAGCTACTAGACGGTTTGCCAAGCCATTCAGCTGTTGGAGGGAAGGACCGAGAGTGTCTGGGGGAGGGTGGCCTCTCTGAGCCATGGACCAGACCTGAGAGTCACCAAGGAGAGACCTGGAAGCGTGTGTTATTTGGCCAGGAGAAGCTGGGCTGCAGTAACACACTGACCCCAGAATCTTACTTGATTAACACAATAAAAATTTATTTGGGGCTCATGAAAAGCCCAGGGCAGTCTGGGCAGTCCTCTGCAACATGCGGCTTCTGGAATCTGCACGGCAGAGGAGAGGGCTGGAGGATGAGAGCGGCGCACAGAGTGATACCCTGCAAGGACGTTCATGCTCTTTTTAAAGTTTTTTATAAACTTTTCATTTTGTCTTGGGGTATAGCTGATTAACAATGCTATGACAGTTTCAGGTGAACACCAAAGGGACTCAGACATACCTATACATGTATCCACACACCCCCAGTGCTCCTGCCTGGAAAATTCCATGGGCGGAGGAGCCTGGTGGGCTGCAGTCCAGGGGGTCACTAAGGGTCAGACACAACTGAGCTACTTCACTTTCACTTTTCACTTTCATGCGTTGGAGAAGGAAATGGCAACCCACTCCAATGTTCTTGCCTGGAGAATCCCAGGGACGGGGAAGCCTGGTGGGCTGTCATCTGTGGGGTCGCACAGAGTCGGACACGACTGAAGCGACTTAGCAGCAGCAGCACGCACCCCCAGAGCTCCTCCCATCCACTCTGCCACATGACGTGTGCTGTACCATAGGTCCTTGTTGGTTATCCATTTTAAAGACAGCAGTGTGTCCACGTCCATCCCAAACCCCCTAACCATCCCGTTCCCCACCCCCCGCCCCGGCAACCATAAGTTCGTTTTCTAAGTCTGTGAGTCTCCTAAGATGCTCACATTCTAACCCCAAGGACCTGTGAATATGTTACCTTATGTGACAAAAGGGATTTTGGCCAATGTGATTAACTGAGGGATCTTAGGATTAACTGGGAAGATTGTCCTGGATTATCCAAGTGGGTCCAATCACAAGGGGTTCCTTATAAGAGGGAGACAAGAAAGCAGCAAGTAGGGGAGCTGTGATGACAGAAGCAAGAAGTCGTCATGATGCCGGGAAGGGGCCATGAGCCAAGGAATCCAGGCAGCCTCGAGGCTGGAACAGGCGGGGAAACACTCCCCCTTGAGCCTCCAGAAGGAACCAGCCCGCCAACAGTTTCCCTCTGTCCAGCTCATCTCAGACTTCCCACGTCCAGGACTCTCTTAAGAGGATAAATTTGCCTTGTTTTGAGCCTCCAAGTTGGTGGATAGGAAACTGGCACAGCCACCCAGGATGTTTTCCAGGCTCAGGCCTCGCTCGCAGTGGCATGGTGGTAGGGTTTAGTTGCTCAGCCGTGTCTGACTCTTGAGACTGCATGGACTGTAGCCCACCAGGCTCCTCTGCCCGTGGGATTTCCCAGGCAGGACTACTGGAGTGGGCTGCCGTGTCCTCCAGGGGATCTGCCCGACCCAGGGATGGAACCTGCATCTCCTGCACTGCAGGCAGACTCTTCACCGACTGAGCCACAGGTGAAGCCCACGGGGGCAGAGACCACACCTATCACATCCCACTGACCTGGGGGATGTGCCCTCTGCCATTTCCACTGCATTGTTTTTTGGGATTTTTTGGCCAACATGAGCTATAAGGCCAGCCTGGATTTAAGGGATGGCGTAATCGATTCCACTTTCGGGTGAGAACTGCAGAACCATCCGGCATAGTGTGTGCATACAGGTCAGGAGGCAGAAGCAGGGCTGTGTTCACAATCGACCCCAGCCCCACACTCTGAACCTGACATTCTAGAATCTTGGTTTCCCATCCACCATGTCACATACTCTCATTTCAACGGGGAAGCCCAAATGTCTCCTCACGGCAATTTCTCTTTTAAAAGTGTGACAACTAAATGATCCATTCACACAATACATATTTGCCTGCCTGCATCTTGCCCGCAACAGCAAAGAAGTTGATTGTCGAGTGTTGAAAGGTCTCTCAGATCCATCAGTGTCAACACCCAGGCCAGCTCGGCAGCGACCACCGCACAGCACCACCTGCCCCTCAGCCTTCTTCCTTCTTCCCCAAAGCCCCGCTCTGTCTCACACGAGCCGCCTGCTGCCACCCCTGCTGCCTGCCGGCAATCCTACCTAAGCCAGTGCTGCACAATGCCTTTGCCTGTTTTCTGGAAGGAATAAAACAAGATTTGTTTCTTCTTTTTACCTTAATAGAGGGAAGCCCATGTAGGCATGAAATTGGAATCACTTTGCCCTATTAACAGCTCTGGCACTGGGTTCCACGGCCCTTAAAATGCATCAGCATCTCAGCAGCAAGTGAACGAGCCACGTAAAGTGGGAGGGGACACGCCCAGAGAGAGTCATCCGGGAGGCCAACCGTCTGCAGGGACGGGGCGGCCATCTGCTCTGGGCTCTGAGTTTGAGGACACCGAGCCCTGAGCAGGCTGGAAAGGGTGATTTGTCCGACCCAGGACTGCAAGGATGCAAGGTAGGATGGGTGACGTCAAGCCCAGCCTGACAGGGAGACAGATCCTTCCTTTATTTGTCTACCTGGCTACTCACTCATTTGACAGACTCTGACACCCCTCCGGTCTGGCTGCATGCCAGGCAGGGGAAACCCCAAGACAAGCTGGGCAGATCCTGCCATAAAGAGCACCGAGTCCCTGCAGAACGACAGACTCTAGGAAAAGAGGAACTGAGATGCCACGTGACAAGTGTTAGAACAAAAACATCAGAGTGCAAGAGGGTCACAGAAGGGGTGCAAGGCTGTCCCCCGGTAGGTCCGGGGGCGCTTCCAGGAGGCGGTGACCTGGCGGCCAGGCCTTGAGGGAGAGGAAGGAGCATCAGAGTCAGTTCTGCCACCTTCCCAGTTTGGCTCCAGGTCAGTGGGTCCAGCTGTCGGTTGGTACAGAGACCCCTGCTGGGCCTTGAGGGGGCCAGCCCCCTTCCTATCGCATCAGCCAGGGGGTCAGTCCTCCTCCTCCCGTCAGCCTAGCGCTCGAGTCAGGCTCATCAACAAGAACGTGGAAGCTGGGGTTCCCCATCACTAGGTCACAGGAAGTGGGGGTTGGCACATGACACTTTGCCGGAGCTGCCCCTTCCGGGGAGGAGGTTCCAGGGAGGTGGTACTGATGCCTGCGAGAGGAGTCAGGTCTGGAGTCAGCATCTTCTCAGCCTTGGGGTACCTCGGGGCCCACAGCACCCCCAAGGGGAGTCACACTGCTCCTCTGCCCTGCCCCGCCTCGTGGTGCCAGAGACCATCCTTCCTGATTCCACCCTGGCCAAGCAGGAGCGTATCTGGGGACCTGCCCACCCCATGGGCTACTGTGATGCGAGCGACCACCTCCAACCCGAGGTCAAGGCCACCCTGTCTGAAGGGAGACCCGGAGCCGTGAGCCATGGCTCCTACATGAGGACCCTGGTTCAGAGTTGTCGTCCTGACTCCAGACAGGCTGCAGGTTTGATAAAATGCTCACGTGAACACAGAGCAGAGAAAACAAAACCCAAAACAAGGGTCTCTGCGCTCTGCCCCTGAAGGAGAGCTGACCGCCCCGGTGACCCCTAAAGCTGGATGCTCACCCGTATGTTTCTGGGATGGAGGCAGAGACGGGAAGGCTGGTGTGGAGGCCGACTTCCTCAGGAGCCCTGATGCTGCTGATGGAAAGGAAAGGGAGACAGGGATGGTCCTGAGTGATAAGAAGGTGGGTGGAGGGAGAGAAGGGTGGGGGGAGTCTAGAAAGAGCAGAGAGAGGAGCCAAGGATGCGCTGGCTTGGAGAGGGGAGGAAGGGGAAAGAGAGCGGAAAGGGGGGAACCAGCCAAAGAGCTGTTCAGGGTCCGGGGCGTCTGTCCCACCCTGGGATCGGACATCCTAGAGAGACAGGAGGGTCCAGGAGGAATTTGTGGATGGGGGTGGTGGGACAGAGAATAGGGTCCCTGCAGGGAGTGATTCTGAAAAAAGGAACTCTCCAGTCCAACTGGGCTCCTGTGAAACAGAGATCAAGAACCGGACGGAACGAGCTTAAGTGCTGAATGAGGGAGAAGTAGATAGAAATGAAACAAGAGACAGAAGAGAGTCAGAGAGAAAGAGAGAGACAGGCAGAGCAAAAGAGACAGCCCTGACGCCCAGCGGGGGCGGCTGAGCCGCAGACCAGCCCAGAGCTGGGGAGTTTTCCAAAAGCACTTAAGCTATTATGTCAGCTATTACGCCCTTGGTCTCCTCCAGGGAAGACAGTCCTGAGTGATGTGTGGAAGGAAATGGATGTGCAAAATACACGCATTTTTTCCAAACGGCCCGATCGCCAGCGACAGGCCTGAATGTCAGCACACACAGCTGCACCTGGCCCTGGGGCTGAGCTTTGTGGAGGCCGCCTCCCCCACCTCTCCTCTGCTCCCGCCGCCCCCTCTCCTCTGCCCCAGGTGGGCTGTCCCCACCCCAGGCTCCCATTCCCTCCTGCCCCTTCCTCCGTGGATCTGGAACCCCAGGGCCACAGACAAACACCTTTTTGGAAGAGCCCTTCCCTAATCGCGCATCCCTACCCTCACCTTCTCAAGCAACCTCCCCCAGAGACCCTCCTTCTCTGACCACAGGGACTGTCCTTCCCCTGTGACAGCCAGGGTTTTGAAAGGCTTTGGAGTTGAAAGTCTCTGAGGACTCGGACAGCAGCTCAACCACATTCCCACTGCAGCATCTTCAGCAAGTGGCTGAAGCCATCTGAACTCAGCTCTTCAACTATAAAATGGGGATAATTATGCCCCGTAAAGGTGACGCTAGATGCAAAGAACCCTCCTATCAATGCAGGAGACGTAAGAGACGCGGGTTCAATCCTTGGGTTGGGAAGATCCCCTGGAGGAGAGCACGACAACCCACTCCAGTATTCCTGCCTGGGAAATCACATGGACAGAGGCGCCTGGCAGGCTACAGTCCACAGGGTCGAAAAGAGTCAGACACGACTGAGGCAACTCAGCTCACATGCACACACATGGATGTGCGCAACAGATTAAACAGCAACAGTTCCACACGTAAGAATCTGCATAAATATCAACATCCTACAGTTAGGCATTTACCACGTACCGGGTCTTCTCTACCAGCTAAAGGCTGTGCCAAGCACTTTGCACGTATCGTCTTGTTTGATCTTCACGACAAGTTTGAGGTACAGGAAGCATTAGAATCATTTTCCAAGCAAGGAAACAGGCTTAGAGTGGCTACGTGACTGCTGAAGGCCACACAGGGAAATAAAGGCCTGGAGTGAGATCTGGACCTAGGATAGGTGCACCCGATACTGTGCTCGTAGCTGAGAAGCCCAGCAGAGTCAGGTGGAGACCAGAAACTCAGGGATTTCGTTCTTCCTTCCTTCTCCCTGGACACTCCTCCAAGGCAGGTGGCTCTTCTAAAGATTCTAAGGATCTCATGGTGGTCAGTCCAGGGCAGGACCCTGTGGCAGGTGTTTAAAGAGGTGAGCTCTAAAGCCAAACTCTCCTGGACTCAAATTTTGTCTTGAAAATCTGTTGACTAGCTGGGTGGCCTCAGGCTATTTTATAAAAAACGTCTTTGTGATTGGGTGGCCTGTCTCTAAATGAGACTCATAACCTACTCAGCTCTTGGGGCTGAATGAGACGGCGCATATAAAGTACTTAGGGAAAAAAAAGTCTGGCATATAGTACGTGCTCAATAAATATCACCTGTCATTACCACTCACTTGGCACAAGATGCTAACATTAATCTCCATCCTTTAGTAATAGATAAAAGATATCATGTGGTCCTTCCCCCCAAGGTCACCCTGTGCCTTTAAATCATGCCAGCCAAAGGAGAGGGGAGTGAAGAAGAAAGATGGGAACAAAGGGAGAGGAACCTACAGTTATGGAACTCAGATTCTTACAAGGCTGTGTCAATTGGTGCACACCACAGCCTTCCAAGAGAGGTGCTCCATACTCGTTTCATAAACAGAGCAAGGCGGAGCCTCGGGGCGGGAGGGGGCCGGGCCCAGAAGCACACAGCTATGGGTAAGCACGGACCGGGCTGGAAATTCCATCCTCTTAACGCACATCTCCCTCCCCTCACACGGAGTGGGAGGATACAGCCTCCCCCCTCTGGGGATCCTCTGGGGATGCCAGCAGAGAACCACCGTCTCCCATGGCCAGGGCAGCCTCGGGGACAGAAGCAACCTAACAGAAAAGGTTAGGAGGAAGGAGGGGGCAGGCATGCCCTCCAGAGCCGCTGGGTGCCACGTAAGGCCCATCCCTTACCCCCTCCAAAGGAACGACCACCCCCTTCCAGCTAAAGCAGACGTGTGTGCATGCCTTCGAACGGTACACAAGCATGCAAGTCACGACCCCATGGACCACAGCCCGCCAGGCTTCTCTGTTCATGGGGCTCTCCAGGCAAGAATACTGGAATGGGTTGCCATGCCCTCCTCCAGGGGAATTTCCCAACCCAGGGATCGTACCTGCATCTCTTACGCCTCCTGCATTGGCAGGCATGTTCTTGATCACTAGCGCCACCTGGGAAGCCTTCAGAAAGGTATGCTGAGTCTCAAACGTCAACCCGTACTACAGCTGGGAGTCAGAGGCTCTGAGCAGCTCGCCCTGGGGTCACAGAAGCTTAGCGGTGACATGAGGACCAGAAGCTGGGTTGACTCACCCTCACCCTTTTTACTGGAATGACACGTGGTGATCTGCCTGGTAAAGTAAATATCAACGCACCCACTGGGTGCCTCTTTCACCTCTCTGGGGACCTAGGAATCTGTACCAGGGGAGAGTTCCAGCACTGACCAGTCTCACAGGAAGGGAGGAAAGCTTCTGCAGCCAGAGTGGGCCTCCCCAAGGGGCTGGGGACTGTGCCAAGCAGGCTGAGGTCCCAGCCTGGTGGGCCCCCTGCTGCCTCCTCCCAGGATGAGAGCCGTCTACCCTGGGGGACCCAGACGGGGACCCACCCTCAAAGGCAATGACCTTGATCCCGCTCAGAACCCTCCTAGGCTCAGGATACGGATTCGGGTTCTAACAACCCTGAGGGCTTTTGTGAGAGGTTCCGGGGAGAGATCCTGCAGGAATCCAGGTCTGAAATAACAACTTTGCTTCACTGGGCACCTGCTTCCGTCTTGTCCTTTTTGTCCCTCAATTTCTCCTAAAATATATATATACGAGTGAGTGTGTGTGTGTGCCTGAGAGTGTCTGTGTGTGTGTGAGTGTGCGCGCACACACGCTTTGAGGTTGTTCCTGGGGGACTATTAACTAAGAATAATTTATCCAAGAAATTTGTTATGTTAGAATTACCAATTAGATATGATTATAACTTGCCATGGCTAACACGGCACTACGGTTGGAAATCTGAATCCCATTAAAATCTAATTAGCATATATTAAGTCGAAGGCGGTTTTACTGCAGTGCGCCAGCAGGTCTGAGCAGCGCGGGGCCCGACAGGAGGACTCACTGCCCACTTCGGCACGCGGGCCACGTTGCCCACGGCGCCCAGGGGACACCAGGAGGGCTCTAGGCAACTGTTCCTAAACTGGGGAGCAGATGGTCCACGCGACAGACGGGGCAGCTCAGAGAGTGGACTTGCATTCCAGGCTCTGACCCTGGATGAGTGGCCAGAATCCAGGGAAAAGTATCTTTGACTGGACAAGACCCTAATGCTGGGAAAGATTGAAGGCGGGAGGAGAAGGGGATGACAGAGGATGAGATGGTTGGATGGCATCACCGACTCAATGGACATGAGTTTGAGTAAACTCCAGGAGTTGGTGATAGACAGGGAGGCCTGGTATGCTGCAGTCCATGGCGTCGCAAAGAGTCGGACACGACTGAGTGACTAAACTGAACTGAACTAACACAGTCAGGGTGCTCTGGGGTCACAGCTCTGGGCTAAGGTGGGGGTGATTTTGGTAGCCCCTGGGGGCAAGTTAGCTTTGGGGCTGAATGTTAGCCTCAGAGATGGATCCTTCCCTGGGCTTATGGGCATGGTGGTCCTGGATGTGTAGGACTTAGCTGCTATCTCCTTGGACCTAGAAAGCCCCTGGCTCAGGAATAAGGAACACTTGCTGGGCTCCTACAGTGGGGCTTACTTTCTTATTCTCACTTAATCTTCATAATCAAGAAAAGACCCTGATGCTTGGAAGGATTGAAGGCAAAAGGAGAAGGGGGCAACAGAGGATGAGATGATTGGGTAGCATCACTGGCTAAATGGATGTGAATTTGAGATAGTGGGAGATAGTGAAGGACAGGGAAGCTGGCACGCAGCAGTTCTTGGGGTTGCAAAGAGTTGGACTCTAATTAGTAACTGAACAACAACAACAAATCCTCTTAAGAAATCCAAGAGAAAGTTCTAGTATATGCCCATTTTACACACAGGAAACCTGAGGGTTAAAGGGGTTAAGGAACGTTCTCAAGATCATGTAGCCACTGAGTGGCAGAATCAGCGTTTGAACACAGGTGACTCTTTTTTAAAAGCTCTCTCTCCCCTAACATCTTGTTGCTGGAATAAACGACATCCACTGCAGATGGTGACTGCAGCCATGACATTAAAAGACGCTTACTCATTGGAAGGAAAGTTATGACCAACCTAGACAGCATATTCAAAAGCAGAGACATTACTTTGCCAACAAAGGTCCATCTAGTCAAAGCTATGGTTTTTCCAGTAGTCATGTATGGATGAGAGAGTTGGACTATAAAGAAAGCTGAGCACCGAAGAATTGATGCTTTTGAACTGTGATGTTGGAGAAGACTCTTGAGAGTCCCTTGGACTGCAAGGAGATCCAACCAGTCCATCCTAAAGGAAATAAGTCCTGAATAGTCATTGGAAGGACTGATGCTGAAGCTGAAACTCCAATACTTTGGCCACCTGATGCAAAGAACTGACTCATTGGAAAAGACCTTGATGCTGGGAAAGTTTGAAGGCGGGAGGAGAAGGGGATGACAGAGGATGAAATGGTTAGATGGCATCACCGACTCAATGGACATGAGTTTGAGTAAGCTCCGGGAGTTGGTGATGGACAGGGAGGCCTGGCATGCCACAGTCCATGGGGTCGCAAAGAGTCGGACACGACTGAGCGACTGAACTGAACTGAACTGGTCAGGTCAGGCTTGATCAATGCCCTCTGCTGCCAGGAGGGGGAGACAGTGAGACACAAGGGAACAGGGCGGACCGGATGTGTTAATGGGTGTGTTAATGGTGTGCTGACGACAGCTACAGGGTCACCAGGGGACGTTCCAAGTGCAGAATAAGATCCCCAAACGATGGTGCTCCATGAAGATTGCAACCATCCAACCACAGGTTTTTGAGGGTTAAGGGGGAAAAAAATCCTTCTTTTGTGCACAAACTTATAGAACCAGATTAGATTATTACTAGCAGATACTGTCTCGCTCCCTCCCACCTCCAGGATGATGAATGCTTCACCTCTGCCCTTCCTTCTGCCTCCCCCACCCTGCTGATGTTGGGCATGGCCACGTGGCTTTCTCTGGTGCAATGTTCGTGGGTGCTCCAGGAGCAGGGACTTTGGAGCTGCTTGACTGTTAGGACTTCTCCCTGGCATGTCTGTCATCACCAGGAGAACACGCCTTGGGCACCCAGGGTTCAAAGACGATGAGGATGAGAGATGCACAGAGCGGATCTGGTCTCAAGCCTTAGCTTGAGGCCAAGTCCAGCAAGGCCAGTCTAGATCAGCTGTAGCCCAGGGGGCCACGAGGCAGAACCAATGCTTCTTGCTAAATGCCACTGAGGTTTGGTGGTTTGTTATACAGCAAGAGCTGACTGACACACCCAAGCTGAATAAAGACAAAAAGCAAGCTCTGCTGATCAAGCGAAGGAGATGGGACAGAGCCCTGCTCTCGCCCCAGAGGCCCCTCCCCGTCCACCATCACCAGCCTGACATCTAACCTCGTCACCAAATGCTTTGCTTCAGCTGGTTTAGCCTCCCAGCCCCGGACCACACATCATTTCTGGACTTTCTCCCAGCGTCTGTCCTCGTTCCCCCTCCCCCCACCCACTCTGCCTCCCTCAAAGCACACTCAAACTCAGCAGGGGCCTGAGTTACTCCCCAGACTGCTCCTCTCTGCAAGCTCTGGCCTCAGCCCTGTCCCATTCCAAGGCTCCTTCACCCTTAGCCGGCTGGCAAGGGGGTGAAACGTGGAAGGAGGTTTCCGGAAGCTGCCTGTCCCAGTCTGCATCCCACACTCCGACTGCCACCCGAGGCCTAGTCACACCTGTGTCCCCAGATGCCTTCCACATCTTCCCCCAAGAGCTGGGCTGACTCCCTGCCCCAGCCCCGAGCCCGCAGGAGGGACCCGAAGCCCAGTGACCCACAGAGCCACACCGAAAGCCCAAGCTGCACATCTTCCCAGTGGCCTGGAGCAACCTGCTACTTAGTGGGACTGAATTATGCTCGGGAAGAGGGACATGCCCTGGGGGTTGGGGCCAGGCCTGGACAGGTGTCACCAGGAGACACGGGAGGAGCGAGATGCGGAGGAGACAGCCCCCCAAGGAGGCCTGAACAGGCCGGCCCTGCCCCTCTGTGGGGTCCTGGGAGCATGTGAGCAATTCCCGCTCCTTCAGCCTCTGTGTCGAGCTGAACCTTCCAATAAAAGGACTGCCTACACCTCCGCTGGGATCAGCTGGTATGAGGACCGGGACCAGACGAGGGGCCACAGGCTGGGAGCAGGCAGCCCCACGTCCCAGTCTTTTGGGGGTTACACATCGAGAAGAGACGTCCGCACGGCGCAGAGGCTGCCATAGGAAGGCATCACAGACCGAGGGGCTTAAAGCAGAGACGCGCGTCCTCCCCTCTGGAAGAGGGAAGACCAGGGCTGGCTCCTCCCCGGGCCTCCGTCCTGGGCTTGGAGGTGGCCACCTTCTCCCCGTGTTTCTCTGGTGGAACTCTACCCGCACAGCAATGGAAAGAAGCCCGCGACAGCTGCGGGGCCCAGAGTGGACGGAGGCCGGGGCGTGCCGGTGAGGAGAGGGCGCAGGCGCAGAGGAACGCGCGCTGTGCGCGTGCCGCCACGCACCCGAAGACCCGCAAAGCGAGCCTCGGCTCTCGGAGGTCAGGCACGCCGCAGTTACCCTGGAGGCGGGAGGCGACTGCAGGGGCCTGGGGGGCCCTTCCGGGGTGCCGACCGCGTCCTGGTTCTTGGTCCGGGCGCTGCTTTCAGGGCCGCCTTCAGCTGGTGAGAGCCACTGAGCTGTCCTCTGCAGGCTCACGCACTCTTGACTTTGGGGAACAGCATCGTGCCAGCGTCAGCTTCCTGGTTTGACGCTGTTCTGTGGTTATGTAAGATGTCATTGGGAAAAGCTGAATAAAGCGTGGGAACCTGGCGCTATTTTCGCTACTTCTTGTGAGTCTCGAGTACTTCAAAAATAATTTTTTTATAGTGTTCTAAATAAAAACGATAAAAGCAAGACATTTTAGGTTTGTTTCAGGGTTTAGTAACACGTCCAGCCCCAGGGGAGCTGAAATAAATTTTAGACTAAAAAACAAACAAAGAAGAATTATGAACTTCTCCGTGCATGTTGCAGTTCAATTAAAAGTTAAAAAACAAAACAAAACTGCTGCCAGTTTCTGAGCTTTTCCAAAAGGAGAAAAGTTGCATTCACAGAGTACATATGATGTGCTAGAGATTTCTAGACACTTAAGCCAAGGTAACCCATTCGTCACTCTGGTGTGAGGGAAGTCACAATTGTGTCCATTTACAGATGGGAACACTGAGGCTGGAGGGAAAGCAAGCTGCTCAGTGACACACAGCTCAGTCAGGGGTCAGCCGAGGTTCACACCGACGCTGGCTGCCTTCAGAGCCCACCCTTGTCCACGCCCGAGCTTGGCTCGCTCAGAAGGATGCCTCTCCCTGCTCCGTGGCCCTGGACTGCCCTGCTCAGCCTTACCATGAGGCAACCCCCCAGACACATGCTCCCCACTCCCACCCGCCAAGATACCAATGTAGGGTTTTCCAAGGGATGCCCGCCCCACCTGCCAAGCTCTTTGGCTGGCACTGACCCTCAGACCGTTACCATCACCATTTTTTGCAGTGCTGAGCATACAGCTCTCCTTCCTCAGATCCCCAAAGACCCTGAAGCCCATTCCACACTGGAACTCCTCCCACCCACACGTATGCCCACCCCCAGCACCAAAGTCCCCAAGACACTTGGAGCTTGGACAAAATTAACTCATTTCTCCAGCCAGCCCAGTAGGGAGGATTCCGCCTGCTCGTGGCTATGGGCCCGAAAGTTAACCTGGGTTAGCCTGTCCTCTGAGTTGGGGCTTGAGCAGCACTTTGAGGAACATTCGGGCATCTGGGGACAAAAAAAATACAGCTGGAGGAAGGGGAGTTGATGATGATAATTTCTGCCTCAAAGACCATCTCTCCAGGTGGACTGAGGTCAAGGGTGAAGACAGGCTGTTGCTGACCTGGGGAGTCGGTGACTCTGGGTTTGGGGCACGTAACTAAGATGCAGTTTGTCTGGGTCCTCCTGGCCTGGTGACCACAAGAATGCCATAGACTACTGCAAGATGCTGACAGGTGTTCCGTCAAGGGAGCCTGTGCGCATTCAGGCTGGAGACATTTTATCACTGAAAGTCTTCTCAAAGCCTGTATAGTGCTAACGGGCCCCGGAGTCTCTGAGACAGCCCCATCTGCTCTTTTGGACAGTGTCTCAGAGAAATGCTGGTCCCAAGCCTTCAGCACAGATGTATCAGGGGCCGTTCTGGAACAAGATGAGAAAGAAAAGAACTTGCCGTGGTGGTAAGGTGATAGGCACAAGTATTGCTGTTCCCATTTCGCAGATGGGGAAAACTGAGGCCCAGAGAGGGAGAGAGACTTGCCAGGTCAGCAGGCAAGTTCGTGCCAGAGCCCACCCTCGAGCTCAACAAAGCGCTCTTCTCTCTGCCCAGGGCTGAGGTCAGGGGAGTGGAAATCTGCTCAGCGAAGATTTTTCCGGGTTCCATGGTGAGAAAGATGCAGTGTCCAAGCTGCCCACCAGGCCTGGGGGGAGGAACCAGCTAAGCCACATCATTTATAACTCTCCTGGAACATTTCCAAAGCTCTTTGAAAACTATTCATTATCTTTTCTTTAACAAAATGACATCATTATCCTCTTTAATCTTTACAAACTTTCTTTATGTCTCGGACATTAAAGCCTCAGCAAGACCATGTGATTTGTCCAGGGTCCCAGGTTCCACTGATGCCTGAGCAGGGTGGTCCCTCCTGGGGTCCCAAGATCCTGACCCGTGGACCAGCTCTCCGTCGACACGCCAACCCCCCGCCCCCAGGGCAAGACCTGGGTCTTGTTCAATTAGACGGCCCCACCACCCCCACCCCAGGGGCCGTGTTGTCTGGAGGGAAGCCCAGGCTCCCGGTGTAGCACCCCACAGAGGCTCTCACTGAAGGGATGACTTGGGGCTCCAATCTCCGTGTGTCCCAGGAACTGCTGCTCCAAGCTGCATCTCTCCTCCCCTTAGTATGGCATCAGTTCAGTTCTGTTCAGTTCAGTCACTCAGTCGTGTCTGACTCTTTACGACCCCATGAATCGCAGCACGCCAGACCTCCCTGTCCATCACCAACTCCCGGAGTTCACTCAGACTCATGTCCATCGGGTCAGTGATGCCATCCAACCATCTCATCCTCTGTCGTCCCCTTTTCCTCCTGCCCCCAATCCCTCCCAGCATCAGGGTCTTTTCCAATGAGTCAATTCTTCGCATAGCCAAGGTCAAATGCTGGGCCAGCAGCCTGGGGGTCTGGCTGCTGCTGCTGCTGCTGCTAAGTCACTTCAGTCGTGTCCGACTCTGTGCGACCCCATAGACGGCAGCCCACCAGGCTCCCCGTCCCTGGGATTCTCCAGGCAAGACCACTGGAGTGGGTTGCCATTTCCTTCTCCAATGCATGAAAGTGAAAAGTGAAAGTGAAGTCGCTCAGTCGTGTCCGACCCTCAGCAATCCCATGGACTGCAGCCCACCAGGCTCCTCCGTCCATGAGATTTTCCAGGCAAGAGTGCTGGAGTGGGGTGCCATTGCCTTCTCCAGGACTCCTTAAAAGAGGGGACACCTTTCTGTTTAGCGAAGGAGGAGGTCACCTGGGATCTGGATTCCACTTCCTTGGGAAGACACACATCCTCTCTTCTAAATCAAGAAGGCGAGTCACACGATAACCAGAGATGCAGTTGATCAACCCAGCTTCATCCGTCAGATCAGTGGGTCTCACACTTTACCGTGCCCAGGAGTCCTCTGGAAGCAAGTGGGTGGTGCAGACAAGCATTCACAGAGCAGGCTTGAGGCTGCTGTCAGTTGCCAGCCTGCTTGCAGATCGGCCCTTGGCTGGCCTCTGGGCACTCGGATCTGGGGAAGGTTCTCGCCCATAAGAGCCCTCACGTTGCCTGACCCATTTGGTGCAGACTGTGTGCTCGACGCTGCACCTGCTTTTCTTCTGAGAGTCTGGAGTTTTGGAACACGCCAGGCAGAATGTGCCTGATTCACCAGCTCCCAGTTCAGTCCCTGGGCTCCCAGCTTCTGAGGATTCCCCCGCTGGAAGACAGCACTTCACGTGTGTTCTCACAACTCAGTGCTAGGGCGTTAGCCTGCCTTGTGGGGCTCCACGGGCATCCCAAGTGGCGCTAGTTGTAAAGAACCTGCCTGCAATGCAGGAGATGTAAGAAATACATGTTCGATCCCTGGGTCGGGAAGATTCCCCTGGAAGAGGGCATGGCAACCTACCCCAGTATTCTTGCCTGGAGAATTCCCATGGACAGAGGAGCCTGGCAGGCTACAGTCCATAGCATCGCAAAGAGTCAGCATGACTGAAGTGACTTGGCATGCACTGAGCCCGTCAGTCAGGCTGGCACACTCGTGGGACTCCAGGGAGAGGCTCTTGAACGCTTGCGTCTCATTTCCTCTGGACACCCTTCCCCAAGCTGCTTTCCCTTTGCTGAGATCGCCGTTTCCTTCACTGTAATAAAACATAGCCGGGCATGCGGAGCCTTGGGGGTCCACCCGGGGACCATCGCAGCTGGAGGGGTCCACCCAGGGACCATCGTGCCTGGAGGTGGTCCTGCCCGCACCCACGGCCATAGGGAGCTGTTCTAATGCAGATTCCAGGTCATCCATGGGGCCTGGGGCAGAGGCCTGGAAATCCGCACACAGTCTGGGTGATTCTGAGACCAAGAGTCTGCGACCCTCACTTGGAGAAACACCACTTCCTGGTTCTACGGCAGCAGTTTCATTCAGGAAAGGGTTATCTGGGGAGCCATCTTCTTCGAAAACTTCTCTGCAGTTCTCTGGGGAAGGAAGACCATGGGACTGGGGAAAACTTGGGAGTTCTCTCCGAGAATCCACGTCACCCATTTGTTGCCTCCCTGCCCTTCCGAAGGAGAGCGCAGAGCGTGTGCCTGCAGCCGTTTTCACGCAGCTGCCTGGGCGTCCTGGCTGTACTTCACCATGCCGGGGGAAGAGTGCCTTCCCCAGCCACGCCCTGGAAACTGTCAGATGAAGAGGCTCAGAGGGGCGTGGGGGGAGAGGAAAGAGGGGCCCAACTGCTGCCACGGAAATGGGACTGGACTCCAAGATGCTACTGCCTTTTCAAGCTTCCTTTCTGGTGGCCAGAGGGGCAGCCCTCTCTGCCCAGGCCAGAGGGGCTGGGGCGATCAAAGGTCATTTCTGGCAGAATAGACATCATTCTCAAGGTGCTAATGACGCTGATAGAAACGTCCAGTCGTCCTGACTCAGCTGTGTCACCGGTCGCTTGAGTGTCAAACTGGACGCCAGTTAGGACCTCTGTGCTGCCCAGATCCCTCCCGATTCTCCGGTTTCATAAGCCTGAGTTGTCTTCAGTGTGCCTCAGGCTAGTGGGCTCCAGCATCAATACCCCAGAACCACAGTGATCCATTGAATCGATTCAGAGTCATGTTGACACAGTGAACACTCACGGAGCACCTAGTCCATGCCAGGCTCTGTTCTAGACCCGGGAGGCACAGCCGTCAGAGGAACGGGCAGAGACCTCCTGTGGACCTGACAGCCTAGCGTGGGAGGCAGACAATAAACAAGATAACCAAGTAAAATGTACTTTAGAAAATACATTCTAAAGGTCCGTCTAGTCAAGGCTATGGCTTTTCCACTGGTCACGTATGGATGTGAGAGTTGGACTACAAAGAAAGCTGAGCGCCGAAGAATGGAAGCTTTTAAACTGTGGTGTTAGAGAAGACTCTTGAGAGTCCCTTGGACTGCAAGGAGACCCAACCAGTCTATCCTAAAGGAGATCAGTCCTGGGTGTTCATTGGAAGGACTGATGATGAAGCTGAAACTCCAGTAGTTTGGCCACCTGATGTGAAGAACTGACCCATTTGAAAAGACTCTGACGCTGGGAAAGATTGAAGGCAGGAGGAGAAGGGGACGACAGAGGATGAGATGGTTGGATGGCCTCAGTGACTCAATGGACATGAGTCTGAGTGAACTCTGGAAGTTGGTGATGGACAGGCAGGCCTGGCATGCTGCGGTCCACAGGGTCCCTATGAGTTGGACACGACTGCACAACTGAACTGATCTGAACTGAACTGAGAGAAGGATAAAGCCCAGAAAGAGAACATGGCTTACCATTGCAAGCGGGTGATGGGTGAGGACTCCACCACCTCTAATCATGAGAGGAGAACACAGCCGCTCATGTCCCAGGGCTGGCCTAGGAATCAGACCAAGGAAGACAGAGGACCTGGAACCTGGCTCTGCAGGAGAAGCTGAGAAGCCAGAGGTGACTACGCCAAGAGATAAATTGAAGCCAGGCTTGTAAAGAGCTCAGCAAGTTAGAAGGGACAGTGACAACATAACCATGGCCCTTTGCCCCTGTCCTGCCCTTTGCCCCTGTCCTGCCCGCTGTGGAAAGTGCAGGAGCACGGCCCATGCGGAGGCTGATGACGCAACGGAGGGAAGTGGCTGATTACCTGTCCCCCGTGAGCATGAAGGGTGTTGTGGTTCAGTCGCTCAGTCATGCCTGACTCTTTGTGACCCCATGGACTGCAGCACACCAGGCTTCCTTGTCCTTCACCATCTCCCAGAGTTGCTCCAACTCACATCCATTGAATCAGTGATGCCATCCAACCATCTCATCCTCTGCCGCCCCCTTCTCTTTGCACCTTCCATCTTTCCCAGCATCAGGGTCTTTTCCAATGAGTCACCTCTTCGCATGGATTATCTGGAAGCCATCAAACCTTCAGCAAAGCCCTTTGGTGAACCAGGAAGGTGGGCGGGGTGATGCACTCGGCGGAGCAGCTGGCTCCGTAGTCATGGTGCCCCGGACCCTGAGCTGGCCAGAGCAGGAGCCTGAGTGGACCAGCCCAGGGGAGGGGCAGAGAGGGGGGACCCCTCTTCTCCAGTTGCCGAGTGCTCCCAGGGGCTTGGTGCGTCATTCTGCATTTGACAGGGGCAGCGTGGAAGGTAGATTCTCCCCCTTCTTCATCTCAGGTTTGGAAACCGAGGCAGGAAACCGAGGCCCTTCTCAAGATCCTGGGCTGCTTCCCAACAGGCAGGGCTGGAACTTAGAGTGCTGAGCATCACGAGGTGTCCTACCAGCTGTCCACTGACCCAGCTGGGGGTGTCCTGAGGCTGAGCGCGTCAGACCCTGAAGGCTTCTCGGAACAGTCCTTGCTTTGGAGGCCCCTCCTCCGAGCCCCCGCCAAAGAGGAAGGTAACATTAACGGAAGCAAAGGGGCCCTGGGGTTCAGGTTCCCAGGCCTGTCTGAGACCTTTTCAGGGGCTCACCTGAGCCTCATCAGCCCCGTCTCACAGATGGGAAACGAGCACATGCCTCCTCGGGCTTCTGCGAGCGCGGAGCGCACTCAGGGATAAAACACACTTAACAAAGCGGCGAGGAAAGGCGTGTTCCGTAATTACAACCCATTTTATGATGATGATACGTGAGTGCAGACTCCAGGTCTCTCACAAGATTCCAGATCAGCATTTCTAACTCCTCACCACTGTAATCAATTGACGAATCTGGCGGACCACCCATCCTGGGTACGGGTGCTTCAGGGCTGCAAAACAGTACCATTCTCCCAGCTGCCCATGAGGATCCACGGGCTGGTTACAGACAAGAGGCTCAGAGGACACAGATGGGGCCACATCCGGGCCAACCTCGGGGATGACGACAAGGGGTCATGAGAGGTCAGTTCAGTTCAGATCACTCGCTCCCCTGTGTCCGACTCTTTGCGACCCCATGGACCACAGCACGCCAGGCCTCCCTGTCCATCACCAACTCTTGGAGTTCACCCAAACCTGGTCTTCTCAAATGGGTCAGCTCTTCACATCAGGTGGCCAAAGAATTGCAGTTTCAGCTTCAGCATCAGTCCTTCCAGTGTCAGAGGAGGGAGGAAGGGCTGACGTCGAGAGAACAGGGAGGCTCTGGCCAGGCAGAGGCTTTGTTGCTGCTGTTCTGTTCTTGATTTTTTGGCTGCTTTGGGTCTTCCTCGCGGCGCACGGGCTCTGTTGCCACATGTGGGCTCTCTCTAGTGTGGAAGCAGGCACTGCTCTAGTTGCGATGCACGGCCTTCTCTCGTGGTGGAGCGCAGGCTCTTTGCTCCCAGGCTTCGGTAGGTGTGGCGCACGGGCTTAGCTACCCCGCGGCACATGCGATCTTAGTTCCTGGACCAGGGATGGAACCCAGGTCCCCTGCGTATGCAGGCAGATTCTTAACCACTGGACCACGAGGGAAGTCCCCAGGCAGAAGTTTTTAAATTGGAGGGAGCATCAGATTCACCCTCAGCTGGTAAAGAATCTGCCACAATGCGGGAGACCTGGGGTGGATCCCTGGGTTGGGAAGATCCCTTGGAGAAGGGAAAGGCTGCCCACTCAAGTATTCTGGCCTGGAGAATTCCACAGACTCTATAGTCCATGAGGTCGCAAAGTCACGACTGAGTGACTTTCACTTTCAGATTCATCCAAGGGGTAGACTAACCAGGGCTGCAGCTGCCTGGTCTCCACCCCAGGCCGTCCTGGACAGGAGCCCAGGAAGCTGCCTTTTGACAAGTCCCCCAGGGTTTGGCCACAGGTGGCTCTTCCATTCCCCACCCCCACTTGATCTTACACCTCCAGGCCTTTGCATTTGTGGAGCACGCCTGCCTCAGGGTCCTTTCTTCCCTGCCTGGCTCTCTCCTGCGCATCTATCGGGAGCGGCCTCGGAAAAGCCCATCGCATCCTTCCTGCCACCTCCACCCAGGCACAGCTGGACCGCATTCATCCCCAGAGCAGCATCCTGGCCCCGAAGCCAGGCCGACTCCAGCTGGAGGCCCTGCTCCCCCACTGATGCGTTGCTTCGGCAAAGAAGTCATCTTCTCTGAGCTTCAGGGTCTTCAGCTGTAACACGAGTATAACATATTCTAGAAGTATTGTGTCAGTTGCAGGAAGCAATGTATATACACATTGCTTCATACAGGAAATGCTCAACAAACAGTAGCCAATAGATCAGGAGTGTTAATAATTAGAGTGAGGGCAATGACATCTGTTGGCGTGTGTCTCCTCCCTGGACTGGAGGTTCTAAGGGGACTGTGTCATACCCCTGTCTTACTCCTGGCTTCCACCACGGGGCTTGACATGGAGTAGGTGTTCACAGTTGACCCTTGAACAACATGGCTGTTGGGGGTGTTGACTGCCTCCTGCCCAAAGCAGTTGAAAATTCACGTTTCACTTTATAGTTAACCCTCTGCATTCATGGTTCTGCATCTGCAGATTTGATCAACCTTGGATCACGTAGTACTGTAGCATTTGTAGAAAAAAATCTGCACATTAGACGCCCCTCGCAGTTCAAACCTGTCTTGTTTGTGGTAGTGAATTCCAAGCATTAATGACTGTAAGGAATTTGGGGGAAGTCAGGGAAGGCTTCCAAGGGGAGGTAAATACTGGTTCAAGTTGGAGACATTTGGAGGATTTAGGTGGGGTGTCAGTTAACTGTGGCCTCAATTATGCTGCGGAATAAGCAAGCCCCAGAGCTCAGTGGTGCAGAGACCAGCCTCACTGACGCTTGCCTGGAGCTCTGCAATCAGCTGGGCTGCGCTGAGGGCCTCAGCCAGGGCTCTGTTCCCCGAGCCTGTCATCCTTCTCCTGGGGCCAGCAGGCTAGCTCAGGAGTGTTCTTGCTGAGACTGTGGCAGAGGACCAGGGGGGCAAGCGGAACCATGTGAACTCTCCCAAGACCCGAGCTGACTACTCGCAACAGCCAAGACACGGAAGCACTCTAAATGTGCGTTGACAGATGAACGGATAAAGCACCTGCGGTACATACACACGACGGAATACTACGCAGCCATAAAAAGAATGAAATGATGCCATTCCCAACAACATGAATGGGCCTAGAGACTGTCATGCTAAGGAAAGTAAGTCAGAAGAAGACAAGTACCGCATGACATCACCTACGTGTGGAATCTAAATGAACTTATGACACAAACGAACGCATCTACAAAGCAGACGCACAGACGGAGGGAACAGACTTGTGACTGTCAGAGAGGAGGAGCGGGGAGAGGATGGAGTGGAGTTTTAGCGGATGTAAGCCGTTACATAAATAAACAAGGTCCTACACATAGCACAGGGAATCATTGGGTTGGCCAAAAGTTCATTCAGGCTTTTGTACCTCCCATGGAAAACATCCAAACCAATGGTTTGGCCAAGCCAATACATCTTGTGATAACTTCTAGTGGGAAAGACTATGAAAAAGAAAGTATATGTATGTATGTATGTACAAATGAATCACTCGGCTGCACAGAAGAAATTAACACAACTTGTAAGTCAACTCTGCGGTTGTGGTTGCTGTTCGGTCGCTAAGTCACGTCTGACTTTGCGACCCCACGGACTGCAGCACACCAGGCTCCCCTGTCCTTCACTGTCTTCCAGAATTTGCTCAAATTCGTGTCCACTGAGTCAGTGATGTTATCCAACCATCTCATCCTCTGTCGCCCCCTTCTCCTCCCACCTTCAGTCTTTCCCAGCATCCGGGTCTTTTCCAGGGAGTTGGCTCTTCACATCAGGTGGCCAAAGTATTGGAGCTTCAGCTTCAGCATCAGTCCTTCCAATGAACACCCAGGACTGATCTCCTTTAGGATGGACTGGTTGGGTCTCCTTGCAGTCCAGGGGACTCTCAAGAGTCTTCTCCAGCACCGCAATTTGAAAGCATCAGTTCTTTGGCACTCAGCCTTCTTTATGGTCCAAGTATAAATCAGTTATACTTCAGTAACATAAACTTAAAAATAGAGACTCACACTGAGAACTGGACTCACTATTACACCCATCTCTTTTTATTAGCCAAAGTAAGTTCTCTCCCCCAACTCAAAGTCAGAGGGTGGGAAATATCTTCTAGCTTTTAATGGGAGAAACTGTCGAGTCACATGGCAAAGTGTGCGGCTCCAGGGAGGGCGGAGGCAGTGGGATTAAACCAAAGCCGCATGTCAGTGGGCACAGGGGAGGGAGGAGGGTGCTCTGTGGGACGGGAGGACAGAGGAAGAGCAGAGACGCCAGCCCAGGACACCCACCCCGGGGCTGGAAGGTCCCGCAGGGATGGGCCGTGGAGGTCGCTCGTGCCCCAGGACTGTTAGAGCATCGCTCCTTCATCCCTTCATTCATCTGTCCATTGAACGACTTTCACGGTGGGCCCGCTGTCTGCCAGACTTTCTTCTCAGCACTGTGGATATCATGTCAGCAAAATGAATCAAGGTCCCAACCCTCCAGAGGAAGAGGCTCCACTTCTTTTTCTGGCTCCTCCACCAACTTGCTCTGTGACCTTGGGAAAATCGCTGTCCCTCTCGGGGCACCCCAGCCACCACTCATAATACCTTACGTTTGTAGAACACTTTTAACTTGATCAAATCATCCTCTCTTAACATTCTCTGTGAAGCATCGGAGACTGGTTTTATTACATCCCTGATTTGACAAGTGAAACTCTAATGGCTATAAAATGCACAGCTCCTTGGAAGAGCTCTCCGGAGAGAACTCGGGGGGCGAACCCCTCATAAGAAACCCGAGGATTCTCTCTACAACAAAGCTGGTCCCTGGATAATGGCAGACAGTTGTCATTTCAAACAACGTTTGGGGTCACACAATTCCTGTGTGACCCAAGGACTGGGACGGCTTCCTTTATCTTCCCTTTTATTAAAAAAAAAAAAAAAAAAAAAGCCACGGCTCTGAACATTTCAAAGATTCCTGCAGAACTTTTCCAATTTAATTAAAAAAAGAAAAAAAAAAAAAAAACTGCCTCTCCCTAACCGGCTTCACAAATGACAGACTTGAAAATGGGGCGTAAGCCAGGCTGCAGAGAACAGCCTGATCACGCGAGCTCCTTATTTAACAAGGAGACACTCCACCACCTTGGAAAACCGGGCTGCGCGTTTTACAAGAGGAAAGAGGCAGAAGGCCCACTTCCTCCCTATCCCATCAGATCTGCCACTCAGCTTAGGACTGGGGTCAGGTCTAAAGCTGGCTTCTCTGCCTGGGAATCTACATATGGCAATGCCCTCTCCTTATGCAGCTTCTATCAGGGGCGTATACCGCCTCACAGATGAGGAAACTGAGTCTCAGCCAGACAGCAAGTCACTGCTCGTAACAGCAGCTGAGCTGGATCCCAGTTCAGACCCATCTGAAGCCATACACTGTGCTCTTTGCCTTTTCTCACAACACCTCTCTCTTGTATGGGCTAGGGGGACGTTTAATACGGCAGCGCAGCTGGAGGCCAGGTTCAGTGCCTGCAGAAGGAAGGAAGGGAAGGCCTTTTTTACCATATCGTGTGGTGTAGATGTGGAACTGAATTCTAAAGGGGCACCTTCCTGAATCTGCAGGGCAGCACCCCGGGTCCTTTTCAGAGCTGGGAGCTGTAGCAGATGCCATGGGTGCTCTGCCCCATCGTCTTGGCCCCCCAGAAGTAGCTCAGGTGGGCAGTCCCCTACACCACAAGGCTGTCCTGCCTCCAACAGGACATCTCTCTGGCTGCAGGCTCTCTCTGGCCACAGCAATCTGTGTCAGGGCCAGCTAGGAGTGTCAGGGAGTTAGTACACCCACCCCCTCAACCCTCAACACCGATGGATGTATCTGTTATCTACTGCTGTGTAATAGACAACCCCAACTTCAACGACTTAACGACCATTTATCTGCTGGTGATTCTGCAGCAGGGCTGGGCTCCGCTGGAAGGGTCTCACAGGCTCACTCCTGAGTTCCAGTCATTTGGCGGCTGTCCTGGACTAGCCGGCCAGGATGCCTGGCAGTTAGGGGCAGCTGTGGGCTGGGTGCCTCAGCCTTCTGTTAGGAGAGTCCAGGCTGTGTGTATGATGGCAGCCGCGTTCCCAGAAAACCAGCCCCTGAGTACAAGCGCTCATCAAGGCTCTGTTCACATCACAAGTGCTCAGAGCTCATTGGTCAGAGCAAGTCACATGGCCCAGCCCAGTGCCATGGGCGGGGCTCTCTGCCAGGACGTGGACTCAGAGACATGAGGTTCCCAGGAAGCTGTTAATGAGCAATCTCCCCCAGTGGGTGAGGACGCCAGCTCCCTCATCTCCAGTATGACAGTTCTTAGGTGTGTTCTTTTCATTCTCTTGACGTCCCCAGAAGGCCTGAGCCCAGGTGTCCACAGCTGCAGCCCACTCACAGCCAGTTTTAAAGACTTCCTCTCTTCCCCGGCTCACTCTACCTCTGGCTCACTGAGCCTCCCAAAATCCCTTCCCCAGTAGCCCCACCTGCACTCAAGTCCCTGTGTCAAGGTTGGCTTTGGGGAGCCCTAAATGGGGACCGTAAGCACAGCCAGGAGTCAGAATCCCAAGCCTGTGTTTGATCCTGTCAAACTGGCCCCTGGGAGGGCCGGATGGACAGAGGACACGCTGGATGGATGAGAACATGGCTTTCAGGGTCCTGGGCGGGGCCTGAGAGCCGTATGCAAAGGCGGGCGTGATCAGCAGACAACTCCTGCCCTCCAAGCCTTGGCCGGGCTCCCAGGGATGGACCAGCCTGGCTCAGGGGCGGAGACCTGCCCTGCCCTGCCCAATAGGGGACGGAAAGACAAGACCCTGCAAAGGCGTCTCCACGTTAGGGAGGACCCTGCTCCCCACCAGACCTCCTTGATCCATCCGGGTCCCTAGAGCTGGGCTCACACTTTGCTGGCCTGAAACAAGCGCGCTTTTCCTGAGCTCTATTTTCTCTGATTATGCAAATCTCCCATCCCAGCGTAAGCAAAGCAGGCTGGAAGTGGGGCAGCTTGACGGGATAAGACGGCAAAACGACAGATTACAGCCGCCCACTCTGGTAAACACAGGTTTAATTGCTTTTTCAGAGAGGAGAGAGGGAGGGGGCAGGCTCAGAGATAAAACAAATTCCCAATCAGTTATGTCAGGGCTGCGGAGCGGATGGTGAGAGCTCAGAGCTGGGAGCAGGGGGCTCTCACCTGGGGGAGGAGGTGCCCCAAAGACTTGGAGGAACCCCCTGGGGAAGGCAGCGACAAGGGCGGGCGCTCTGCCTTCAGGTCAGTGCGGGTCAAGGGCAGGGGAGAAGCCAAGTGTCAGCATTCTCGCCTGGATCTTTAACAACAACAACGAGAATAATAGTTCCTCACACACATACACACACACAACATTATCTCACACCTATTGTGAGCTTACTGTATGCCAGACACTGGACTAAGTGCTGCACATGAATTAGTTACTTAATCCTCATAATAGTCCTGTGATGTTATTACCATCTACTTCTTAGAGATGATAAAAAATGAGGGAACTGAATTTAGAGACATTAAAAAAAACTATCGCAAGGTCATATAATGAATAAAGAGGAAGTCTGGGATCCAGACTCAGGCCTGTCTGACGCCAGTGACTATACCTTTAACCGCTAAGCAAGCAACGTCCCTAAATACTAGTGCACGGGTCCAAGCAGCAACTCCAGTTTGTCATCACTTGCTCTAACATCCCTAAATACTATTGCACACACCCAAGTAGTGACTCCTGTTTGACGTCACTTGCTCTGTGCTAGTCCCCCAAACCTACATGCCAGGCTAGGAATGAGGGATGGTTCCTGCCCTGGAGAAGCCCGTGATCTGATGAGGAAGGGAAATGTACACATGGAACATTACAGTAACAAGGCCTTGGGAAGGGAACAGGACGGGGTGAAGCAGTGCCCAGAGTGCCTGCAGAGGTTATGACAGGCTTTGCAGAGGAGGCCGCCTCCGAATTGAGGCTTAAAGGATGAATCAGATTTCACTGGACAGGCCAGGAAAGGGAAGATGGAGCAGCATGTAGAAGGTCCTCTGGTGAGCCAGTAGCTAGCAGGCTCTGGATCAGCCAACAGCCAGGACACAGGGCCCGTCGTGGAGGACGAGGAGGCAGGATCACGCTGTGATGGCCTCAGCAGCCAGGGGAAGGTTGCTCCTAATCCCCAGGGCTAGCCTTCCTCCAAGCACCATCTGCTTTGACAAGATGCTCCCAGAACAAGGAGGTTCCGTGGCCAAGAAAGTTTCGGAAGCACTGTACTCTTGCGTCCCTTCTGGGAGCTGCACAGGTTTCTGAGAAACCTCGTAGTAAAGAGAGCTGCCACACGACTGTCGACAAAACAGACAAAACACCAGGACCTCCTGCGGAGCACAGGGAGCTGTATCAGTGTCTCGTAGTGACCTGTAATGGAGAAGAGTCTAAGAGAATACGTTTCCTTACGTACAGGTATAAGGACAGGTACCTAAACGTGTGTGCATAACCGAGTCACTCTGCGGTACACCTGAGATGAACGCAATGCTGGAAACCAACTCTCAGATCAGATCAGATCAGTCGCTCAGTTGTGTCCGACTCTTTGCGACCCCATGAATCGCAGCACGCCAGGCCTCCCTGTCCATCACCAACGCCCGGAGTTCACTCAGACTCACGTCCATCGAGTCAGTGATACCATCCAGCCATCTCACCCTATGTCGTCCCCTTCTCCTCCTGCCCCCAATCCCTCCCAGCATCAGAGTCTTTTCCAATGAGTCAACTCTTCACATGAGGTGGCCAAAGTACTGGAGTTTCAGCTTTAGCATCATTCCTTCCAAAGAAATCCCAGGGCTGACCTCCTTCAGAATGGACTGGTTGGACCTCCTTGCAGTCCAAGGGACTCTCAAGAGTCTTCTCCAACACCACAGTTCAAAAGCATCAATTCTTCGGCGCTCAGCCTTCTTCACAGTCCAACTCTCACATCCATACATGACCACAGGAAAAACCATAGCCTTGACTAGACGGACCTTTGTTGGCAAAGTAATGTCTCTGCTTTTTAATATGCTATCTACGTTGGTCATAACTTTCCTTCCAAGGAGTAAGCGTCTTTATATTTCATGGCTGCAATCACCATCTGCAGTGATTTTGGAGCCCAGAAAAATAAAGTCTGACACTGTTTCCACTGTTTCCCCATCTATTTCCCATGAAGTGGTGGGACCGGATGCCATGATCTTCGTTTTCTCAATGTTGAGCTTTAAGCCAACTTTTTCACTCTCCACTTTCACTTTCATCAAGAGGCTTTTTAGTTCCTCTTCACTTTCTGCCATAAGGGTGGTGTCATCTGCATATCTGAGGTTATTGATATTTCTCCCAGCAATCTTGATTCCAGCTTGTGTTTCTTCCAGTCCAGTGTTTCTCATGATGTACTCTGCATATAAGTTAAATAAGCAGGGTGACGATATACAGCCTTGATGTACTCCTTTTCCTATTTGGAACCAGTCTGTTGTTCCATGTCCAGTTCTAACTGTTGCTTCCTGACCTGCATACAGGTTTCTCAAGAGGCAGGTGAAGTGGTCTGGTATTCCCATCTCTTTCAGAATTTTCCACAGTTTCTTGTGATCCACACCGTCAAAGGCTTCGGCATAGTCAATAAAGCAGAAATAGATGTTTTTCTGGAACTCTCTTGCTTTTTCCATGATCCAGCAGATGTTGGCAATTTGATCTCTGGTTCCTCTGCCTTTTCTAAAACCAGCTTGAACATCAGGAAGTTCACGGTTCACGTATTGCTGAAGCCTGGCTTGGAGAATTTTGAGCATTACTTTACTGGCGTGTGAATGAGTGTAATTGTGCTGTAGTTTGAGCATTCTTCGGCATTGCCTGTCTTTGGGGTTGGAATGAAAACTGACCTTTTCCAGTCCTGTGGCCACTGCTGAGTTTTCCAAATTTGCTGGCATATTGAGTGCAGCACTTTCACAGCATCAGCTTTCAGGATTTGGAATAGTTCAACTGGAATTCCATCACCTCCACTAGCTTTGTTCATAGTGATGCTTTCTAAGGCCCACTTGACTTCCCATTCCAGGATGTCTGGGTGTAGGTGAGTGATCACACCATCGTGATTATCTGGGTCGTGAAGATCTTTTTTGTGCAGTTCTGTGTATTCTTGCCACCTCTTCTTAATATCTTCTGCTTCTGTTAGGTCTATACCATTTCTGTCCTTTATCGAGCCCATCTTTGCGTGAAATGTAAAGATGGGCTCGGTTTACTTATTTTCAGTAGAAAATAAGTAAATAAAAAGAGAGCTATTTATCTCTGCTGCAGCTGTGTTGTTTTTATTGTTTAGTCCCTAAATACTCTCCAATTCTTTGCTAAGTTGTGTCTGAGTCTTCTGCGACCCCATGGACTGTAGCCTGTCTGGCTCCTCTGTCCAGGAGATTTTCTAGGCAACTATACTGGAGTGGGTGGCCTATTCCTTCTCCAGCGGATCTTCCAGAACCAGGGATCGAACTCGTGGCTCCTGCCACATTTCCAGCACTGCAGGCAGATTCTTTACCACTGAGCCACTGGGTACTGCTGAGCCTAGTCACCCCCAAGCCCCTCTGACCCCAGAACCTCCCCTGACCCCTGAATAACACCCTGGGATCAACATTGCAGGGACAAACACTTCAGGAAACATCTCTGTGAGTGCCAAAACCAGGGCAGTGGCAGGGAAAGGTCGTGGGCCCGTTGCTCCTTCCTGTACCTTCAGGCCCTGAGAGGCCTTCACCCAGAGGACGGCAGTGATAATAGTAACTAACATTAGCTGAGCTCTTGCCACGCCCTGACCTGGGCCGGGGCTGAGCGCTCTGTGCACATCTCACCAAATCACCATACCGTCACGATTCCCATGTTACAGGCGGGGAAACGGAGGCGCAGAGAAGCGGGGACTTGTCCATGGTCTCTCACTTACGGGGAGCCAGGGTTTAACCCTAGCCCACCAAACCCTGAGGTCCTAGGACCGCCTCTTTGCTGTAGCTGCAGGCTGCAGGGAAGACCCAAACCTACATCAGGAAGAGACGAGACAGGACTTTTTCTCATTTAGGAAAAATTACCCAGGGGCCAGCTCCTCCACCCTTTGTGGAGCCAGCATCATTTCTAAACTAACGAAGTCGAGTCAACCCAACACTGCAAACAATTCCAGGCTCTCATTTTGCACAAGGGGCTCTGGGGGGGTGGGGTGAGGGGACAGTCAGTCCCTGGCTGCCAGGAAACCCACTCCACCTGGAGACTCGGATCCCAGAATTCCTGAGCAGAAGGGACTTTGGAACTCGGCTTGAAAGAAAAGCCAAATAATAAGACAGCACTACACACACATTAGCAAGGCCAACATCAGGAACACGGACACCACCCAACGCCGGCGAGGGCATGGAGCGGCAGGACCTCACAGGCATTGCTGGTGGGAATGCGAACTGTCGAAGACAGCTTGACGGCGTCTTACACAACTAATCGTGCTCTCACCATGTGACCCAGCAATCATGCTCCTTGGCATTTAATAAAGGAGCTGAAAACTTACGTCTGCACAAAACCTGCACGTGGGTGTTTCCCGCAGCTTCATTCATAACCGCCAAGACTTGCAGCAAGCGAGACGGCCTTCAGTGGGTAAGTGGATGAAGACACCGTGTCACATCCAGACCGTGGGACTCCACTCAGCACTAAGAAGAAATGAGCTACAGTGAGAGACTTTATTTTCTTGGGCTCCAAAATCACTGCAGATGGTGACTGCAGTCATGAAATTAAAAGACACTTACTCCTTGGAAGGAAAGTTATGACCAACCTAGATAGCATATTAAAAAGCAGCGACATTACTTTGCCGACAAAGGGCCATCTAGTCAAAGCTATGATTTTTCCAGTAGTCATGTATGGATGTGAGAGTTGGACTATAAAGAAAGCTGAGCACCGAATAACTGATGTTTTTGAACTGCAATGTTGGAGAAGACTCTTGAGAGTCCCTTGGACTGCAAGGAGATCCAGCCAGTCCATTCTAAAGGAGATCAGTCCTGGGTGTTCATTGGATGGACCGGTGCTGAAGCTGAAACTGCAATACTTTGGCCACCTGACGTGAAGAGCTGACTCATTGGAAAAGACCCTGAAGCTGGGAAAGATTGAGGGCAAGAGGATAAGGGGATGATAGAGGATGAGATGGCTGGATGGCATCACCAACTCGATGGACGTGAGTTTGAGCAGGCTCCGGGAGTTGGTGATGGACAGGGAAGCCTGGCGTGCTGCAGTCCATGGGGTCACAAAGAGTTAGACATGACTGAGCGACTGAACTGAACTGAACTGAACTGATCAAGCCATGGAAAGACATGGAGGAAACTAAAATGCTTATTACTAAGTGAAAGAAGCTAACCTGAAAAGTGGCATGATCCTGACTAGACGACAGTCTGGAACAGGCGAGACTATGGAGACAGTGAAGATCAGTGGCCGCCAAGGGTTTGGGAGCGAGGGGTGAATCGGCACAGAGGACTTTTAGGGCAGTGAGACTAATCTGTCTGATGCCACAGACGGCTTCCCTGGTGACTCAGACGATAAGGAATCCATCTGCCGTGAAGGAGACCCGGGTTCCATCCCCGGGTGGGGAAGATCCCCTGGAGAAGGGAACGGCTACCCGGTCTGGCCTGCCTGCCTGGAGAACTCCATGGACAGAGGAGCCTGGTGGGTTACAGTCCACGGTCGACAGGAGCCGGACACGACTGAGCGACTGGCAGGTTCACTTCTTAACAAGTGGATACGGGTCACTTGACGTTTGTCAGAGCTCACAGAATGTTCTATGAGTGACCAAGTGTGAATCCGAACGTACACTCCGGACTCTGGCTGACTATGACGTCAGTTCAGTTCAGTTCAGTTCAATTGCTCAGTCGTGTTCGACACTTTGCGACCCCACGGACTGCAGCACGCCAGGCCTCCCTGTCCATCACCACCTCCCGGAGTCCACCCGAACTCATGTCCATTGGGTTCGTGATGCCATCCAGCCATCTCATCCTCTGTTGACCCTTTCTCCTACCGCCCTCAATCTTTCCCAGCATCAGGGTCTTGACTGTGATGTAGGGGTTCACAAATTATAACAAATGCAACACTCTGGTGGGGAGGTTGTGTGTGTGGAGGCCAGGAGAGGACGGAACTCTATGTACCTTCCCTTCAGTTTTACTGTGAACTGAAAACTGTCCTTAAAAAAATTAAGTCTTAAAAAAAATAAAGGCAAGAAAAGCTGAAGTCCGATTCCCAAATTTAGACCTGGGGGTGGGAGCCCTGAAGTTCACTTGCAGAACCTTCCCTCCAGGATCCCCAGGTAGGAGAAATGGGAACAAATAAAGCACTTTGAAATCACAGAAGGAATGACTTTTGGCTGGAAAGGCCCCTGCGGAGACGGGCGGGACCTGAGCTGGAAACTCGGAGAAGGTCTGAGGTCACAGGGTTCCTGGTGTGCTTAACGAGGCAGCTTCTGGGAGGTGTGGGGTGGAAGCGATTTGAAGAAAAGGACAAAAGCTCCATGCTCACTCACACCCAGGCCCCCCCAGCACCCTCCTCCAGCCCTTCCTGGGCTGCAAGGACCAGGCAGGTGGCCAGACCCCAGGGGCCAGGCCTGGCTGCTTTCTGTGGCCAGCACTTGAATATCTTCTCTGAAACTGGAGAACTTCCTCCTGCCTGACCTGGTTGTTGCTGGCAGACCCGGTCTGAATTCAGGGGAACAAGGAAAGCTGGAAATGCCACCGTGAAAAGGTCACCTGCCCCGAAGCCTGTGATCCAGCCAAGTCAGAAACGCACCTGGCCCTTGGCGCAGCCTCCAAACACAGACCAGGAAATGCTCTGTCTAGCGCCTGCAAGAGGTGGCATGGGACACAGTGCCCCTGGATGGAGGTTGGGGGGAAAAGCCATCATGGCCTGCACTCTGCTTCCGAAGCTGTGTGACCTCGAGAAAGCAGCTCTCCCTCTCTGAGCCTGGATCTCCATCCACAACGAGGGGATAGTGACGTATGCACGGTGAGTTTCTCTGGAGACGGTGGTCGTGGCCCTGTCCTGTTAACAGTGCAGGGTCAGGGACCACGGAAGCGAAACCGTAGGTACCACCGGAATTCACGGTCGCACAGGAGGGTCAGTCACTGCAGCAGGTGCCCGCGGCAAAGACAGGGAAAGATGCTGAGTGGCCAAATGCAGGTCCTTCGTTCTTACCCTCTTTCGCGAAACTCCTAGGGTTTGAATCAGAACACAGTGGGGACAACATTTTAGACAAGCACCCCCACCCCAATATTTCACCATGAAGCCAGAGGATTGTAGCATGAAGCAGAGCCCCAAGGGCCAGTCCTGCCTCAAGCTTAAGGATCATTTGGAGGTATATTAACTATGATGTGAAAACCCCTACTATGTGTCACCTACTTCTCAGAAATGATTTGCAAGTATAAGCCCTTCATCCTTGCCTGCTCGGTCGTTAAGTCGTGTCCACCTCTTTTTCGACCCCATGGACTGTAGTCCACCAGTCTCCTCTGTCCATGGGATTTTCCAGGCAAGAACACTGGAGTGGGTAGCCTATCCCATTCTCCAGGGGATCTTTCCAACCCAGGAATTAAACCTGGGTCTCCTGCATTGCAGGCAGATTCTTTACCACTGAGCCACCCAGGAAGCCCATCTGCCCTTCGGGTTCTATCTGTGAATGGGGACGCCCAGAACAGTTGAGTGGTCAGCTCTTGTTCACAGTAAATCAGAGGCAGGTCAGGCTGCCAGTTCGGGTCTCTCTGAAGCCCAGTCTCTAACACTGCTTCTCGGCTTTGCAGTGTAGAGGGAAGACTGAAGGAGTTTTTGAGTGACGGCCGCTTCTGAGCAATCCCAGAGGCCTTCCTGGAAGGGGTGGGGGTTCCGGGAGAGACCCAAACAGTGCACCAGCCTCCCAGGCAGCGCTGGCCCAGCCACGGGGCAGAGAGAGAAGAGCCTTCTGCCTGCGTGGGCCTCATTTGATCTTTGTCTCTGCCGCCTGGATTTAAGACGCACCAACCCCCGGTGCTCCGGGGGGTTCATCTAAACACGATTAAACAACCATTAGGCCTCCGCGGTGGGGAAATGGAGATTTACAGACTTCCAAACCTCCATTTAAATGCAAATGCAGCATCTCGCCCGGAACCACGGATCTGAGCAGCGTTAAAGTCACCACGTCCCTTAGCTCCCACTAGGCTGGGCCGCCTCAGGCCCCTCCCACCCTTTAATCCGAGGGGCGCTGTGAGCACCTGCCTTCCCTCACCCTCTGCTGCCTTTCCTGGGAGGTGGGGTATGCAGATGTTAACCTCCAGTCCAAGCCGGGATGACCTTGTCAAGGTCACACACAGCTGGGAAACCCAGGAGCCAGGACTCAATCCCTGACCTGCTGGCTCTGGAGCCTCGGGAAGGCCCGGCTCTGTGTCAAGTCACATCCCCTGGGCCCTTGGAGCAAGGGGCCCAGGAAATAGTCATTGAAGTGAAAGCAAATAAAAACCTACCCATCTTGTTCAGCTCAGAGCGACAGGGGCCATTTACTTGAGCACCTACTATGCGCCCTGGTGGCGCTAATGGTAAAGAACCCGCCTGCCAACGCAGAAGCGAGAGACGTGGGTTCAGTCCCCGGGTCAGGAAGATCCTCCGAAGGAGGGCACGGCAGCCCACTCCAGTGTTCTCCCCTGGAGATTCCCATGGAGAGAGGAGCCTGGCGGGCTGCGTCCACGGCGTCGCAGAGTCAGACGCCACTGGAGCGACTGAGCATGCGCGCTACTGTGTGCCAGCAGAGAAGGAGTCATTCCATCCTCCCAGGACCTCATGTGGCCGGCTTTAGGATCTTCATTTTTTTTTTTTTTTATTCTGGATAGGATCTTCATTTTTAAAGGGGGAGATTCAGAGAGACTCAGGTGCGGAGCCTGCCGAGCCTCCCAGTGCTGCCGACTCCCAATCTAACCACTTCTCCCAGCTCTGCAGTTCAGTTCCTGTGTGACCTTTGGCAAGTGACTTGACCCCTCTGGGCTTATGCTTCTGGATCTAACACGGGGATAATAATGCTATTCACCTCATAGGATCTTGGATCTGGGGATTAATGGACTTGGTCTGAGTCAAAGAACTAGGAACATTGTCTGGTTAACAAATATTAGCAACACTTTCTACACTCAGAAAGTTCTGGGTGCCCTAAGAGAGGTCTAGACATTGTGGAGGGTGGGGAGGGTTCAAGAGGACTTGGATTTCGTGCCCTGGGGGTAAAATCAGGGACAGCCTCTTGGAAGAGGCATGTAATGGGTCTCGAGGGTGGACAGGGGAGGGAAGAGCTGAAGGACGCAGGGGTCGGGGAATTAGCAGTTGTCTAGTGAGACCGATCCTGGGTGGCACCTATAGGACACGGGGGCAGGAGGGTGCAAAGGTCAGCAGGGGGCAGGCTGGGCAGTCCTTACACTCCAAGCTGGGAAATGAGGACTGTGTTCTGCAGGCAGGACTGCGTTAGATGGGCCACAGGTAATGCAGTGGGCAGGGAGGGGAGGGCACTGGGGAGTGTTGTCAGGAGAGTGACCGTGGCCGTGTGCCCGCTGGTGCTGGCATCAGGCCGAGTCAGCGTCACACACGACCTCATTCTCTCCTCAAAGCAGTCCTGTTGGGATTTGCCTATCACTCATGTTTCAGGGACTCAGCTGTGGCCCAGAGGCGTGTGGGACCACACCCAAGGTCACCAGGCCAGGGAGGTGGAGCTGGCCTGCAGACCCAGGCGGGTACTGGTCCCGCCCAGCCCCAGCCCTGCTCCTCTCTGATACCCAAATTTCCTGTCTCAGTGCCTGGAATAAAGAGATGCGTGGGTAACCAACTCATCCTGGTTTGCTCGGGACTCTCTGGCTTGAAAATAAAGTCCCTGGAAATTCTCTTGTCTTGAGCCAAGCAGGCTGATTGGTCACCCCAGAGACGACCCAGAAATGGGACAAAGGACTAGGGCAGTGGGAGGGCGCTGAGAGAGTGACGGATAAAGTCGTTTGATGTGTTGAGTTCATCCCCAGGGAGCAGGTCCGGTCACCGCTTTGACACAAGGTCAGGCCAGAGGCCAGATCTGGGCTCACCCGCAGAAACTAGGGAGCCCCCAGAACCGACTCAGCCACCCGGGCCAAGCCATGAGAGAGCGAGGGGTCCATCTTGAGGAAAGGTCCTCCTTCCGAGGCTCAGATGGCTCAGAAAGAACACGAGGCTCTCGGTCCTGCCTTCCAGCCAGCCTGTCAGGCAGGGCCCAGAAGACCTTTCTGGAACCTGGATGGCTCCTCAGCTGTGGGCCTTTATGGGGCATCTACTCAAGGCTTAGTCGCAAGAACTCGCATCCGCGCTGGGATGTTTTCCAGCCGCAGGCCTCCCTTGGTTTCTGGGATCTGTCCAACTGGCCAGCAGGGAGAAAGGAAAAAGCAGCTCTATTTGCTCCTGTTTCTGACCACTAGGCACCTCCTGCCGGCCACTCCATCCCTAGACACGGCTCGCTTCTGACCCTTGGCCTCAGAGAAGATGACAGAAGGTGATGGAAGTCGGGTCAGCTGTGCCCCCAGGCCAGCATGCCCCCTGGGAGAGGCCTGAGCTAGGGTTGATGGGAAGAAAGCAACAGCTTTCCCATGTGGCATCGAAGTGTAGACACATCCCTCGGGCAGGGACAGGTGGCCCATCCACTCCCTTGGCCTGAGGTCTGGGGTCAAGGGAGCACAGAAGACCCCAAACAGTAGGTCTGCTGTGGACAGCCGCCAACTCACGCTGCGACCCTGAGCAAGTGGCTTCCTTTCTTTGGCCCTCAGTTTGCTCACCTGTCAAACAGGGCCCGTAGCACCTGCCCCCAGGATGTTGGCTGCGGGGTCCAAGGGCCGAGCCTGACCGAAAGACCGTGTGAGGGGGTGTCAGAGAAAGCAGGAAAGGGGCGCGAGGCGGAGGGCTGAGAAGGGGGACGGGGCACTGATGCGGTGTTCCGAGGAGGGGCCCAGCTGGGTGGATGAGAAAAATGATGAGACAGGTGACAGCGTGCTGGAAGGGGAGCCGGAGGTGGGCTCCTCAGTCAGCTTCTGTGTCCCTGGCCGTCCCCTCCAGGCCTCCCCGCCCCTCCCAGCTCCCGTGAATAATCGCAGAGGACCCGGCCCCCAGGGCTTCTTTGTTTGAAGCCCTCCCTGTGAATTATGCAGGAGGCTGTGGGAGACGCAGTGCTGGGATCGCTTCATTATTGATGAGAGATGACGGGTCCTCTGCTGACAGCCTGCCTAAGAGATATGATTAACTTGTAAAAAAATTAATCACCGTTCTTGGGGAGGACACAGATTCAAACCCCGAGGAGCGGTGTTATCGATGTTCCCTAATTTCAGGGGACTTTGAAAAGGTTTTAGTGCAACTTGGAGGAGACAATTAAATTCAATTAGCATCACACGGGCTGAAATGTCACTCCCTCCTGGGAGGCAGGCACGGGGTGGTCCAGGAGGGAGGGGCTCCAGGTGGATGTGGGGGGTGTCTTGGGGACCCCGGCCTGACTCTTTACCCCCCGGGAGGCTCCTTCCGCTCTGTCCCCTCTCCAGGTGATCTCATGCTCACCTATGGCATCAATTACTGCCTAGACTCTGATGACTCACACATTTATGGCTCCGGCCTGGACCTCTCCCCAGAGCTCCCCATTCGTGCACTCAGCTGCTTTCTCACCACCTTCTCTGGGATATCTCAAGGGCGCCTCCAACTCCAAGTGGCCTCCCACCCACCCGCCGTCCTCCTGCCTCCCCCCCTCCTGGTTCTCCTCCTTAATGAAGGGCACCCTCAACCGACCCCAGCGCCAGCACCCCTTGCCTTCACTCCTGAACAGTTCCGGAGTCCCTCCCCGCCACCCTAGCCCGTGCGCCTTCCTCTCTCACCTGGATGGTGTCGGTAGCCTCTCCCCACGTATCAGACCCTCCTGGCCTCTCGCCTCATCCTCAGGGCCTCTCTGATTTCACCCGAGGCTGGAGCAGACAGCCCCTGTGGGGTCTGATTCCCTGCCCTCTGGCATGGCCTGGTCTCAGCATGCCCCATGACTGTTGGCCCCGGGAGGGGACTCCTCTGATGTTGCTGGGGGTGAGGGGGGAGAAGGTACTGGGCTCATGCCCAGCTCAGAAGTGTGGGGACATCAGAACCCCGGAAGGATGACGCCCCAACCTCCCATTTGAGATGGGTGGGCTATTCTGGGAGCCCGGGGGCCGACAGCAGAGTCCCAACAAAGCCTGTCTCAGGCCTGGTTCATCCACCACTCCTGTCTGCAGAGATGCTCCTGCAGACTCCCTGCCCCTAGTTCGGCTCTGCCTGCGAGGGGTCCTGGGCTAAGACACCCTGCTTTCGCTCTGGTCCCCTCCCTCCTGTTCTCCCCACCACATTCATTATCTTCACAAACACATCCGATCACATCATCCCCCCCCCTTAAAGCCTCCAAGATTTCCCGGTACTCTCAGGACAAAAGGAGACCCCCACACATGGCCCCCCAAGAGCCCTCCCACCCCGTACCCATTCATGTACCCCGCCCTCGGCCCGCATGTTCCCTGTGGTCGTGGCCTTCCCACCGCAGAGCCTCTGCCCAGGCTGTGCCTGCCGCCAGAGGTCAGTGGCCTGGCCTCCTCCGCTCTGCAGCTCACTCACCCTCCAGCCTCGCCCAGCAGGGGTGTCTGCCAGGAGTCCCCTTGACCCCCTTGACGAGGTCAGACCTCTTCTCTCATCAGTTCTCGTGACCCTGGACCCCTCTCCACTTATTGCTAATCAGCGCTGCAATTTCACAGACTTCACTTTATCCCTGAGGGATGATTTGATTAAGGTCTGCCTCCCCCATTAGGAGGGGGCGTTGTGAAGGCACGCTGTGCCTGGCAACTTCGGGGCCAGCGCAGTGACAAGTTAAGAAAGGACGGGCAGACGGAGGGAGGGAATCTACCTCCAGCTGATTACAAAGCCTCCTCTACGTCAAACCACTTCCCAGTGCAAGCAGAGAAATCAAAGCCGCCTAGCGAGGCCGCCCCTAAACCCCAACGTTATTCCCTTTACCCCCCCGTACACCTCTGGGCTCCAGCCAATCCCAGCTGTTTGCACAGCTCCATTTGGTTTTCCTTCGGGAGGGCCCGTTTGAATGTGAGCTCTGAGAGCCATAGCGGCTCGGGCACACAGCAAGTTTCCCGGAAAGTTTGTTGACGGAGTGAAGGGCCTTCCACGCTGCCCAACCCCCGGCCCACGCCCCTACCCCTCCCTGCTCTGCCTGTCTTGCTCCTGAAAACTGTCTCCTACATGTCAGGTGCTCTGTGGGTCTGTTCTGGGCACTCCCCACAGACGGTCCCATTTTACAGATGAGGCAAATTGGGGCTCAGACGTAAGCCATTTGCCGAAGTCACAGAGCCTGAGAGGAGCAGAATGTGGATATCAACCCAAGCCTTCACCGGGCCCCCTGCTCAGGGTCCTGCCTCCCCTCACCTCCGGTGTCCAGTCTCCCTTTTCCTGAGGGCCCAGTTCAAAGGCCCGCTCTTCCCGGAAGCCTTCTATGATCACCCTGTCACTGGCCCTAAGAAGTGCTTCCCACCCTGAAAGGCCACCAGAGCCTGAGTTAGTTGGTTTCGACTTCGATTTTCTTTTAAGAGCTTTATTGAGGTATAATTTACATGCCATCAGATTCACCCGCTTTAAGTGAATGACTTAACGATCAAGCCTGTTTTTATCTCCGGACCTGACGTGTATTGATTTCTGGCTGTGGTCATTATGCACACACAACCCCCAGCTCCCTGCTGAGGGTGGAGCCAGGGCACCCACATCTCTGGGCGCCCCCTCTAGTAGGGCCTGTACCCTGAAGGCTCTGAGCAAGGTGAGCATGCCCACCCCTCTGCGGGACGGGGACCTGGAAGGAGGACAACGCCTGACGTTTCACAACGGCTGCTGGAGACCAGCCCTGAACGAAATATTCCATGTGTGAGAGCCAGACAAGCGCAGAGGTCCCCACGGGGTGGGGCGCACGGCCCCCATCTCACACACAGGGACAGGGACTCACACAAAAGGTGAATAACGTTCAAGGGGGCATCCCTGATGATCCAGGGCAGGGGCCCAGGTCAGATCGGGGTGCAGGGGGCTGGGTCAGACCCTCAGTTAGGAGACTAGACCCCACAAGCCACCACAAAGAGTTCACACGCTGCGACCGAGAGACCTGGCAAGCCGCGAAGAAGATCGAAGGTCCCGTGAGCCGCGGCCAAATAAACACGTAATTAATTTTTTTTAATCACATAGCAAGTAGCAGCGCTGGGATTCCAACCCAGGGGTCTGTCCCCAGAGCCTGGCTTTTACCCACAGGACTCTGGTGTTAGGACAGCCAGGTGGCTGTCCTGCCTGCTCAGGGCACAGGACATTCTATTGCAAAACTGGGACAGTCCCAGGCAAACCGGGCCACGAGGGTCACCCTCCGTGACGTTTACGCTTCTCGTTCCAGTCGAGTCCGCTCTGAGCTCGTGAGGGGCTCTTTGGATGGCTGGGGCCCCGCTGCTCACTGGCCTCTGAGGCCATGGTCCAGGGCTCCTGGGAGACCACTCATGGGTCTCCTGGACCCCACCTGCCAGGTAAGGATTCCTGGGGGTGCTGGGTGTCAGGCTCCTGGGGTGGAGCCAGGACAGCCAGACTTGGAGCTGCGGCCCCATCCTGCCACCAGGGGCTTCCAGGGGCCTGGAGTTCAGGACAAAGGAGAGAGGAGGAGCAGCGTGGGCACTTGAGGAGAGGCTATTCTTTGGCTGTTCTCAGGGTGCTGAGAGGCCTTGCCACAAAACCCCTCACCTTGCCCTTCTGTTCAGTGAGTAGAGCCCTGCTATGCAACCTCATCCTAAGGGCTTGACAGTTTGCTAAGTGGGCTCATATTCATAGTCCGATGGGGCCCACGACAGCTGGAAGACCAGGAATGACAATCCCATTTGATCGTTAACACGACGAAGGCTCAGAGAGGCAAAGTAACTTGCCTGAGGTCACATAGCTTAAGAAGTAGCAGACCTGGGTCACACCAAAGCCAGCGCGCTCCAAATCGTCACCAACTTGCTCTATGACAAGGGGAGGGCGGGCAGAAGAGGCCTGGGCCGGGCCTCCAGTCCAGACTGGGGCAGGCATGGGCATCCTGTGGAGGAGTGAGGTTTACTTCAGATTTAAGATGAAGGAATTCCTTTGAGGTCAGCCATGTGGCTGCACGAATCAGGTGAGGTCCCAAGGAAAGAGGCAGCCTACCTGGTCATGTAACTAAGCAGCAGCTGAGAGTCAAGTTCTCAAGTGAAATCAACCTAGATTTATAGGAAAAGAGGGCCGTCTTCCTGTGGGCTCCCGTCTCCTAAGTTTCCAGGCTTGGCCAGCCTCATCACACCTTCATCTAGATCTTAGTCCCCCTCCTTTTCCCCAGGCCACCACCCACCAGAAAGTCCCCTTCCTTCCGGGAGTCCACCGGTTGCCCCTTCGTGACAGGTGCAGATACAGCTAACATGTATGGAGCATTACTGTGTACCTAGCACTGGGCGATGAACGTCTGTATATCTATTTTTGTAGTTCTCACAACAGCCCCAGGGTAGGTACTGATCTATATGCACCCCGGCACACAGGCGAGCCTGAGGCTTAGGGAGCCGATCATTGGCCCGCCCTCTCTCTCACTGCCGAGCTTCTTTCCCCATCCTTAGGACAAGAGGAGCCGACACAGCTGGTCCAAGGTGGGAACCAGGAATGTACAGTTTTAGCAAGCACCCCAGGCAAGTTCTGTGCTCTCCCATTCACAGCTGGGGGAAGCTGAGCCTCAGGGGAGGTGAGAACCCATCCAGGGTCACCCAGCTCAGACACTGTAGAGCTGAGACGTGGATGCAAAGCCCAGGCTCCCTCGTAACTGAAAAGCAGGATACGTGCTCCCTGCTGCCCGACACAGAAACCTGGGGTGTCGGGCTGGGAGGCTCAGGGCGGGAACGGGTGCCGACCAGACCCCAGCGCAGGCTCGGTCCAGGGTCCCTGCACTCTGGCCTCCCAGAGGCTAGGGAGTCGGCAGCCAACGACCGAGGTCCACCTCCACCTGCAGCCCCCAGAAGACAGAGATGCACTGACTGGAACCGGAGCGGCTCCATTCACCTGCTTGAGGAGCTGCAACCACTGGCTGAGTTTTAGTGACGCTGAATTAGCAGCTAAGATGCTGCCGATCTGAGCGCGTGCCTGGAATTGACTGCATTAGCCTGTAACGGTTCCCAGAGTGTCTTTGCCTCAGGGCTGGGGAAGAGAGAGTCAAGGGAGGAAGGCAGAAAAGACACCAAGTGTGGGTACAAATGGGAGCATCTGAAAGGAATCACTGGGTCCTAAGACTTTCAGGCTAAAGGAAACCACGACAGGTTCCCCGCTGAGCACTTGACTTTGAGCCCACCTCCTCCTCCACGTGGACTAGGTGTATCTAACAGTCACAGCAAGGGTAATTATCACCATGGCTGGCATTTTCAGAGCACTTAACAGATTCGTTTTTCAGTCTCTAAGTTGTGTCTGACTCTTTGAGGCCTCATGGACTGCAGCACGCCAGCTTCTCTGTCCTTCACCATCTCCCAGAGTCTGCTCAAATCCGTGTCCACTGAGTCTGTGATGCTATCTAGCCACCTTATCCTCTGCCACTCCCTTCTCTTTTTGCCTTCAGTCTTTCCCAGCATCAGGGTCTTTTCCAATGAGTCAGCTCTTTGAATCAGGTGACCAAAATGTTGGAGTTTCAGCTTCAGCATCAGTCCTTCCAATGAGTATTCAGGACTGATTTCCTTTAGGGTGGACTGGTTGGATCTCCTTGCAGACCAAGGGGCTCTCAAGAGTCTTCTCCAGCCCCACAGTTCAGAAGCATCACTTCTTCAGTGCTCAGCCTTCTTTACAGTCCAACTCTCACATCCTTACCTGACTACTGGAAAAACAATAGATGCCAGAATCTAAGTGCTTTTCAGGTATTAACTAATTAATCGAATCCTCACAACAACTCTACATGGTAAGTACTTGCGGTTGTTGTAATATACAATCACAAATTCCTTGCCATTCAGCCCTTCAAGAGGCATGGTCTGTGTCCCCTGCCCCCTTGACTCTGGTGGGCCTGGTACTACTTCATCTAATAGAACGTAGTCGAAAGTAAGGCCGTGTGACTTTAAGAGCTAGATCAGCAGAGGCGAAGCAGCCTCTGCCTTGCTGGTGGAGATGCTCGTCTTGGAACCCTGAGTGTCCACACGGGGAGTCCGACTGCTCTGAGGCGGCCGTGCTGTGAGGGAGCTCAAGCTCCAGGCACAGGCCGCACGGTGCTCCGGTCAGCAGCCCGAGAGGGGTCCACCCCCACCAATCATCCGAGAACGCAGACGCAAGCCAGTTCCTCTCTGCCCGTCTTAATTCCCGACCTCAGACACCACAGACGTAATAAAATGGCGGGCACTCCTCGTTGTGGACTTTTGGGGTGGTTTGTTACGTGTCAGGAGACAGTCAAAAGAGTGCTATCATCATCTGTGTTTTCTAGTTGCGGAAACGGATGCACCACAGGTAAATGAGAAATTAAGATTCAGCCCATAGCAGTCTGGTCCCAGTGCCCATGTGCTTAAAAACCCTCAATGGGAGCTGTTATAATTACTGTGGTCATTATCCCTGTTACTCGTCCGGCCCGATTTCTAAGCCACATTGACTCCCAAAACTCACTTTAGCAGGCAGAGATAATTAAAAGTAATTGCATTCTTTATGGAACTCTTTCAAAGTATATTCAAGGTGATCCCCAAATTCAGTTCCCAACCTTGTTAAGAACCCTTCTGTTAAGCTCCCTCCTGGCCCACTTGGCTGGAATGTGCTTCTCCTCAAATCTCTTCCCCACCACGGACCCAAGTCCTCCACTCCAGCCCTCCACATTGTATTTCCCAGCGAGGGCAGAACTCCTCCTCTTTAGGAACGGGGCCCAGGGGCCCAGGCTGGCAGGTGTGGGGTTCTCCTCCGAGAGCAGCGTACACGTGAACTCTCTGGTAATGTTCCAGCCTCCCACCAGGGTCATTTTCGTCCTGCCCCGTGGTGGAAAGCCCCCAGCCCTTCCTGATCATTTCAAAAGGTTTCATAATACCACAGTTTTCCCAGAACTTCCCGGTGGGTTGAAGAAACCCCAATATTCCAAAAGACAGTAGCTTTGCCAAGAGCCCTCCTCTTCCCCCATAGGCACATCTAGTTCAAGGCCCAGCAGTGATGCTCCTTCTACCTCCCACCAGAGAGCTCTGGGTTCAAATCCCTGCCCAGTGCTGTCTGGCCGTGTCATCGTGGGCCCTAGCTTTCTTATCTGTAAAATAGGGATAATAATAGCACCTACTACCACTGACCAGTGCCTTCCATGTGTCCAATACTCAGTAAATGACACCTTTAAAATGGCATGTAATTGACCCATAAGTAAACGCCCAATAACTCTTGGTCATTAAACAAAGTCAACAAGGATTTCTTATTTTTTAGCTCCCAGAGTTGGGCCGGGTCAGGGGGTGGCAATTAACCTTGTCTAGCTCCGGCAAGACTTGGGGGAAAGCGGTGTCCTCTCTGTTTGTAGATTTGTAAATCGGCGCCAACTTTCTGGAGAACAGATTTGACGAGGTATGGCAGACGCTGTGCTGACTGTGCTTGTTGTCTGTTATCTCTGCTGCCTTGGCCTTCTCCAGTGCCTGCGTGGTGCTAGGCATGCCACAGGGCTCAGGATGTCTCGAATAAATGAACGAATGAAGAGGCAAAAATAACCCAGTATCGTTGACCTACAATGTTGTGTTAGTTTCCCACACAGCAATGATGCAGTTATACATATAAACATATATATATATATACTTTTCCAGATCCTTTTCCATTACAGGCTGTTACAGGATATTGAATGTAGCTCCCTGTGCTGCACAGTTGGGTCCTTGTTTTTTATCTGTTTTATATAGAATAGCATGTATCTGTTAAAGCCAAATTTCTAATTTATCCCTATTAGGTGAGCCTAATACACGATTGCTACTAAGAATCAATGCCATACTTGTTAGCAAAATTGTTTGTGCAAAATATTTAATGAGTATTGTTTATAGCGGTAAAAAAAAAAAAAAAAACAGAAACAGCATCGCATGTATTGATCAAAGAAGGTGAAGTAAATGACGATGCCGCCAAGAAGCACTGCCATCCTAAAGGATAGTGTGGGGTGTACCCACTGGTTCTGAGCAAGAGAAGCAAACGGCGACACAGCAAGTTTAATTTGATTTAATTTGTGGAAAACTGTTGGGGGGGACAAAGGAGAAAGTCTAGAACGGTGGTCACCTTTTCTGGGAAGTGTGAGTCCAGGGGTTGTTTTTCTCTCTGAATTGTTTGGATTTTTAGAGGGAAGATGGCAAAACCCTCTGGTGACCAACACTGTGGATGACTGAGGGAGGGAGACCACTTTATTATTGCTACAGCAACAATATAAGGATTATATATTATATATAATGCAAGGATGATAACAATCACATTAGTTACCATGCATTAAGTGCTCCCTCTGTGCCTGGTCAAATGTGCTACATTTAATTATCACCAGAACCCCTATCAGGCGGTATAACCAGGAATACCAATTCAATTGATAGGTATTTGCATGATCAATAATGATGACCACCAAAATATGTGTGTGTGTACTCTAGGTTTTATAGCCCATATGTATATAAAATACCTTGTGTGTGTTACTGTATGTGATCATTATGACGACCTATGAGACGGCTGGCTATCACTATCCCCATTTTACAGATGAGGAAACTGAGGCACAGAGAGGTATAGTAGCTTGCTCAAGCTCATCGTGCCAATCAGCAGCAAAGATAAAAATTGAGCCCAGGTGTTCTGGAGGTCCATGAAGCTGGCCTGAATCCCAGGTGTAGGAAGCAGACGCTGATAGGCAGGGTCACACCGCGAGCTGGGGCAAGGCCACACCTGGCCAGACCGGCATCCTTGGAGCCTCTTGCTGTCTCTGCTCCCCTGGCTGCCTCTGCGGCTTCTGCTCCCTCTCCCCGGCAGCGCTCAGCCTAATGAATGCCTCGGAACTGCTAAGTGCCTTGTTTGACAGGTGTTTCTAGATCACAAACATTTTTTCCTCTTTCCTTCTCAAACTCTCCAAAGAGCAAGTACTTCCCAGGCGAGAAACTATATTAACTCAATTTTATTACTGTAATTATAAAATATATTTATGTTGACTATATTTTATTACATTCTCCAGAAGAACTATACAAAAAAGATCTTCACGACCCAGATAATCACGATGGTGTGATCACTCACCTACACCCAGACATCCTGGAATGGGAAGTCAAGTGGGCCTTAGAAAGCCTCACTACGAACAAAGCTAGTGGAGGTGATGGAATTCCAGTTGAGCTATTTCAAATCCTGAAAGATGATGCTGTGAAAGTGCTGCATTCAATATGCCAGCAAATTTGGAAAACTCAACAGTGGCCACAGGACTGGAAAACGTGAGTTTTCATTCCAATCCCAAAGAAAGGCAATGCCAAAGAATGCTTAAACTACAGCACAATTGCACTCATCTCACAGGCTAGCAAAGTAATGCTCAAAATTCTCCAAGCCAGGCTTCAGCAATACATGAATCGTGAACTTCCAGATGTTCAAGATGGTTTTAGCAAAGGCAGAGGAACCAGAGATCAAATTGCCAACATCCACTGGATCATTGAAAAAGCAAGCAAGTTCCAGAAAAACATCTGCTTTATTGACTACACCAAAGCCTTTGACTGTGTGGATCACAATAAACTGTGGGAAATTCTGAAAGAAATGGAAATACCAGATCACCTGACCTGCCTCTTGAGAAATCTGTATGCAGGTCAGGAAGCAACAGTCAGAACTGGACATGGAACAACAGACTGGTTCCAAATAGGAAAAGGAGTACATCAAGGCTGTATATCGTCACCCTGCTTATTTAACTTATATGCAGAGTATATCATGAGAAACCCTGGGCTGGAGGAAGCACAAGCTGGAATCAAGATTGCGGGGAGAAATCTCAATAACCTCAGATATACAGATGACACCACCCTTACGGCAGAAAGTGAAGAAGAACTAAAGAGCCTCTTGATGAAAGTGAAAGAGGAGAGTGAAAAGATTGGCCTAAAGCTCAACGTTCAGAAAACGAAGATCATGGCATCTGGTCCCATCACTTCATGGGAAATAGATGGGGAAACAGTAGAAACAGTGGCTGACTTTCTTTTTGGGGGCGCCAAAATCACTGCAGATGGTGATCACAGCCATGAAATTAAAAGCCGCTTACTCCTTGGAAGAAAAGTTATGACCAACCTAGATAGCAAATTAAAAAACAGAGACATTACTTTGTCAACAAAGGTCCGTCTAGTCAAAGCTATGGTTTTTCCAGTAATCCTGAATGGATGTGAAAGTTGGACTATAAAGAAAGCTGAGTGCCGAAGAATTGATGCTTTTGAACTGTGGTGTTGGAGAAGACTCCTGAAAGTCCCTTGGACTGCAAGGACAGCCAACCAGTCTCTCCTAAAGGAGATCAGTCCAGGGTGTTCATTGGAAGGACTGATGTTGAAGCTGAAACTCCAATACTTTGGCCACCTGATGCGAAGGGCTGACTCATTTGAAAAGACCCTGATGCTGGGAAAGATTGAGGGCAGGAGGAGAAGGAGACGACAGAGGATGAGATGGTTGGATGGCATCATCGACTCAATGGACATGAGTTTGAGTGAACTCCGGGAGTTGGTGATGGACAGGGAGGCCTGGCGTGCTGCGATTCATGGGGTCGCAAAGAGTCAGACACAACTGAGCAACTGGACTGAGCTGAGTTTTATTATTTTCTTGATGCTCTAACATCTTGGGGTCCTTGCCAGCCAGGAAGAGCCAGATCCTCCCAGGGCAGGCTGATTCTTAGAGACAGAAAACAATCCCCTTCTACAAGTGAGCCTTTCATAGGCAAATCAACCCATTGGAGCCCACTGCCCAGACTCACCCCCACTGCCCTCCGATGTCACTCCATGCCCTGATCACCTGGGGGCAGGTACCAGCCAAGCAAGGATGTTCCCCACAGCCCAGAGTCCCCTGAAGTTACTCAAACTGGCCAGTCCTACACCCGCTCAGCCTGCCACACCCGCTCCTTCCTGTGAAGACCAGAGCAGAGGCTGCTGTGCACGCCTGCCCCAGCCTCTGCCTCCTGACTGCCCCGGTGCTTCCCCGTGTGACCCAGCAGGGCTTCTCCCTTCCTCCAGGGAGCTACGAGGAACTGCACTCTTTTCCATGGCAGTCATCTCCCCGTCTGTTGGCCTCACTGCTTCTGAATAAGAATAAAACCTCCATTTAAAACAAAATACCCCAGCCTGCCCTGGGTGAGCGACGCCCCACCCAGGGAGGCACCTGCAATGCCATGCATCTCTTGCTCCCTCCGTCTCCAAAGCCCCTTGGGCTCGTCGTAACTCAGGCTCCATTCTCTTTATCCCCGCCTCAGCCAGAGAAGTTTCACCTGCTAGTGGCTAAGGGTATGAGTTCAAGACCCAGCTGTGCCATGTCCAGGCTGCGTACCCCAGGTCAGCTAATTCAGCTTTCTGAGCCTCAGTTTCTCCATCGGCAAAATAGGAAAAGAATTTCTTCATCACTGCCTGGCACCTCCAAGAAAGGTCAAAGGGAACCAGGACTGGTCAGTGCCTGTTCCGAGGACCCTGTGAGGTAGGTGTCAGGACCCGTTCTGCTGAGGGAAAAACTAAGGTTCTGAGAGACATGTCTTCCCCCAGGTCAGGTGGAGAAAACCCAGCGGAGCCCCAGGAGAAGCCCATCTCGCTGACCTCTCCACTCCCATCAGCAGGGCTGGGATGAGCTGGGGCAAGCCAGATGGCCAGGATGCGAAACAGGCAGGCAGCTGCTCCCAGGTTTGTGCGGTCAAGAGTGGGTGCTGGCTTCCATTGTAAACCCTAGAGGCCTCACTTGCCTCAGCCTAACCCCAGCCAGGCTCCTCAAACGCACAGCCCAAGCCTGCCTTCCTCTCCCAACACTACCCCAAGTGCTGGTCTGGGGTCCTCGTCTTCTATGATCAACCTACAGGGAAGCAAACGGCCTCCTGGTGACAACCTCTTCATATACACGAAAAGCTGAGGCTGGGTTTGCTCTGTGTGTGTGTGTGCATGTGTGTGTGCTTTAGAGGGTGGGTTCTTGATATTTCCTGGGCCCAGGGGCCGGAGGAATCAGGGTGATACAGGACAGGATGGATACCCACCAGAGTCGTCAGCCCAGAACCCTGCCCACGACCCAGGATGCTGTGCTGTGCTCAGTCACTCAGTCGTGTCTGACTCTTTACAGCCCCATGGACTGTAGCCCGCCAGACTCCTCTGTCCATGGGATCCTCCAGGCAAGACTACTGGAGTGGGTTGACATGCCCTCCTCCAGGGGATCTTCCCCACCCAGGGATCGAACCCACCTCTCTTATGTCTCCTGCATTGGCAGGCGGGCTCTTCACCACTAGAGCCACCTGGGAAGCCCCACCTAGCACCCGGAGGGCAGGTTCCAAGGGAGATGTTCTGTGCTTCTCCCCGTCTCAGGGTTCGGAAGAGTCCCTGTTAATGTCAACCCTTGCTGCTGGCTTATGTTTGCAACCCTAATAAAATAGCAGCTCCATGGTCCAGTCTCACAAGCAAAGGAACCCAGGCCAGCAACCGAACAATAATTTCAGAAAAATTCAAGTCCTTTGTTTATATTTGTTTATATCAACAGGTCACGCAGACCACAGCAGCAACTCTTAACTTCTCCTTCTTACCATCCTGTTATCTCTGTTCTCCGCCATGCCTCCCAGACCCTCTCCCTGAAGTGCTGGCCCTTGTCCCTCCTTCTTTCTTCTTACTGCACATCACGAAAGCCCGAGGAGCTGGTCTGGTCACCGCGGAGCCTGCCTCAGAGGTAGACATTATGAAGACTTGAACAGGCACAGCCAGAGTACTCTGCTAGACTGAAAGCAAGCAGCCACTAACCTTTTCTACCTTGTCACACACATATGGCCCTTTTTTATCTTCACAACAGACCAGCTCCCTCTGCTTCTCCCCCATCTCTGCAAAGGTCAACACCATCCTTCCCACTGCTTGGGTCCAAACCCCAGGACTCAGTTCGTCTCTTTCCCATCTCCTACATTCAATCCATCAGGACGGGCAGTGCTTGTGCCTCCAAATACATCCTGATGTTTGCCTGTCCCTCGTCTCCTCTGCTACTCCTCTCAGTTACCACGATAGCCTCCTGCCTGGTCCCCCGTCTCTATCATTTCCCACAAGTGGAGTCTATCTCCCCATAGGAGCCACAGTGATTGCATTGCAATTCAGAGCATGACATTCCTCTGTTCAAATGTGCTGAAGGTTACACGTTCCCAGAATAAAATCCACCTGTTCACCAGGGTCTCCAAGTTTTTCTATGATGGTTCCTGGTTCAGTTCAGTTCAGTCACTCAGTCGTGTCTGACTCTTTGTGACCCCATGGACTGCAGCACACCAGGCTTCCCTGTCCATCACCAACTCCCGGAGTTTACTCAAACTCATGTCCATCGAGTCGGTGATGCCATCCCACCATCTCATCCTCTGTCGTCCCCTTCTCCTGCCTTCAATCTTTCACAGCTTCAGGTCTTTTCCAAGGAGCCAGTTCTTCACATCAGGGGGCCAAAGTATTGGAAGTATTGAAGTTTCAGCTTCAGCATCAGTCCTTCCAAAGAATATTCAGGACTGATTTCCTTTAGGATGGACTGGTTGGACCCCCTTGCAGTCCAAGGGACTCTCAAGAGTCTTCTCCAGCACCAAACCTTCTAAGTCAACTTTCAGCTCGAACGTTGCTTCTTCCAACACCCCTTTCTGCTAATCCTCTCTGAAGGTGATGGTCCCCCTGTCTCAGGACCCCTCTCAACCTCTCACACACCACCCTCTTTTGTGGTCTTTATACGGCCAGTTGCTGATACTGTCTCATTTCCTTATTCATTTCCCATCCACCCCTCCCAATTAGTGAGTGAGCCCACTGGGACCTGTCCCCATTAAACGCTGCCACCCTGTGTCTGGCACGCTGTCTGCCTCTTTTTCCTTTAAAGCACTTCTTTATTTCGGTTGTGCTGGGTCTTTGTTTCTGGGAGTGGGCTTTCTCTAGCTGCAGCAAGGGGGCTTCTCTTGCTGCAGGGCATAGGCTCAGGCACACGGCTTCAGTAGCTGCAGCTCTCTGGCTTTGTAGTTGTGGCCCACAGGCTTAGTTGCTTCGGGGCATGTGGAATCTTCCCGGACCAGGGATCAAACCCGTGTCCCCTGCATAGGCAGGCAGATCTTTATCCACTGTACCACCAGGGAAGTCCCATGGTCTGGTTCTTAATAGACACCCAATAAATGCTTTTTGACTGAGTACGTGAAAATACGAATGAGTGCCCCGGGGAAAGGCATCTGCTTTCCTGTGGCAGCAATAACAGGAGACAGGCTTGTTCTGATTTCAACAGTGAGGACAGTCCCGTCCCACATAACGGGGTCTAGAGCTTGTGGGGGTTCCAAGTGCGGTGTGATCGAGGTGCTGGCTCCATTTCCCTGTGGTTGCCTCAGCACAGCTCTTTCGCAAGCACGGGATTTATCCTCAGACTGGGCTGCCCACAGCAACAGGAGCAAGAAGATCCCACCCAGGAGAAGAGAAAGACCGAGAATCAACCACAGATGAAATGTTCCCTCCGGTCTACCAGGACCACCGCCAGAGGTTGATCGGCTCAAGCCTGGCCTCCTAGCCAATCGCTGGAGACCGTGGCTGTGTCTGGTGTCTTTAATGAGGACCACCCATGCCTGCCCCTGGCCATAGGGTCTGCTTCCCCTATGAAAGAGAGCTTCCCTGGTGGCCCAAATGGTGAAGAATCTGCCTGCAATGCAAGAGATCCAGGTTCAATTCCTGGGTCCAGAAGATCCCCTGGAGAAGGAAAGGGCAATTCACTCCAGTATTCTTGCCTGAAGATTTCCATGGACAGAGGAGCCTGGTGGGCTACATTCCATGGAATTGCAAAGAGTCAGACACGACTGAGCTAGTAACTTTCTTTTCCCCTATGGAAATGGGCTTCATAGGGAAGAATGCTTGAACAAAACAGGAGTGTCCTTAGAAGGGTTCTTAGGAAGGAAGGGTGGGGAACGAGGTTGGAAGTCAGCCATACAAGATCGACTATAGCATCATCACCCCCATGTCACCCATGAGAAAGCATCTGCCAGAGAGTTTGGGTTCTGTGCCCAAGATCGGAAACTCATGTATGGTTAAACCTGGATTTGAACCCAGACCTCTCTGACAACAAGGCTCTTAGTGAACAGGCTCCAAGCCCTCCCAGACTGCTTAGACCCCAGGGTAGGAGTGTGACCAGTGTTGTTCACTCTCTAGGACACAGGGAAGTGGCAGGACCCCTCTAGTGATACAACAGCCCTAGAAAGCTGACTCGGGCCCCCCAGTGTGCTTCTGCTCAGAGCAGTGGGGTCGTCCCTCACACTTCCAGGAGCACTAAGTGCTGCCCTTCCCAGGGGTTGGAGCCTGGTCCCCAGACTCAGAGGCATTTACAGTCAGCCCAGCCCTGGGGGTGTCCCACTCCCCGTGCCTAGGCTGCAATCCTCCCTAGTAAAAAGTGAAAGTCACTCAGTCCGTGTCTGACTCTTTGTGATCCCATGGACCGTAATCCACCAGCCTCCTCTGTCCATGGGATTCTCCAGGCAAGAATACTGGAGTGGGTTGCCATGCTCTCCTCCAGGGGACCTTCCTGACCAGGGGTCGAACCTGGGTCCCCAGCATTGCAGGCAGATTTTTTGCCGTCTGAGCCACCAGTCCTCCTTAAGTGGGATTCATCTCTGGGACTTAGCCTCCTCCATCCCCTGCATCCCCCAGATTGTCGTTCCTTCAAGGTAGGAACAGTCAGAATCTTCCTGAGCTTCTCAGCTCACCACATTCCCCCTCACACTTTCCGTTCCAGCCCTGCTCCCTTTTGCCTCCACAACTTCGCACAAGCTGTTCCCTCTGCTTAAAGCGCCGCATCCTTGATCTCCTCTCCTCTCCCCAACCTTCACCTCTCCTTCAGCCTCCCTCACTCCTTAGCTTGTGACCTCGATGAGTTACCTCCCTTTGCTTTTGTCTTCTCATCTGAGAAGCAAAAACAACAATGGAACTGTTGTGGAGATTAAATGAGAGAATGTTTACAGAGCATTTAGAACCCCGTTTGGTATGCAGCAAGCGATCACGGAAAGGGTGCACTATGATTTTTATTACCTCCATTATTCTTCAGGCCTGAGTTTAAGCATCACTACCTCTGGGAAGCCCTCTCTGACGATCTCTGCCAAGCCAGAGTTACTCGACTTGCTCTGTGCCCACAAGCATCCTGCTTAGAGTAAGAACCCATCGCTTAAAATACCAAAGTAGCGATTTACTCTTCTCATCTCTGACAGCAAAGATGATCGTCTCTCTTGTTTGCTCCTGTATCTTCAGCACCTAACACACTGCCTGCCACATTATCGCAAATGAATAGATCCTCGCGAAAAAGAGCGTGAATGAGCAGCAGAACAAGCAATTACTCTTTGCACCACCAGTAGATTCCCACAGTGGTGGCCAGGGCTTCCTCCTCATCTGAGAATAGCTTCCTTTCCTCCCCTCCCCTCCCTGCCCCCTGGTGAACACCAGCCCGGAGTTTAGCATTCACAGCCTGATGAGCACTTTCTCCTCTCCCCAGCCTGCCTTTCAGAACAGATGCCTCTTCCCTCCCAATCAGTCCTCTCTGCTGCTGCACCTGGAGCTTCATCAAAGGACTCTGATTTCCCTCCCTCCACCCAAGCCTAACAGACACATTCCTGCTGCCAAAGGGGCTGACCCCTCCCCACCTGGCTGGGCCCTGCCGTGGTGGGGAAGCCAAGCCTGGCATCACAGTCCCACACCCCAGTCCTTCCAGAACCATGCACACCATTCACATAGGTGCAGACAATCCACAAAAGCAGATGGGAATCCAGGCAAAGATAATCCAAAACACCAGTGGAGGATCCAGAAGTCATTTCTATTTAGCTTTGAAGTGCCTTCAGTGAACTTACTTTTCCCCCCACCACAGATTTCACTCCTTAATCCTCTTTGACTTCAGCTGATATTGAAATGAGTCTGCCTGCCCTGTGCACACACTGTGGAGACAAGCCCAGGATACATCTGACAGCCGTAAGGAGAAGTTTTAAGTTTGCAATTGGCCAACGCCAAGAAGCAGGGCCTGTTGGGGTCCAGAGGCCCCCAGAGGTGAAGCAACCCCAGAATCAGACCGTGAAAAGGCCCCCGCCCTGCTGCCTGCCAGTCTCGCCCCTCTGGGAGAGCAGAATTCCCAGAAATAAAGAACAGGTCCTCTCCACCGCCGCCATCACACACGTTCATGCATGTTTGTGCACACACACACTCACACACTGGAGCAGTTTTTCCCAGAGGAAAGGAAATCAAGATCGCTTCTCATTCACCTGGAAGAACTTCTCAGAACCCTCATCGAGGGCAGAATTCCTAGCACTCTTAGGAGGAGTGAGAGGTCTTGGTCGCATCTCCATCCACCCGTCTTCCCAGCTGCTGGGAACATTCCCTCCTTTTATGTGGAAGAAGAAATGTATCGGAGGCTGTGTGTCATACTTAATTGGCTGGCTCACCTGGAGCATGTCACTTAACCTCTCTGATCCTCAATATTCTCTGAAAAATGGCTGCTAATATCTGGGCTTTCCTGGTAGCTCAGCTGGTAAAGAATCTGCCTGCAATGCAGGAGACCTGGGTTTGATCCCTGGGTTGGGAAGATTCCCTGGAGGAGGGCATGGCAACCCACTCCAGTATTCTTGCCTGGAGAATCCCATGGGCAGAGGAGCCTGGCGGGCTACAGTTAGTGGGGTCACAGAGAGTCAGACACGACTGAACAACCAAGCACAGCACAGCACAGCCTGGTCCGCTCACCTCACCAGGTGGTTCTCAGCGGTGAATGCAGAGTTATCTGTGGGCATCGCCTTAGTGACCCCAGCACCGTAATGGTAGCAAATGTGAGTTAAGCACTCACTATATACCAGCCCCTCTTTGCAGAGCTTTATATATATTAACTCACTGAATCCTTAAACCACTTCCTAAAGCAAGTGTTAATATTCCCATCCCCCTTTCTAGAGATGCAGACACGAAGGACTAGAATGCTTGCCAAGCAGCCCCAGGTACCCCAGAGCCAGGATTTGAACCCAGCAGGCCTTGCATAACAGCCACCCCAGGGGCTCAGTGCAGCAGGAATGCAGGGACAGAGAGCGCAGGACGTGGAGACGTCCGCTGGTGGGGAGGCCCCTCCTGCCCTTTGGAAATGAAAGCGGCCAGGCTGCTTAGGCCAGTCGGGTTAGTGACCCCAGAGAGCTAGGCCTTGGCAGGGAGGGGTAGCGTGCCAGCTCGAGACCACCACCTCTGCCTCCCCTCCACTCCCATCTCCCCTGGCCTTGAACATTCCCTCCCTCGTTAGACGAACCTCCATTGGAGGCCTACCCTGGGCCGGGCCCCGAGGGAGGCTGTGGACACCACCAGGCCCCCCTGACAAGCACCTGCCCCCTCCCCATTACTGCAACCCAGAAAGCCCCCACACTGGCAACATGCCCAGAGGGGCCTGATGGACGCCCCTGACTCAGCCCCTACTCCTGGACAAAGCCGAAGGGTAGGAATGTGAGGGCACTGTGACCCTTATTTCTATGGTAGGGTGAGAGCATGGAGGAGTCACATGTGCTCACTTAGTCATGAATACTTCACCTGGAAGTGGCACTCACATTCAATTGGCTGGAACTAGTCACGTGACTCTTCCTGGATGCAAAGGAAGCTGGGAAATGTAGTCCTTTGTGCCCAGGGAGGCAAGGAGAGTCAGATCTGCTGAGCATTCTCCTCTATAATGCTTTTTTTTTTTTTTTTTTTTTTTAATTCATGGGCTTCCCTGGTAGCTCAGCTGGTGAAGAATCCAGTTGCAATGCAGGAGACCCTGGTTCAATTCCTGGGTTGGGAAGATCCCCTGGAGAATGAAAGGCTACCCACTCCAGTATTCTAGGGCTTCCCTGGTGGCTCAGCTGGTAAAAATCTGCCTTAATGCAGGAGACCTGGGTTTGAACCCTGGGTTGGGAAGATCCTCTGGAGAATGGAAAGGCTACCCACTCCAGCATTCTGGCCCGGAGAATTCCATGGACTCTATAGTCCATGAGGTCGCAAAGAGTTGGACATGACTGAGCGACTGTCACTAAATTCTTTTATTGAGTGAACATTTCTTCAAATTCTATAAAAGTGAAGTCACTCAGTCGTGTCCAACTCTTTGTGACCCCATGGACTGTAGCCTGCCAGGATCCTCCATCCATAGGATTTTCCAGATCAGAATACTGGAGTGGGTTGCCATTTCCTTCTCCAGGGATCTTCCCAACCCAGGGATTGAACCTGGGTCTCCTGTATTACAAGCAGACTCCTTACTATCTGAGCCACCACGGAAGTCCAATTCTATAGTGCCTTCCTACTTTCAAAAGTTTAACACACATGATTTCACACAATCCCACAGATACGCTTTTACCCCTCCTATGCTTACATTGCCCTTCCCCCCACCTCTTCCTATTGGAAGCCACTCGTTTGTTCTCTGTATCTGTCAGTCAGGCAGTTCAGTCCCTCAGTCATGTCCAGCTCTCTGCGACCCCATGGACTGCAGCACGCCAGGCCTTCCCTGTCCATCACCAACTCCTGGAGCTTACTCAAACTCATGTCCATCAAGTTGGTGATGCCATCCAAACATCTCATCCTCTGTCACCCTCTTCTCCTCCTGCCTTCAGTCTTTCCCAGCATCAGGGGCTTTTCCAATGAGTCAGTTCTTCGCATCAGGTGGCCAAGTATTGGAGTTTCATCTTCAGCATCAGTCCTTCCAATGAATATTCAGGACTGATCTCCTTTAGGATGGGCTGGTTGTATCTCTTTGCAGTCCAGGGACTCTCAAGAGTCTTCTCCAACACCACAGTTCAGAAGCATCAATTCTTCAGCACTCAGCTTTCTTTATAGTTCAATTCTCACATCCATACATGACTACTGGAAAAACCATAGCTTTGACTAGATGAACCTTTGTTGGCAAAGTAACGTCTCTGCTTTTTAATATGCTGTCTATGTTGGTCATAGCTTTTCTTCCAAGGAGCAAGCATCTTTTAATTTCATGACTGCAGTCACCATCTGCAGTGATTTTGGAGCCCAAGAAAATAAAGTCTGTCACTGTTTCCATTGTTTCCCCAACTATTTGCCATGAGGAGATGGGACCAGATGCCATGATCTTAGTTTTCTGAATGTTGAGTTTTAAGCCAGCTTTTTCACTCTCCTCTTTCATTCTCATCAAGAAGCTCTTCAGTTCTTCTTCACTTTCTGCCATAAGGGTGGTATCATCTGCGTATCTGAGGTTATTGATATTTCTCCCAGCAATCTTGATTCCAGCTTGTGCTTCTTCCAGCCCAGCGTTTCTCATGATGTACTCTGCATACAAGTCAAATAAGCAGGGTGACAACACACAGCCTTGACGTACTCTTTTCCTATTTGGAACCAGTCTGCTGTTCCATGTCCGGTTCTAACTGTTGCCTCCTGACCTGCATACAAATTTCTCAGGAGGCAGGTCAGGTGGTCTGGTATTCCCAACTCTTGAAGAATTTTCCAGTTTGTTGTGATCTACACAGTCAAAGGCTTTGGCATAGTCAATAAAGTAGAAACAGATGCTTTTCTGGAATTCTCTTGCTTTTTCTATGATCCAACAGATGTTGGCAATTTGATCTCTGGTTCCTTTGCCTTTTCTAAAACCAGCTTGAACATCTGGAAGTTCACGGTTCACCTACTGTTGGAGTCTCACTTAGAGAATTTTGAGCATTACTTTGCTAGCCTGTGAGATGAGTGCAATTGTGTGGCAGTTTGAACATTCTTTGGCATTGCCCTTCTTTGGGATTGGAATGAAAACTGACCTTTTCTCTGATTCTGTACCACAGTGCTTTTATTTTATTTTTTTAACTTTACAATATTGTATTGGTTTTGCCATATATCAACATGAATCCGCCACAGGCATACATGTGTTCCCCATCCTGAACCCTCCTCCCTCCTCCCTCCTCCCTCCCCATACCATCCCTCTGGGTCATCCCAGTGCACCAGCCCCAAGCATCCAGTACAGTGCTTTTTTAAAACCTGTTATCATTATCTGTTACCATACTTAATCCTCACAGCAATACTCAGCAGGAGATATTATGCCTGTTTCACAGATTAGAAAACTGAGGACCTCTCCTCTGATCCAAACACAGGAACTTTATTGTAGGGATTTTCAAAAGCTAATTTTGGCAGCTCCAAGATCTTTTGTAACTTCCTTCCTGCTTCTCATCTGTGTTCTGGACCCGCTGTTCTCAATCTGGGTGCTACGACACACCCAGAAGTGTTCCCCAAGCTGCTGGCCATTAGCAAAGAGCAGGGTATAAAAATTTGCAAATTATTTGCTTTGCTAAAAAATATATGAATTAGTGTAAGTTCAAGGTTAATTAACTCCAGGATGGCAACAATCTCTGCGAGGTTGTGAATAGGAGGATTGTTAGAATAGAAGCAGATACCCATGGGAGTATTTTTCCCTTGGGAATTTGAGTCTCTGCAGACAAGGGGCCGGAACCACTGCTTGCAGCAGCTGAGAGTTTCAATCCGATGCCCTCTGCAGAGCATCAGAGATTTTTATGTGGCCATTTGAGAGAAGGCATCAACCATCCCATTGGACAGAACTGTGGTGATCTGGCCGCACTCTGGAGAGAGAAGCAGGGGGCAGAGCTGAGCACAGACCCAAGAGTCAGGCTGATCTCAGAACACTGGCCCATTAACCTCCTGAGCCTCAGTTTCCCCTTCTGTAAAATGGGGAGAGAAGTGTCTACCTGCCAAGATCACTGAGAGGACTAAGTAAGACAATGCCAGGATAGCACGTGGCAGGTGCTCGGCTGTCTCTCTTGCCCTTCTCTTCTCTGTCTGATGGATGTGTGGCATGAGGTGCTGTGTGTCGTGATAAACCCAGGGGCAGCAGCTACATGCACCTTCATCTGTCAGGAAATGTTTAAAATACTGTATTGAAAAAAAAATGGAAACGAGTTAAATATTCGGTACAGAAGATTGGTTAAATAAACTCATTCAGATTGATGAAGACTGTACTGCCAAATGTTTACAGGGAATTTGAAGCAGCAAAGGAAATGTTTATGACACAATTTTGAGAGGAAAAAATAGGGCACAATATGGCACATACAGGGCAGCATCAACTGTACAAAAACAAGAGCTCAGCGACCTGGAAAAACGTGGCAGGGGGTCATCTCCCTTTTCTTCAAATTGTGTTCCATTTCATGTGTCTTTTCTGCTGCAATTTCAGTTCTTCTTATATCAATTTCATATTTTAAGGTATAACAGATTGAGATGAGAAAACTGTCCTTTTTTAAAAAAACGTAAATGTGGAGTTTCTGTGGGTGTCCATTGCCCTCGTATGTCAGAGACCCGATTGTCAGGTGTTGGGTGAGATTAGGATGAGGAAGGCATGGAAGGAGAAGCAGCAAGCTCTGCGGGGAGGACAAGACTGAACTTGACCCCTTCCCTTCTCCTCCCTCGCTGTGTGACCTTGGGCAAGTCATTGAAATTCACAGAGCTCCTGGGTGCTCACGGTTCAAACGAGGGTGAGCATTTCCCCTCCCCGAGGACCCACACAGACAAATTGCAAAATCTTTGGCACAGAGTCAACGTAGAGCAGGGGTTCAGTGCACGCTGATCTCTCCCTCTCTGTATCCCACGGGTATTTCCGGGCACGTGGCTGCCCCATCACCCAGATCGGGACACTGGCACCTGTTTCAGAGGCTTTTGGCTCAGGATTGATGTCTGCTTTACTTGCCACCAACGTGGATCCCGTGCCTACACCATGAGTGCTTCCCACAAACCCTTGGGCTCCTGAAACTTGATTGCAACTCTCTGTGCGAGTCACGGAGTGTAGCTGTCGACAGCTTCATGTTCAAAGCGATGTTGAGTTATGGAGCAGCTGCTTCCTTTATCAAGAGCCTTTGAAGTCCAAACCTCAGCAAGCAGGGTGATTGGAGAGGATGACCTTGAAAGGTTCTCTACAAGCCAGGGGTCTGAGATTCTCTTCGGCGCTTTCATCACATTCCCTGGGGGGTAAAGTGGTCTACACTGAGCTGCACCAGCCGCTGCCACAGCCTGGGACGCTTACACTCCCCTCCCCTGGCTCCCCACTGCCTGCCTATCTTCCAAGGCGCCACACAAGCGTCACCCTCCTCTTGAAGTCATCCTGAAGCTCACAGCTCTCCTTTCTGATGGGCTTGGAGCACCACCCCCCAATTCTTTTCTACATCCTCAGTAGCATAAGCACCTTGAAAATGACTATCAAGCCCCTGGACCCTGGACTCCTGTACCCAAGGCAGGATCTAGCCCAGAGCAGGTGCTGAAGAGATTCTGGATAAATTAGTTAACCCCATTCCCCCCACCAGAGATCATAACTCACCAGTAAAGCCAAAGCTTCACTGTGGCAACCCTAGAAAGGATCAGATATACAATGATTATATCTCTGTGCTAGGCACCCGCTAAGCCTTTCATGACCCCCTTTAATTCCCCAAAAGTACTCCAGGAGGAAGGACTTACGGTCCCCATTTTACAGACGAGAACACTGAGGCCTGGAGAGTTTAAGTGACTTGCCAAACATGTGGCAAGGTGGCCCTGAGGCTGGACTCTCCAACACTCCTCTCTGTCACGTGTCTATCAGAGAGCAGGAGGCTCTTTCCAAGAATTTACCTATTTCCCTTTGAGGACACAGGATGGGCTACAAATAATGACTCGAAGTGTAATTGACAAATTCTGAAATTCACCCACTTTAAGTGTAGAATTCAATGATGTTTAGTACATTTTATAGAGTTGTTCAGCAACCACCACAGTCTAATTTTTGAGCATTGCCATCATTCTAAAAAGAAACCCATTAGCCAACACCATGCATTCCCACTCCCAGCCCCAGGCAACCACTAACGTACTTTCTGTTGGGAACATTTCATATAAACAGCATCACAGCATGGAGCTCTTTGTATTCGGCTTCCTTCACTGAGACAGTGCTTTTGAGGTTTATCCATGTTGCAGCACATATCAGCACTTTGTTCCTTTTTACTGGCATCTAGGGATGCCGTCATACAGGTAGGCCATATTTCGGTTATTCATTAAACACTTGATGGCCATTCGGGTTGCTTTCAGTCTGGGGTTGTTTTGAATAATGGGGCTGCCACGATGTTCACACACAAGTCTTTGGGTCGGAAATCCTAAGGTTGGGATTTCTAGGTTATGTGGTAAAATTACGCTTTACTTTTCAAGACACCGCCCAGTTATTTTCCGAAGTTGCTGCACCATTATGTATTCCCACCAACACTGTATGAGGATTCCAATCTCTCCACATCTTCACCAGCCCTTGGTATCACCTACTTTTTAAAAAAGTGTACCCAATCTCCTGGAAAGTGGGAAGTGGCATTTCATTTTGGCTTTAATTTGCCTTTCTCTGAAGAATGATGATGTTGAGCATCTTTTCATGTATTTATTGGCCATTTGTGTATCTTATTTGGTGAAATATCTATTAGGACCTTTTGTCCACTTTTAATTGCGTTATTTGTCTTCTTGTTGAGTTGTGAGAGCCTGTTTTTTTCTTCCCTGAAAGCCACATTCTCAAAATGGCTTTAGGGAGAAGAGAGGAGGTTATTTGGTGGGAAAACAGATCTGAGTTTAAACCTGGGCTCTACAGCTTTCAGGCTCTGGAATTTCAA